>NC_138770.1:271947523-272395023 GCF_965119305.1 Pelophylax lessonae
ATTGATTTTATCTATATGTGTTCTGTGTTTATCTAATAATTTCATGAGTTGCATATTTAAAATTCCCTTATAATTTCATTTTTTTTTTTCTTTTTGAGACTCCACTTAATTATTGTGGAAATGTGGATTTATAAGGAAACCAGCACAACTTGGCAAACAGAGCATACTATGAGTATGTGTGCCCAGCTAAAAGAGTATAAAGGAGCTAGGTTTGGAGGACAGGGAGTATGAGAAATAGTTGTGCCAGCAGCAGGATTTTATAGGAGCAAAGTAGGCAATGGTGCATACCTATAGTGATTGTTGATAGAGTGATTGAGAGGACTCAGGGGAGCAGGAACACTGTCAGTGGCCAATAGTTAAAGATAGAGTATATCAGGAACATTTTAGGGTTATGTCTCATCTCATCCAGTCATATTTGTATTGGTTAGAAGTCCGTAGATGCACCTACATTTTTGTGTTTTAATCATTATGTTGATGTGATTTTTAAAATATGTATAAAAAGGTATTTTTCTTTTTCTTTTTAACCTGTATATAATTAGGATGTGTAATTAATTATTTCCTTCTTTTTAATATACTGTATGTCCATATTTTATTCTGTTTGTTCAGAGTGGCAGATATGTATGGGTGTCACTCAGATGCGGTCTTGTTTCCCACCACAAGATGGCACTGGCATTTGACTTTGCACGTCCCCAGTAATAACAATTAATAAGAAAGTTATGATATGTTATTATGTCAGCTATTAAAATATTAACTGGCTGGTATTATAGCCCATAGAATTACATTTCGTAAGAAGTAGATATTAAGTGTGATATGAGGCTTACTAGCAATGGTTACCGACTCTTCTGGCGCGCACAAACTTTGTAGTTCCACTTCCGGTTTGTACTATTATCCAATCAGCTCCGTCTTGCCACTATAAAGCTCAGTCCCCCCACCGTGAGGCCACGCCCCTGACGATGTCATTTGCGTATGACGAAACGTACATAGGGTGGACCCTCATTGGTGGATGCCAGACGCATGCGCAGTTGAGGAAGACGGCGGCCATTTTCTTGGTTGGAAACAGTCCCACATTGGAACGACCTTACATATGCTGCTGCCACTCTGCAAAAATGTGAGTTTCTCTCCGAATTTTAACAAATAAAAATTTGTTTGATTTACTACACTATAAGAGGCCATTTTTGCTTTTTTTGAGAACCTGTTTTAAATGGTGGAGCAACTTGGGATAAAAGGAGGAAAATTGTGATTACGGTTTTAGAGTGTGTATCGATGCCCTACAGATTGAAGCTATCAGTGATACATTGCCTGTTTGATCATTTTATCTGGTAAGGGAATTTTTTGATACCTCTGTTGGTGGCGGTCCTATCTCACCCTATTTCTCCCATGAATGTTGGTGTGGGTCGTTTTGTGATATACACGTGGGTTCCATCAAGGTAATTTATGAAAATTATATGAACTCTTATATGGACTTTTAATAATTTATAGCGCTACATAATTTTTATATATATCAGGAACAGTGGCAACAAGAAGCATCAGGTGGAGCACACCAGGAACAATGCACAAACAAAATAAATGTCCCTATGTCAACAGTCTGATAAAGGCAACTAGAAACAAAAATTAATATATGTAAAATCATTCTCAAAACAATAAAACAGTTGCAGAGACAAAAGCGAGACTTCTTTTTTTGCTATTCTATGAATGCAGTATCAGAAGTGAGACTTCATTTCCGCTCTAATTCGCTTGTATAAGCATGCAACTCCTGGGAATTCTACCATTGCTCACAGAAAGGAAAGAAGTCAACTATAGGCCACAATACAATTCATTCCAATACCCTATAGGGGGGACAAATAATGGGAAGAATAGTGGGTATCATCAATTCCCAGAGAAAACACTTCCAGAATAGGTTTGAACCCCTCAGGACTGAAGATGAATTTTATCAAATCTCTTACCGTCCTCTTTTAGGGAGAGGCGGGAGGGGGAGGGGAAGAGGGGGAGGAACCTGGAGAGGAAAACCTTGGAACAATCCGAGAACCCCCAGAGAAGGAACTGAGTTATCATTAAAAGTGGGAGAGAAACAATCCTCCAAAACAGCATCATATAGAGGATGCCGAGCAGGATGAAAGGTCAAAGAAAAGAAGTGAAAAGGATTAGATGGAATCTATAAACTGTCAGGGATTGAACTAAATTAAAAAATAAATCGATGTTCTAAATGCTGGCCTGAAATGCGGAATTAAAAAAACAGTAAATAAATTTAATGTGTATATGGACATCCAGAAATATAAACGGAAATTGAACATGAAAAAATATTTTCTGAACATGAACCCAGCCCAGAATAGGAGTGTGGATTCGGAATCAAGTCGAACGATGAGTGTTAATAGTGGCTTGAAAAATAACTTACTGTTTAACCCCCCTCAATCTTCTAATCAAAACATAGAAGTGTTTAAACAACTATTGGTCAGAGATCTGGAAAAAATCAAACCGGTTAGGAATGCGAATCCTAGGTATATCCAGGCAGGCATTGAATCACTGGAAAGAAGAAAAGAGGTGGTGATAAGACATGCCGATAAAGGGGGAGGGGTAGTTATACTCAACAAATCCTATTATCACAATCAACTTATGGAAATGTTGAGCGATTCGGACACATATAGAATTGTGGATAAAGATCCAACTCCTATATACAGAAAAGATCTGAATAATCTAATTGATTTCAGATTTAATAAAATAATCTTAACTAAAAAAGAAAAAAAAGTATCTGTTTCCCAGTTTTAATCGAATTCCCACGATCTACACCTTACCGAAGGTCCATAAGGACCAGACCAATCCACCTGCCAGACCCATTGTCAATAGTATTGGGTCTGTGACAGTGAGAATGGGGGAGTATTTAGATCGATTTTTGCAGACCAGTGTAGTTCAGACAAGAGTGTATCTGAAAGACACAAAAGATTTTTTGTGTACTTTGGGGGATGTAACACTTCCGGATGGGCCTGAAATTTTTTTGGTGACAGCGGATGTTGCATCCCTCTACACAATTATACAACACGAAGATGCTCTCTTGGCCCTCAATTGGGCATTATGCCAGAGGTCTGACTTGCCCCATACACAAAAAAGGTTTTTGGGAATGGCATTGGATTAGTGTCTATCCCATAATTATTTTTGGTATGGGGGCCAGTTCTATACCCAGAGAAGGGGAGTTGTGATGGGCGCGAAGTTCGCGCCCAGTCTCGCAAACCTCTTTATGGGTGAATGGGAGGACAGGACCATATATGCCAATAAGAAAGAAGAGTTACTGGTGTACAAGAGGTACATAGATGACCTTTTCTTTATCTGGGCAGGCACGGAATCATCCATAATGAACTTTGCCAATAGTTTGAATTGTAATAGATAGAATATCAAACTGGAGTTCACCTGGAGCAAAGAGGTTATTAATTATCTGCATGTATGTGTCATGATACAGGATAATAAGTTAACAACTAAAGCCTTCTTTAAACCGACTGACCGAAACAGATATCTTCCAATACAAAGCGGACATCATCCCAGCTGGCTAAAAAACATACCAAAAGGTCAGATGCTTAGAATATGGCGTAATTGTATGACCAATGAAGACTTCTTAGCCCAGTCAACAATTATTAAGAATCAATTTGTTGAGAAAGGGTATAAGCCAGAGATAATTGATCAGACAGTGAATGATGTACTAGCAACCTCTCATGAGTCGTGTTTGGCTATAAAAGGAAAAATACCGAATGATGAACATCAATGGGGCTTTATAACGGACTTTAATGTCCAATATAAGGACTTTGAAGAAGTCTTCAAGCAACATTGGGAAGTTCTGCGAATGGATAAGACTCTAGGACCAGTTCTACCTGAAAAACCCCTGTTTATATACCGAAGGGCTCCAATCATTGGAGATAAAATTGTAAAGAAGGACCTTGACCTTCCTAAAGCTCCAAAGATTGTTTGGAACACCACCGGCTTCCATGCATGTAGAAGATGTAAGGCCTGTCATCAAGTGAACACCCACTTTAGAGGCCTTACTTCTTTCACATCTAGTGCCAATGGAAGGTCGTTTGAAATAAAGGATTTTATTTCATGCATGTCTACCCATGTGGTTTAAGGCCTCGAGTGCTCATGTGGGCTTATTTACATTGGCCGTACTAAACGAAAGTTGGGAAAACGGATTTCTGAGCACATTTATAAAATCTCTACTGGTTTTAAGGAACATAGTGTGCCCCTACATTTCAGGGAAAAGCATGGGAGAGATCCATCAGGCCTCAAATTTTGGGGTATAGAGAAGATAGCCCCATCCTGGCGTGGATCGTATAGAGTGAGAGAGATATCGAAAAAAGAAACTGAGTGGATATATCTGACTAACTCTTTGACACCGAATGGGTTAAATATCAACCTTGATCTGAATTGTTTTTTAAGTAATTATTAAATGTTATCAAAATAATTTAATGTTTAATTTAAGCAATTTAGGGAGGAAGATAATTAGGTCATGCATGATAATATTAAAGCATGTTTAGCCTCCTTTAGTTCCCAGTTTTAGGTGATAATATATATTTTATACAATATAAGGTTTTACTATTTGATTCCAACAAGAGACAGGAATACTCTTTTAAATTTTAGCACTAGGTATTCCAATATGGAGGGTACTGGGTCCCTCTGTATTTGATCTAAGTTTTTACTATTTATATATATATATTTTTTTTTAATTTGTCGAAGTGTATTCAACTCCTGTTGTTTATTATCAATTTATTTTGAATGATTTTAATAATGTCTTGCTGTGCAGTTTTAAGGGGTTCCCACCACCTTTCATGGACTATAGATAATTGTAAACATGAAGATTGCATAATAAGATATATATAAGCATGTAATGTTTTGTGATGACCCATAGAGGGTGATTATTTGTCAGACAGATATATTGTTATGCTGCATGTATGATCGGGCTGTGATAGGTATAAGCAATTATACTGGATTTCGACCCATCTATTTATGTGTATTGGCATCGGTCTTTACTGATCCGCTTGGCAGGCGAACGGTTAACAAGTGCATGGGGGCAGTCCCTGATAGCTCTTAAAATGGAGAGCAGCGCAGCGTGCTTGCATCCTCAGTTGAAGTCTTGATGACGAAATGCGTGAGAACATAAGCACGCTGTTCACTTGGTGACCCTGGACGCAAACGCTACACTTCCGGAAACCACCGCCAAATGCCTGGAGGAACAGTAGCAGACGTGGTGAGGTAGCGGACCGTCAGAGTCCCTGAATATGATACATGCTTTAGAATTTTTATTGAATGTAAGCAGATTTGGATTGGGGGGAATGTGATGTGATATGGGAATTGTATAAATAAACGGAATTACACTATCAGTGTCCCATATGTGCTTCCCTTCCAAATGGTGATATTTATTGGCGAGTTATGGTCATGTGATGTGGATGTCTTGAAAACTTTAAGAGGCTTCTGATTACATTGGGAGAGGCGAGAGTATCCGAGGATCCGATACGGTCTATTAGAGGTGGAGGAAGTATTGGAGTGGATATATAGAAAAAAGCTTGATCCCTATTTGACATCTGGTGAGTGGCCCACTGCTATGGGGTGTAGGGATGATCGAACTTTTAAAAAGTTTGGTTCGGCCAGAACACCCCGAATTTCCCAAAAGTTTGGTTTTCAGAACCCCATTGAAATCAATGGTACCTGAACTTCTGGAATCAAAAAACACCATTTTGAAGCCCTAAAACCCAATAAATTTCCCTAAAAAGTGCCTAGGGTTCTGGGTCATGCCCCAGGGACTATGAATCAGGCAAAAAAAAGTTCTTAAAAATTGTCGTTTTTGATAGAGAGCCAATTATTGAAAAAACTATTTAAAAAAATGAGATTTCTTTGGATTTAGTGTCTGTGGGTCTAAAAAGTGTACCTGTGAAGTTTCAGCTCTGTAGCATGTCCAGAACCAGAAAAAAAACAGGTACTTTTTCTTAGAATTTCAGTAGCGCAGGTGTTATATATATATATATATATATATATATATATATATATATATATATATATGTGTGTGTGTGTATATATACATATACATATTTATATACACATATATATATATATATATATATATATATATATATATATATATATATATATATATATATATATATATACACATTGGGGGGATTAGTTATACAGGGAGATAGCCGAGAAGTGGTTGCAAACAATAGTTTGGTTTATTCATGCAATTTTCTTCAAACAAGTGCATGCAGCAAAAACATCCAAAATAAAATAAAACACAAAATAAATCCTTGCCACTGTGGGCGGCTACCTTCTCACACACAGGAACCTATCTAATGAAGTCTGTCTCCAACCTACTGTTGGGCAAACTTTGCTGATCCTACAGCAGACACTCCATAGTCCATGTTTTTTCTTCACACAACAAATGTCCATTGAACATGTCCCTTTTCCTCTTCACATTAAACATGTCCCTTTGCTTGTCTCTTCACATAGCAAACAGTTCATTTATTTCTTCCACATAGAAATAGTTCATTTTCTCACCTTGAGAAGTCTTCACACTTTTTACCCTCCTCAGCGCACATCGCTCCAGGAGGTCTTCACACTTTTTACCCTCCTCAGCGCACATCGCTCCAGGAGGTCTTCCCCATGCTCACACAGCTTCAGGGGGGCACACGTCTGACTGTCCTCCTCTCCCCAGCTTCACACAGCGTCAGGAGGAAGCAATCCTATAGACTTCCTTTGGACAAATTATAGAGGCCTTAACTTACTCATTCCGAACAGCTCAAGGCCTTTCAACTTCCTTAAGCCAGTTCTGGCTACCTTTGCAGCCAACACCCTATAGTAATTGGTGAATTTTCTAAACCAGGTGGAAATGTATCTCCTGTCTGTGACTACATCCACAGATTTACCTGACTTCCTGTCACATACCCCCCCTCTTGTTTCAACCCTAGGGTTGGGACATATATTTCCAGGCACACATGTGTCAGGCACTGCTCTTGACTCTCACCGATAAGCCTCCTAGTATCTTCCCTCCCCAGTTCATTAACAACTGCTAACCTTTGTTGAAATGCTTGTAGGGTGGCTCTTTCTTTAAGTCTGTTAGCTTGTCTATACACACTTGTTTTGGCTGATCCTCTCCATCTTCATATAGCCAATTCTCTGTAACTTCAAGCTTCAGGATGAAACTGTTTCTGTCATCTTCATTGACAGATTTCTCATAAATGTCAGACAACTTGTCCCTCATCTCATACACACATTCTTCAACTGCATTTTTGGCATCATTTTGCTCCTTCTCAGGTTTGTCCTGCATAACCATCTGTCCTATCCACCAAGGAGGACCGTGATCCATAGGCAACTCAATTGTGCTAGTCTTAAAGTCTTCAACATTCTTGAGCCGCCTCTCTCTGCAATCAATAAATGATTTCCACAAAACTTTGAGAACCTCTGCTTCACTTGGCTTTGATCCAAGTAAGGACTCTTGACGTCCCTCTATGACTTGAGTTGCCTCTCCATACAGCTGTACACAATCATTGACTCTTTGTTGTAAAAGGGAATGATCTTCTTTCTTGAGCTTAGCTTGCTCTAAGATGCTGTGCAGAAGGCCTTCCATTTGTGACAACAGGCTGTCACACATTTCTTCAAAGTGACCCCTGTTCATTTTTCCAGCGACATCATCAACTTTCCTTCCACCAACATATGGGTCAAAGGCAACAACTTCATTAATTAGCCGTAGACAGTTAAACCCAGCGATCTGGGTGGTATCCATTATAGACCTCCTCTCTGCATCAGTGAAGAAGCATGGAACTGCAACACAGTTTATTACAGGTTTCTTCAATGCACTTTCTGCTGAACTATTTGACCGCTCAAGGTCACCTAGTTCCTTTTCTTTATCTGAACTCCACATGGAACGTATCTCAAGATCACGATCAAACTTCTGCCACCTGTCTTTCACCAGTTCCATTTTGGAAATATTCCCTGAAAGGCACTTGAAATTCATTTGCTTCACGTTTTCACCAACAGCCTTAGTTTTCTCCACTAGGTGGTGTTTGCTTTTTTCTCCCAGCTTTATATCACTTGCTTTAGTTTTCTCCGCTTTAGTTTTCTCCACTAGGTTTTCAGCCTGAACTGAGAAATCATCACATTTCTTACACAGCTCCTTTGTTTGCTGAAGCTCTAATGATACATTTTCCAATGCTTGAAGTTTTTGAAGGAACTGTTTATTCCAGAGGGGTGATTCAAGCAACATGTCATCAAATTCCTTTTATAAACTGCATCAGGCACACTATCCCCTCTTTGGGACAGATCCTCTGTTGCCTGTAATTCCTCTTCAAGTTCCTGCAACGGAATCTTCATCTCTTCTACTTGCTGTTCTAAGGCTCGCTTAGACTTTTCTAGCTACTGAACACTTTTCACAACATCATCCTTGGAGCTGACCAAATCTTCCATTTCTGTACGCAGCTGTTTGTTAACTCTTTCTAGTTCAACCTTACACTCTAGAGCTTCCTCCAAAGAGCGAGCCAAGAACAGGGCTTTGCTCTCTTTATCACGTGCCTCCGCTTCTGCACGGTCGCGTTCTTCTGCATATTTTGCAGACACAGTCTTCTCCTCACCAAGCATCTTATCAAACTTCTTTTTCACATTTTCAACATTTCCTAATGAACCAACGCTTTCTTCCATGCGTTTTTTTCATATCCGCTATCTGAGCTTGCAATGTTGCGACTTGCTCTGATAGGTTTTTCTTGGCTTCCTCCTCCTCTTTTAATTGTTCCAGGACGCCATTTTTCTCATGTTCCATTTGTTTGAGCTTTGTGCTAAAACTCAGCCTTTGACACCTCTCTTCCTGTAAAAGAGTTCCTGCGTGTCTTGCAGCTGCGATTCCAAGATAGAGAAATCTTTGGCAATTTCTCTAGATTTGCTGTCTGCTTGAGAAAGCTGATTTGTGACATTGTCCAACTCAACCTGCAGTCGGTTTGCCTTCTCTGACAGCTTAGCACATAATCAGTCACCTTCTGACACCTTGACTTGCGATTCCTGCAGCTGTACCTCTACTTTTTTTCTCTTGTGTTCAGAATCTCCTTTTCCCTGCATAAGAGCCTTCACCTCATTGGCTAGTTTCTGGGAATGAGACTGTAATTCTGCCACACAGGCTTCTTTCTCCTTTAACTGCTGCTGGACATGTTGGGCTTCATCTTTCCAACTTTCACAGTCCGTACGCAATTCATCTACCACATTGCTCAAAGTGGTGAGCTCATACACAGTACTCAGTAATTTAGCCTCTCTCTCATTTTTCTCCTTGTCGCTGAGAGACAATGTCGTTTTCAGAGCGACATTCTGTTCCTGCACATCCTGCAGGTCTATTTTTGTAGCTTCCAAAGACTGAAGACTTTTTGTCAGCTGATTACGCAACTCCAACATATCACCCTTACTTTGCTCCTGCAAAGTCTGAATTTCAATTTCCTTTTCAATGAGGATGGTATCTTTCTCCATTATAATCTCTCTACGTTTTTGTAACTCGGAAAAAAGAAGAGCAGTGGATTCTTCCCACTGTAACACCTGAGCCTGCACGTTTCTATGCTCCATCCTAAGCAACTCCAGGGCGCGTTTCTTTTCTTCCATTTTCTGTTGCAAGGCATCCAGTTCAGCCCTGCACACATACTCGGTTTCCTCCAAACCGATGGCCTCCATTTGCTGCTGGCGTCTCTGTTTCCAGCCTGCCATGCTCTCTTGGTGAGTCTTTTGTTGAGCTGCAAAGCTCCGCTGAAAATCCGCATTTTCCTGAGTGTTGCTAGGGACAAAAACCTTTCTCTTTAGCAGACTTTGTTCAGGCATGGATGGGGCTCGTTCAGACGGTAACATCCCCTCCATCCATAGAATCCGGTCTCTCATTTCAGCTATCTTTGCATCTTTCAGGCGTTTTGATCGCCCCATCTTCAATAACTCCACAATAAATTTTTCACAGTCCAGCAAAAAATTTTGAGACCACTGTCTCTTTAAAGCCAGTAGCTTTTCTCTCTCTTGCAGGATCTCCTTTCCTGCAGACACAGTTTGTGCAGTCTCATGCACCAGACAAAGTTCATCGAAAATTTTTGAGACCACTGTCTCTTTAAAACAAGTAGTTTTCTCTCTTTCAGGATCTTCTCTCCTGCACACACAGATTGTGCAATCTCATGCACCAGACAAAATTCATAGAACATATGCACTTCTTTGCAGGGATCTCTGCTTCTGCCTGCATTCTCCACCATATGTGGGAGATTAGCTCGGTGGCGGGTATGGATGACCCCTTGGGGGGATTCGTTATACAGGGAGATAGCCGAGAAGTGGTTGCAAACAATAGTTTGGTTTATTCATGCAATTTTCTTAAAACAAGTGCATGCAGCAAAAACATCCAAAATAAAATAAAACACAAAATAAATCCTTGCCACTGTGGGCGGCTACCTTCTTACACACAGGAACCTATCTAATGAAGTCTGTCTCCAACCTACCGTTGGGCAAACTTTGCTGATCCTACAGCAGACACTCCATAGTCCATGTTTTTTCTTCACACAACAAATGTCCATTGAACATGTCCCTTTTCTTCTTCACATTGAACATGTCCCTTTGCTTGTCTCTTCACATAGCAAACAGTTCATTTATTTCTTCCACATAGAAATAGTTCATTTTCTCACCTTGAGAAGTCTTCACACTTTTTACCCTCCTCAGCGCACATCGCTCCAGGAGGTCTTCCCCCTGCTCACACAGCTTCAGGGGGGCACACGTCCGACTGTCCTCCTCTCCCCAGCTTCACACAGCGTCAGGAGGAAGCAATCCTATAGACTTCCTTTGGACAAATTATAGAGGCCTTAACTTACTCATTCCGAACAGCTCAAGGCCTTTCAACTTCCTTAAGCCAGTTCTGGCTACCTTTGCAGCCAACACCCTATAGTAATTGGTGAATTTTCTAAACCAGGTGGAAATGTATCTCCTGTCTGTGACTACATCCACAGATTTACCTGACTTCCTGTCACAGAATATATGTATACCCCTAACCAAGAATCTGCATAGTGGGGTCACCCTGGCATAGCAGAGTCAGTTCACCCTAAACTACATACTACACTGCGGTCACCCTGACATGGAAGAGTTCGGTCACCCTGGCATAGCAGAGTCAGTTCACCCTAAACTATACTACGGTCACCCTGACACTTGAAACTTTCCCTACAAAAACTAGATTATTGAGTCTAACTATAGAGGTATATAGTACCCTAACTACACTGCATATCCCTTTCCTCACACTAATAATTGCAAAATGACACTGGAGCAGCAGGAGTAACAGAAATGCTTCCACTCTATTCCACAACCTCTCTATTACAGTGCTAGAGGTTTGGCGGGGCTATGTTATATACTGGGGGGCGTATGGGGGGCGTATTCACTCCCGATTGGCCTCTGGACCCCCTAGTCACTATAATCGGCTTTTACTGATGTTTCTGGGCCAATCACGGGCTTTTAAAGCCCAGTTCCTGTCCCATTGCATTTTTGGCGGTTCTGGTGGCCGAATTCCGAACTTTTACTGCAAAAAGTTCAGAATTCAGCCGAATTTCGAACACCCAATGTTCAAGTCGAACCGATGGTTGACCCGAACCGTTCGATCATCCCTAATGGGGTGCACAGGGTGTGTGGTGGAGGATATAGAATAACCTTACCCATATGTACACTGGGAGTATCGCCTGTGGTCAAACTAATATATTGGACTTTGGAAATTTTATTATCAGCAATATATGGACTACAATTCACCCATGGTTTCTGACTTTATTGTTTAGTGATTATATACAATATTGGGCACTTTTTGTCATCTACACTTGATATGTGTAGACATATTTAAGCGTGGCTGAATGCAATTTTTACTTGATTGATTGGATATAGTAGTGTTTTGCATTTTTTGGATACGTAAATGTATGGCACATTTATTGCCATCCATTGCCAATAGAATGGCTGATTTTGCATTGTAGGAATTTTTTTTTAACCACTTTCCGACTGCCGCACGACTATTTAAGTCGGCAGTCAGCCCCTCACAGGCAAAGCGATGTAGGGCTACGTCACTAGCCTGTAAGGGTTTTGGGAGCGAGCGCGCACCGCCGGATGCGCGCTCCCGCTCGGTCACAGACCCCTCCCCCCGCGCGTGTGCCCGGCGGACCCGACGTCCGCCGGGCACTTGCGATCGTCCGTGACAGTGGGAGAAAGGTAGGCGGCTAGTGTAAACAAAGCCGCCTGTCAGGCTCCCCTGTGTAAGAATGGTGATCAAACGGTTCTACTATGTAGGTCCGTTGATCACTGTTCTTACACCTCAAGCCACAGCCAATCACAGTTAGAATCATGCCCCTAGGACACACTTAACCCCTCCCTCTCCAATACAGTTAACTCCTTCACTGCCAGTGTAATTTTTACAGTAACACTGCATATGTATAGCACTGATTACTGTAGTAATGTCACTGGTAACCCCAAAAGGGTCAAAAATGTCAGTCAAGGGTCCAATCTGTCCACCCCAATGTCGCAGTCCCGCAAAAAAAAAATCGCAGATCGCCGCCATTACGCGTTAAAAAAAAAAACCAACAAGAATGACAACAATCTTTCCCTTTGTTAGTAAATGCAATAATTTTTGCGCAAACCAATCAAAATACGCTTTTTGCGATTTTTTTTACCAAACATATGGTAAAAAAAAAATTGGCCTAAAATGTTAAAAAATTTTGATTTTTACATTTATTTGGGATGGAATTTCATATAAAAAAATGTGAAAAATATTGTTATTTTTGCAAAATTGACGCTCTTTTTTTGTTTATAGCGCATGATCAAAAAATTGCACAGGTGATCAAATACCACCAAAAGAAAGCTCTGTTTGTGGGAAAAAAAGGACGCCAAATTTGTTTAGGTACAGCGTCGCACGACCGCGCAATTGTCCGTTAAGTCACGCAGTGCCGAATCGCAAAATAGGCCCTGGTCAGGAAGGGGAAAAAATCTCCCGGGGCTTAAGTGGTTTAAAAGCCTAACCTGAAAAAATACCACCCCCGCACCAGGGAAAAAGCATCCATCTCAAAAAGAAAAGCGAAAAAAGCTTTTTTGAGTTTGCAAAAAGATGTTATTACAGTTATTGGGTCAGTCTGTGGCATTGGCTCCCTTCCGAATAAGTGTCATAATGGGGGCTACCAAGGTTGTTAATAAATTGTAGTTGTTAATAAATTGACAATAATAATTGGGGAATCCCAAGATTCTTTAGGTGGCCTTGAGACTTGTGGATAAGGGCCAATCCAATACTGATACACTATAAGGGGTCAATAAGCAAACCATGTTCCAAGATGATATATGCTAAGAATTGCACTTCAGGCCTCAATCTTCTAGGTCAACTCTGAAGAAAGGATGTAAAGGTGTACCATGTACTGGCCAAATGCAGCAGAGTCCTGGCATAAATGAAAATGAGCAGCAGCAGCAGCAGCAGCACAGGAAAAGCGTTGGCAAATTGGAGTGACAGATGGAGTATAACAGGAACAATTCCAGCAGTCAGGAGGAATATATGGAGCAAAAGAGCAGTTTTTTCAATATTGAAACCAAAATCAAGAACACAGGTACATAACCTCAAACTAAGTAGAGGAAAGTTCAAAACGAATCTTAGAAAGTATTATTTTAATTAAAAAGTAGTTTATGATTTGAATAAACTACCAGCAGAGGTAGTGAGACAGTCAAAAGTCAATGGTTTCAAATATGCTTAGGACAAACATAAATCTATACTCTTTGAGGGCAGACTCGATTAACTACTCTGTCTTTTTCTGCTGTAACTTTTCTATGTTTCTATGTTTCATAACAAGAAAAATAAATGTGACCAGGGCAACAATTGGAACATACCAGGAACAGTGCCAGTTCTCCAGGAGAAACAGATTGGGTCTAACAGGAACAATGCCAGTGGTCAAGAGCAGCAGGTGGGGCATACTATGAGCAGCAGCTATGGACTGCATGGAAGACTTGGCACAAGGAGGCTCAGGACACACCCCAGGACAAGCTTGGTAAACTTGTGGTGGATTTGTGTCACATGGAAAAACATTGTATAGGCGTTTGTTCACAGAGTACATTAGCTCTTTAAGGATACAGCAGGTGACGTGACCACACCTGATTGGATGGCTGCGATGCCTCTGGTAAAACCTTGAAGTGAGCAAGGTAAAAACCCTAGGAGACATTTAACTGGAATGGGGAAGGTAAGTAACTACTATGCTCATCCTATTGCATAAACCAAGGTTTTAGGGAATTGGGATTATACAAAGCAGCACCAACATAAACCCAACCATTTTATGTATTTTTACACAGTATTCACAAATTTACATTTTTTTAACATTGCTATGTTTTAATTGTAATTTTTTCTTATAAGGCTGTCCCTGCCACAGTCAAGCAAACATGGCTAGGACAGCATAACTAAAACTTATATATCATGTCCATGGATTACTGAGTGTTAGGAATGTGCCACTGGCTTGAGATGTCCCAATATGGGCTCAAGGTACTAGTCTTTCCTGCTGCACATGTAATATCAGAGAGGTTCTTTAGTGCAGTGGGGGAAATTTGTAACTGAGAAGCTGACTTTTAAAAACAATTCAAGCCTTGATCACAAAGAACTACCAAACAATCACTGCAGATGTTACTGAAAAAAATCAAAACATTTACTTTATATACATTTACCTTAAAAAGGCAAGACACTTTTTGGGTATATGTGGACAAAGTAGGTGGTAAGTCTTTTTACTTTTTTTTTTTACCTCAAAGACTGCAGCTAGGTGCTGCGAAAAATCATAATTCCAGCAACACTCACCTGAGCAACTCTAATTACCCCAAGATAAAAGTTGTAAGAAAATGTACATCAGCACTGCATTTCAAGCATAGTTTGTTAAAGTAGATGTAAACCCAAAAATTATATACAGTAAGCTTAACCGTTTCCCGCCCAGCATATAGCAAAATGATACTGGCAGGAACCTCTCGTTGATCCTGGCAGACATCATATGACATCTTTAAGGATTGCGTACCCGCATATGGCAGCAGGGCTGCACAGCAGCATGATCTTTTACCGGCTGCGTCCACCGGAAACAGCCGATGACTGATCACTGTATTGGCCCGCTACTGGTACCATGTGACCGCTGTAATCAATCACAGCAGGTCACATGACGATTGTATACAATTGATGGCTTCTTTTCAAGCCATCCATTGTATTCAATTGTGTTGCTAGCTGTGATTGTTCAGTGTGATCACATGGTACAGACTGGCCCAATCATAGCCCATCTGTACCATGTGAATAGTTCTGACTAATCACAGCTAATCACAACAAATTAACCTAAATGCATCAATTTCATTCAGTAAAATGCTTGCATATAGCAATGTAATACACTGCTATATGCAAACATAATGTATAAAAAAAAGATCCTTATCACTTCCCCAGAGTAGTACAATGTTACTATGGTAACATTATATTTCTCTTGCCAAAGTGTGTAAAAAATATTGTATATATAGATATATATATATATATATATATATATATATATATATATATATATATATAAAAGATAAGAAAAATACCAGTCAGTGTCCTTGAACACCACCACACCTGTTATATGATGACGCTGTACTGCACTGGTGACAGTATGTAAAAAAAAAAAAAATAATAAGTTCTTCATATTCATATTCCAAAAACTTATGACAAAAAATGACAAATTCAAAAAACTCACCATGACTCTTACTAAATACCTTGGACTGTCTACTTTCTATATCTGTACTGTCCCAACATTTTTGGGCCTCAAGAAATGAGATAGTCCATTAGTACATCAGGATTTATCAATTTTCAGATATATACCATAGTTTGTGGACTCTATAACTTTCCTATAGACTAAATATTATACACTGATTTGGGTTGTTTTCACCATAAAAATGTAGCATAAAACTTTTTGTCCTAAATTCATGAAGAAAGATTATTTAATTGCAAAATGTTATAACAGAAACAATGAAAATGTATTTTCTTTTTTTACATTTCCAGTCTTTTTTTATTTATTTAGCAAAAAAAAAAAAAAAACTGGTCATGATTGAATACCACCAAAAGAAAGCTCTATTTCCTGTAAATAGTAATATGTACCTTATGCCATAAAATGCAGCTCTAAATCCTTTAATATTACAATTAATATAAACCTCACAAAACTGCATTACAGATATTAATCTCACATTTGGTTACAGTCAACACTGGTTGGCTATTAGTCTCATTATGGCGAAAATCAAGAAAATGTATTGCTAGTACAAGTGATACATTTTCTAAATATACCAGAACAGTTATTTACAAAGAATGTTAACAGGAGGATCTTCTCATGCCATGTTTATTTCCTAAGACAGCAAATATATTTGGTAGAAGTATTTATTTTTAGTCTGTACATGCAACATTTACATGTTTTTTTAATTTCATGTGTAAAATGCAAGTATGCCAACATAAAATTCTAAAATGACAAAATAAACCTTGGTTAAGTCAAAGTAAAAAAGCCTCCTTCCTCATCCATATGTATTTACTATGCCTGGTGTGCAAACTTCATGGAGAGTAATTAATTCAAGATATTTACTTGGGATTGCTGTTTATGCTAGCCTGTTTTATTGTGCATTATGTTTACCAACATATGGACATGATGCTGGCACTATTTAGAAGTGCAGCTCTCTTTTTAATAGCGTGAGTTTGATGGGGATGCATAATTTGCTTACAATTTTATGACTTTCATGAAATCCCTTGCTATAAAATTTCTTGACAAATAAACACAGCCATTTCAATGATGACCATAAATAATTATCTTAATCAATGAAATGATGCTGAAAGTAGGTAAATAAAGTTGTAAAAATTCTATTCTTTCAGCAGGGAAATATAATTGTGTTCTCTACAGAAGCAAAGATAATTCTCTGGTGGTTTTTAAAGTGGTTTTGAATGCAAGGCAAGACATAAACCTTTGGTTTTCATGATGTGTGTGCTAAAGATTTTTTTTTGTAATTCAACGTATTAGGAATAGATTTGTTAATATAAGAAACAAGAATGTATATTTTATTTTATAGAAATTTAACACTTTGCTAATTTTAGAGTAAGATAGTGTACTTGCAATATGCACAGGCATCCACAGTTCATATGTACCCATTGTTTGTTCAGGAATGAGACCCTAATCATTGATTTTACCTGATATGCCATTAATTTAACCACTTTACGACCACTCGCCACAGTTATACTGCGGCAGGTAGCCGCTCCTGCGTGAACCGCCGTAGGTATGCGTCGGTTGCGCGCAGGGAGCTAGGGGGCGAGCGCGCACCATCACCAGTGCGCTCCTGCCCCCGCTCTTCAGTGGGGAAGCCAATGCACGGGGCAGGTGGCTCCGATTGCCGTCTGACACCCGCGATCGTTCCCCGCTGAGAGAGAAGGACGGGCAGCTGTTGTAAACACAGCTGACCGTTCTTCTCCCTGGAATGATCATAGAGCCCCTGTGATCCTTCTATATAGGATTGCAGGTCTCTATGGTCATTTCACAAGCCATGCCCCCCTACAGTTAGAATCACTCCCCTAGGCTCATATTTAACCCCTTGATCACCCACAATATTAACCCCTTCCCTGCCAGTGTCATTATTACAGTAACAGTGCATATTTTTAGCACTGATTACTGTAGTAATGTCATTGGTCCCCCCCAAAAGTGTCAAAAATGTCAGTCAGGGGTCCAATCTGTCCTCCGCAATTTCGCAGTCCCGCATAAAATCACAGATCGCCGCCATTACTAGAAAAAATAAAAACAATAAAAATGACATAAATCTTTCCCGTAGTCAGTAGACGCGATAACTTTTGCGCAAAGCAATCAAAATACGCTTATTGCAGGGGTTTTTTTATTTTACCATAAATTTGTAGCAGAAAACAAATTGGCCTAAAATGTTAAAACATTTGATATTCACATTTTTTGGGGTATGTTATATAGCAACCATTCAGTGTGAGAAATGTCCAATTCAGGTCAATGTTGAAGTCCCACATAAAAGGATGATATAATGAACCCCAAGAGGCAGAGAACCGAGAAGTCCAACACCAGAGTGGGATCAAACAAGGGGAAGAAAGGGCCACCACGTGCACCAGTAAAGATGTCCGCTTACCAGAACATATTAACCACTGATTAAGGGTGGTCAAAATAGGTGTGTTTCCAAATGATTTTCCAAGGCAAAAGAAAAACACCAAACAGCAGTAGCGGTCACTTAGGTATGTGCAGGTTCCAAAGCGATTCCAGCGATTCCAAACCTTCAATAGATGCTCAGCTGGCTCTTCTGATATTCCATGTGCTGTCATACCTTTGGAATTGTGAGTTGCCAATTTACTTGTACTATTTTTAATAAAGAGTTATACTATGCCATTGGAGTCTCCTCTTTTTCTTTGGAGGTACATGGTCTATTTAATCTGAGCATCTATATGCCGTTATATGATCCTTTTTTGTGGGACTTCAACATTGACCTGAATTGGACTTTTCTCACACTGAATGTTTGATATATTTTGGCACTGTACTTTTTCTGTTTAATTTTATAGTCCAATTTACCTATGTACCGGCAGCCTGTATTTATTCCTAATATTCACATTTATTATTTTTAGTGTGACCGAGCGCCGTTGGTTTTTGTTTGTTTAATGTTATATAGCAGAATGTAAAAAATATTGTTTTGTTTTTTCAGAATTGTCGCTTTTTTTGTTTATATCGCAAAAAATAAAAATGGCACAAGTGATCAAATACCATCAAAAGAAAGCTCTATTTGTGGGAAAAAAGGACATCAATTTTTTTTAGGTACAGATCGCATGATCGCGCAATTGTCTGTTAAAGTAACGCAGTGTTGAATCGCAAAATATGGCCTGGTCATTAAGGGGGCAAATCCTTCCGGTCCAGAAGGGGTTAAAAAAAATAGTGCTTCATGAAGGTCTAATTATTATTCACATATTATAGAATTTCGGTACAATGGGGTTTATACTCAACACCCCAGGCATTATATTAAAAATTCCAGGTTAAACAGGGTACAAATGTGACACAAGGACCACATTCCTATGGAAACCCTATGATGAAACTGTACTGCTCTGGTGACAATATGTAAATAAAAAAAAGTAATTATTTTACATACTTGTCACCAGAGCAAGTGCAGTGTCACCATGGTGATGTTGAACCGCTGTGGCGGTAATCATGTACAGTGACTGGTTGCTTTGATATCACTGTATGTCAGTGCCACCAGTCATTATCTCTGATCACCACCACAGCAGTACAATGTCCCCAGGCCAGTGCTGCCACTCAGTATCTCTAATCACGACTGCACCAGTCAGTGTTTTTAATCACCGCCACCCACTCACAATGTCCCTAAACACAGCCACACCACTCAGTGTCTCTAATCACTGCCGCCCACTCACAGTGTCCCTAATCACTATCGTACCAGTCATATTGTCCCTAATCACTGCCACGCCAGTAATATTGTTCCTAATCACTGCCGCACAAGTTACAGTGTCCCTGATCACTGTTACACCAGTTACTGTGTCTGTGATCACCACCACCAGTTACAATGTGCTCCATTCATGAAGCAATATTTTCCTCTTTAAAATTTGTGGTAAAATAGCTCATAGCACTTTTCAAAAATGTGTTTTTAAATTTACAAAAAAAAGCTACTAAAATACTGCATGCAGTATTTCATTAAAATATGCAGTATGTATCTCATGAAACCATGTGGTATTTTATCTCATGCAATATCCAGTGCGATGGATACAGTGGAGAGGGATTAAAACCCCTGTAAGTTTTTATTGCTAATAAAGAGGTAAAATGATTTAGACCCTAGAAATATGCCAACTCACTAATTCAGTGTGTTCCCTGCAGCATATGTATTAATACAAAATAAAAAAGATGACTAGAACACCAGTCAAAGGGAAACTGATTTCACAGGACACCTGTGGTGTATCAAAAACAACTAAGTTCAATTAGGTAAATACAAAATATCTCTAAAAATGTCAAATATAGAATTAAAATAGTTTCAAATTTACCCACATATATAAATACCATTCTTGCACTAATAAAAAAAGACACCTTGTCTTTTTTATTGGTGGAAGAAGGTCTGGTAACCTTAGGGTTCCATGGAACCCTGATTGGAACCCTGATTGAGAAACCCTGCTTTAAATTAGTTTTTTTTGTTATATTTACGAAGGTCATCACTATATCTTTAGACTGGTCTTTTTGCTCTTGTTAGAAAATAGCCATTGTCATTCTCTGATGTTCTTGAAAGTGTCACTCCTGTATCCATCTGTCAAATTTTCAAATTGATGATACATTTCTCCTAACAGCTCAAGTTCCACACCTTTGTAAGAATATTTGTCTATTCATAATCCCATTCTGTTTTGCGAATATTTGAGCAAAGATATCTCAAAAATAATTGTGAAATGTGAATAAGTAAAGTATCCCCCCTACATATGACATATGTTATAACAGCGGATTTGACCATTGTGATATGCATGCACATTGTATTATGTTTGGAGTGATTGGGAGGTTTGCAGCAAATGATATGTATGCTTATATACTGTATACACAAAAAAAGTCTAAAAAAATCTGGCCAAATGACTAGGGAAAATATATATATTTCAATACATGTAATGGGGTGGATTTACTATAAATAATGGGGTGAAATTACTAAAGGCTTTGGACTTTGCAAGTGCAGTTACTCTAGAGTGTAATAAATGATGGGAATCTCTGCTGACTTTCATCATCCAATCATGTGCAAGCAAAATTGCATTTTTTTAAATGGTCCTTGCATGTGATTAAGTATTCTTTATAAAGCAAAGCTTTACCTCAATTACTCTGGAGCAGCTTGCAAAGTGCACAGTCTATTTGCCTTAAATTAGAACTATAGGAACAACTTTTCCTTTCATTTTGGGTAGAATAAGGGGGGTTATAACCCCTAGCAGTATTTTTGCCATCTGTGTCCCATTGGAAGATATCCCCTCTATTACTTTTCTGGGGACAACCCAAAATATGGGATTTTCTTTTACTTTTACTTTCAGTGACAATCGTAAATAGGACAAATAAAAAGAGAGTGACTATCCCTAATGGAGGCACAGACAACAATCATGCAACCCATCCATGTTGAAAGCATGTGGCCTGGTATGGTTGAGGAAGGGTCGCTCGCCAACCCCCCCCCCCCCCCCCTTTCCTGGCCTGCCAGGCTGCATGCTCGGATAAGGCTCTTGTATGGATTTTGGGAGGGACATTTTTTTTTACATTTTTTTTTTTTTACATTTTGTTGTGGGGTTCCCCTTAAAATCCATACCAGGAACTTTGAGGTCCCCCATGACAAATGGGGGGGGGGCACTTCTTTTTTTTTTTCAAGAAAGCTTTTGCAAAATCAATTTAAATGTCATTTTTTTTCTTTGTATATGTCAGTTTTTCTGCAGCAGGTTCTGTACATGGTACAGATGGGCCACTTTACAGGCAGACTAAGGGGATCTCCCAGGCAGTCAATTTTATGGAATAATTATTTTTTATTGTTTTACTTTAACCACTTGCCGACCGCCGCACGACTATCTACGGCGGCGGTCAGCCCCTCACAGGCAAAGTGACGTAGGTCTACGTCGCTCGCCTGTGAGGGTTTAGGGAGCGAGCGCGCGCCGCCGGAGGCGCGCTCCCGCTCTCGCGTGGTCACGGACCCCCCCGCGCGTGTGACCGGCGGACCCGATCGCCGCCGGCCACTCTGCGATCGGCGGGGGAGAGGGAGATAGTCAGGCAGCTTGTGTAAACAAGCTGCCTGTCATTCTCCTCTCTGTATGAGAGCTGATCACATGGATCTACTATGTAGATCCATTGATCACTCTGCATACAGTTGAAGCCACAGCCAATCACAGTTAGAATCACGCCCCTAGGGACACACACAGCCCCTCCCTCTCAAATAAAGTTAACCCCTTCACTACCAGTGCATTTTTACAGTAACAGTGCATATGTATAGCACTGATTACTGTAGAAATGTCACTGGTAACCCCAAAAGTGTCAAAAATGTCAGTCAAGGGTCCGATCTGTCCGCCGCAATGTCGCAGTACCGCAAAAAAAATCGCAGATCGCCGCCATTACGCGTTAAAAAAAAAAACAACAAAAATGACAAAAATCTTTCCCTTTGTTAGTAAACGCAATAACTTTTGCGCAAACCAATCAAAATACGCTTTTTGCGATTTTTTTTACCAAACATAGGTAGCATAAAACAAATTGGCCGAAAATATTAAAAAATTTTGATTTTTACATTTTTTTTTGGGGGAATTTCATATAAAAAAAAGGGAAAAATATTGCTATTTTTGCAAAATTTACGCTCTTTTTTTGTTTATAG
The DNA here is from genome assembly GCF_965119305.1 of Pelophylax lessonae. Classification (NCBI taxonomy): domain Eukaryota; kingdom Metazoa; phylum Chordata; class Amphibia; order Anura; family Ranidae; genus Pelophylax; species Pelophylax lessonae. Next base: position 271,969,877 of record NC_138770.1, read on the forward strand.
CGCGTGATCAAAAAATCGCACAGGTGATCAAATACCACCAAAAGAAAGCTCTGTTTGTGGGAAAAAAAGGACGCCAAATTCGTTTCAGTACAGCGTCGCACGACCGCGCAATTGTCCGTTAAAGTCACGCAGTGCCGAATCGCAAAATGCCCTCTGGTCGTTTAGCAGCCAAATCCTCCGGGGCTTAAGTGGTTAAGCAACATTAAAATCACTGCTTCTTGCAGAGCAGGATACAATTTCCCGTACATAATTACTCCAGACAGTGAAAAAGTCTCACACATGTGTAATCTTCATACTCAGGAGGAGTAGCAGAATGTGTTTTGGGGTGTAATTCTAAGTGTGCTTATGCTGCTTGTGAGAAAAATCCTAATAAATTGTCTACTTTGTGTAAAAAAAACTTTTTCATTTTCTTTCCACATTTTCCAAAAACCTATGTTGAAAAATGACTCAAAAAAGACTTACTATGCATTTCATAAAATACCTTGAAGTGTTTACTTTCTAAAATTAGGTTATTTTTTTAGGTGTTTTTATTATCCTAGTGCTCCAGGACCTCCAACAATGTGATAGGGAGGCAGGAAATGAGTTGCCTAATTTATGTGTCATTTATGCTCCTTGAAAGCCCAAAGGTGCTCCTTGGATTGTGGTTCCCCTCTTTGCATCGGGGATGTGAAAAGGTCTCACACCAGTGGTATCCCCATACTCGGGAGGCAAAGTGGAATGTGTTTTAGGGTGTATTTCTAAGTTTTCCTATACTGTGTGTGGGAAATAATTTGTTAAAATTACAACTTTCCAAAAAATTGTGACAAAAACTTAAAAAAAACTAATTATGCCTCTTACTAAATATCTTGGGCTGTCTGCTTTCCAAAAAAGGGGTCATTTTGGAGGTATTTGTACTGTCTCTGCATTTTAGGGCCTCAAGAAATGAAATAAGCAGTCTGTACATCAAGAGTGATCAATTTACAAATATATACAACGTTTGTAGACTCTATAACTTTCATGTAGACTAAATAATATACATCAATTTAAGGTTATTCTTAGCAAAGAAATATAACAGAATACATTTTGGCCTAAATGTATGCAGAACGTTTATTTAATTGCAAAATGTTATCAAAGAAACTAAGAAAAACATGTTTTTTTATAATGTCCAATATTTTTTACTATATATAGCAAAAATAGGAAACCCAGTGGTAAATAAATACCACCAAAAGAAAGCACTATCTGTCTAAAAAATGATAAAAACTATACTTGGGTACAGTGTTGCATGACTGAGTACTGTAATTGTCATTCAAAGTGGGACTGCACTGAAATCTGAAAACTGGCCTGGGCAGGAATGTGGTGACAGTGTCCTTTCTTGAAGTGGATAAGCCTTAGTTTTATACACTTTAATATAGGAAATATTCTGTATAGTGGCAAGCCACCCAGCAATAAAATGGTTGTGTAGTTAAGGCCTTCATATATGGCCTTAAAATTACAAAGGAAAAAAGCACACATGCTTTCTTTACTATTCATTATCATTTTCTATCTTTATCATTTATAAATGTGGCTATACAGTAGATAGAGCATATCTCACACTGAGATTGATGGATGGTGGGCACTCGGATGACCCCATATCTAAATCACAGTTGAAACCTGTCAATGTCTTCTTCTATTTAGGCAGACAAATGAATGCTGCACATACTCACAGTGAAGAACAAGGTCACATTAACAACGGGTTGCACTTCTGATGTTTAAAGGTACTCTTTCTTGAGCTCTGTTTAATCCTAATTCCTCTGAAATGTTGTAAAGTAATTTACAAGGTTCTTGTTAGCACTGTTCAAGGAAATGTGATTCAAAATTAAGGTGTAGCTAAATTCAAAAAAGAAAAATGTAATATATGGCAGCTTACCAGTCCTTCTGGTGTCTACATTAATTTTCCCTTTTTTCACACTTGTGCAACCTGAAAGCCACATGTCTGTGACGTGACCTAAAGCAATGCCTGTGTAATCTTGAGGTCTTTGGACCTAAAGTCATATCTAAGTCAGACCAATGTCACACAGAAATGAACGGTTGGAAATCATGGGGTACGACTTGTCATGCGACTTTGCAGTTCCAAGTTGCAGGACAAGCCACACAAGTGTTAATGGGGCCTTATGTTTTTTTTTTTTTAACCTTCGTTTTCACTTGGTGATTCCACCTGTAACTCTTCCTGACCAGCCCACCCTACTGTATCAGAACAGCAGAAACAGGTCAGGAATACAGAACCCCCTCCTCTTTTCCATTAAATATATGAAAGGGGTTCTGTAGTATTCAAAAATAACAGAGTCCAATGCAACAGAAAAGAATGCAACAGGAAGTTATCAGCTGAGAAGATTTCTGGCAAGATCAACAGGTAACTTGTGCACTTATCAAACAGATAAAACAAACATTTTCATGGTTCAGTATATTTAAGAAACCAAAACACACCAAGTAAGAGAGTTATAGGGTAAGGTTTGCATACTGTTTAAATTGCATTTCCAGTCCCTTTTGACATGCATCATGCTGCATGTCCATTGACATCAAAACAAGAGTGTGTGCAAAATCTCACATTTCATTTTATACAAAGTATTTATCATTTTTTACAAAGTAGCCATAAATTGATAATGCAAGCCTGTTCCCTGCCAGCATGCAGTATAAAAAGGACTCTTGTAACCTGTGTGGACACACACCCTTCTGAATAAGGCTACATTTGAAAGGGCGATTTGGCCTGGTGCAGATGGCCTCGGCAGGAATCTGTTGATTTATGCAGATCTATGACTGTTCACACAGCCTGCAAATGCCTGCGGTGATAGCTGCTGGATGCATTTTGTAAAGACCAAATCATTAATGCAAATGTGGGCTAACAGCCATCGCTTTCCAATTAGCAAGCTTTGCAGATTGCAGATCTATAGGTCTGATCCAGTTGGGTCTGGATTATGTTAGATCTTTGCAAAGAGGCCTCTGCTTCCTCCAGCAGGGGACAGTCCTTTCTATTTATGCTGTAGCTGCTTTCTAAAGAAAATGAACTGTAAGACTTTGTAAACTTTTGTTTTGATACTTCTGGTATGTATTTACAGTAGGGATCGAAAGTTTGGGCACCCCAGGTAAAAATGTGTATTAATGTGCATAAAGAATCCAGGGGAAGATGGGTTGTATTGCAGCCAGTGGCACAGGGAACATCTCACAAGTAAAAGGAAAAATGGATTCAATAAAATTTCAGAAAATTTTGGATGGTAACTTGATGCCATCTGTGAAAAAGCTGAAGTTAAAGAGAGGATGGCTTCTACAAATGGATAATGATCCTAAACACACCTCAAAATCCATGGGGGATTATATCAATAGGCGTAAACTGAAGGTTTTGCCATGGCCTTCACAATCTCCTGACCTCAACATAGTTGAAAATCTATGGATAGACCTTAAAAGAGCAGTGCGTGACAGACAGCCCATAAATCTCAAAGAACTGGAAGACTTTTGTAAGGAACAATGGGCAAAGATACCTCAAACAAGAATTGAAAGACTCTTGGCTGGCTACAAAAAGCGTTTACAAGCTGTGATACTTGTCAAAGGGGGCAGTACAAGATATTAACTCTGCAGGGTGCCCAAACTTTTGCAGACGTCATTTTTTTTGTTTTCTGTTATTTTGAAAGTGTAAATGATGGAAATAAAATCGAACTTTTGTTGACATATTATAAGAATGTCTAATCTGTAATTTGATGCCTTTTGGAGATTTTTCCATCGTTCCTTGGCTTCTTTATGCACATTAATACAAATTTTTACCTGGGGTGCCCAAACTTTCGATCCCCACTGTAGCTAATTTAAACGTAAAGTGCAATTGGACTTTACAAATAACCACTTAAGAATAAGTACACTTTGTTTAATAGGGCCATGATTTTAGCATCTGTCCTTTAATTTAGCTTTCACTGGTTTTAATATTTTATAAAATTAATCACAACTTAGCATTCATGTATTAGGCATGCCATCTTTGGCGAAATAATCACATAAAACTTTAAATCTGGGTTGAACTACATGGAAAAGAATTTCCTCTACTTAATTTTGCATTTGCAATTGCTCATTAGCAGGGATATATTTTTACTAGGTAATGCATATTAGAAAATGTGTGACTCTCCGAGAAAAATCCTGCTAACTCGATAATGAAGCACGCACACAAATCTTTTTCAATAGAAGATTGTAAAATAATTGTCATACGTCTATGAGTCAGCTTAATTTGTTCTCAGGAGATTCTGTTCAATGACAGGAGAGATTTATTGATGAACCGAGAAACAGATTTTTAAAAATCCTGATTTGCCATTTTTATAGCGAGATTTAGTATCACACATTTTAAATAAAAATTAAAATGCACTTAAGTTTCAAGGTCAAATTTTGTTTTTTAGTTTTATATAAGTAAATTAAAAAAACTCTTCTAACTGAAACTTGGCATTTATCATTTACAAAACACAATTTATAGATGTTTTAGCTACTGGTGCTATTTGTATGGACCTCACACCTAATGAAGAAGAATACCTACAAAATGTTTATACTTTTTTTTATCTGCCAGGGGAGCAAGCACATTTAGCATTTGGTCCTGTTCAAATTTGTCTTTTTCTTACTAGAAAGGAGATAGATGTTACATAGTTACATAGTTACATAGTTAGTGAGGTTGAAAAAAGACAACAGTCCATCCAGTTCAACCTATGATGTGTGTGTGTTTGCTTTTAACCGTACATTGTATACCCCTGTATGTTGTGGTCTCTAATGTGACCATCTAACAGTTTTTTGAAACTATCAATGCTCCCTGCTGATACGCTTGTGGAAGAGAATTCCACATCCTTACCGCTCTTACAGTGAAGAACCCCTTACGCATTTTAAGGTTAAACCGCCTTTCCTCTAGTTTTAGTGAGTGGCCACGCGTCTTATTGTATTCCCTTACTCTGAATAGTTTGTTCCTTATGCCAGGGTTGCCAGTACAGTATTTGTACATTGATATCATATCCCCCCTCAATCGTCTCTTCTCCAGAGAGAATAGGTTCAGTGCTTGTAGCCTTTCCTCATAGCTGATGTTCTCCATTCCCCTAATTATTTTTGTTGCCCTTCTCTGGACTCTTTCCAATTCCAGCACATCCTTCCTGAGGACCGGTGCCCAGAACTGGACAGCATACTCCAGATGTGGCCGGACCAGAGTCTTGTAGAGAGGGAGAATAATCTCTTTATTTCTGGAGTGAATCCCCTTTTTTATACATCCCAGTATTCTGTTGGCTTTACTTGCAGCGGCTTGGCATTGCATGCCACTGCCAAGCCTGTTGTCTACCAGTACCCCCAAGTCTTTTTCCATCTTAGACTCACCCAGAGGTTCCCCCCCTAGTGAGTAGCTTGCTTTCTGTTTTTTGGCCCCCAAGTGCATTACTTTACATTTTTCAACATTAAACCTCATCTGCCATGTAGTTGCCCACCCCGTTATTTTGTTCAGGTCCGCTTGTAAGGTTTCCACATCCTGCATAGAAGATATTGGCATGCCTAGTTTAGTATCATCTGCAAATACCAAGATTGTACTAGATATCCCCTCCTCTAGATCATTTATGAATAAATTAAACAGGATTGGTCCCAGGACCGAACCCTGGGGGACCCCACTTTCCACCCCCACCCAATCCGAGTACTCCCCATTAATCATCACCCTCTGGACTCTCCCCTGGAGCCAGTTCTCTATCCAGGTACTCACCTTATGGTCCATACCTACCTTCCTTAGTTTGTACAGTATGTATGAGTGACAGCATTGGTATCTCAAGACCAGAACTGCCATTCACCACAGATCACACAGACTGCACACTGTCAAATACTGGAGTCCTGGAAGACTGTCAAATATTGGAGGACTGAACCAACTATTGCTATTATTGCCATGAAGCCCGCAGAACCTCATTGATGAAACCCCCACAGAGCCCAGCCATGACAGTCCACATGCCCGCTCAGCCCTTCTGCAATATGTACTAGTACCATCGCCAGCTTCCTCATTCATCATCCCTCTTTATTCACTGCAATGGGATCCAGTACAAGCTGCTAGATCTCCTGGATCTTTCTATAAAGAAAATTCTTTGGGCGCTTCTGCTGGGAAACACTCCTCCAACTTGATCTTGATGAGGGAAAAAGGAAAATGGAATAGATGGACTTCCACTACCATGCAAATGCACCATGCTAGCACTGAGGGCAGCTCTTGAAATTGGTAAAAGCAGTTCTAACTATTAAGGCAAGGAAAGGAAAAAGGTACCTCTGAGTGCAGCTAGTGATACTTTATTGCACACACGAAATGTGTTTCATCGCAGCCTCGGATTAATCCACCGCTCCTGATTGGTCTCCTCTATCCTGGTCCTCTCCCTGCTGCTGGAAAGTCATAGGAGGGATGAGTCGCAGGATCAGGAAGTGACCCGGAGCCATGACGATACATCCAATTCATCTTGTAAGTTTGCTAATTTCGTGTGTTCAATAAAGTATAACTAGCTGCACTCAGAGGAACCTTTTTCATTTCCTTTCCTGGATCTTTCTAGGAGGTGGAGCCAGGGACTCCTCACTCTACATCCCCCTGTGGATCTCCTGCTGGCCCCTTATCCATCACAGTCCTCTCCCCCCTTCACTTATCTTCCAGAATTTTCTAATCAGCCCTGAGAGAGATTATACAGCCCCACAGTCCTGAGTGATTTTTTACTACAGTATATCAACAAACCAACAGAGCTGTGAAGCCTTGGGATACATGTCACTGGCCCAGATGGCACTGATTGTTCATATCAGGGAAACATAATTTGGCACTGTAGTGTAGTGAAACATCACTCAGCACTTTATAATGCATCTGCCAAGGCTGTGTATGTTTACAAGCAGCCACAGATAGATCACACAGCCCAGAATATGCACTTAGTGTCCTGCATGATTGAATAAAGGGTTGTTTGATTTATCAGTGAACTAATTATGATTGGAAAAATGTATAGATTAATAATAATGGCAATAAACAAAAAGAAAGCAGCGCCAGCTTAGTGAAGCATAAGGTTTATTAATAAAAAAAACACATAGTAACTTACTCTTAGGTAAGTAAAAGCCGGTAGGGTAGGTGAATGGGATCATCCATCTTCTTGTCCTGGATACCGTTGCAGAAAGGAGGGGTGCAGGGTGCCGGTGGTGCGTGGAGGCTGTTGTCTGGCAGCCTGTCTGATGGTGCTGTGGTGGTGGAGGACTCTCAATGGGGCTCCACTTCCTACTTCCTGTCAGCCTGACATCACTTCCTGTGAGGTGGAGGGAATGATGGGCGTTGCTAGCTTTCGGAGCATCCGTGCTCCTTCATTAGGTGGTGGGGGTGGCTTATCAGGGACAGGGAATATATACCCTGTTGATAAGTAGCTCATTAGAGCATAAGTCCGGAGAGGGTCGGTCCCAAAAGAGGCGGGCCGAGGTGCTAGTGTGGCTTCAAACATAAACTCTGCATTAGGTTTAACAGGGAAAATCCCTGGAGGCATGACAGGAGCCATGATAAGTCCATATAACAATCATATACATGAATACAACGGTGGGGAAACACAGAATATCATATTACAAGAGAGGAAAAAAAAAAAAGGAGAAAACACTTGAACTTATAAGGGTAATGTGCCAAGGTGCACCTGGGACAGTGCATACCCTAGCAATGGGGTTATGAGTGTGAGGTGTATGGCAATAAGTGGGTGATGCCACCAGGATGTATCAAAAAAAAAAGGATGTATGGTCACAAGTAGGTACAGGACATGATTTTGGGGGTTCACCCGGTATGGGTATATGATTGTGGAGGTTCACCACCTATGACCCCGAATGGGGTAGGGCAATCGGTAGGCGCACTTGCTTGCCATTACTTAGCCCATGGGGGGTGACAATATTGCAGTACACCTAGATTTTTTTCTTTTTTTACATCTTTCATTTTTAATTTTACCCGTTCATTATCATCATCTTGATCTCCATTCCCACACCTTTGGGTGTACTGCAATATTGTCACTCAAGTTAAAAAAAAAAAAAATACACTTAAATGAATTTAAAAAAACTAAACAGCAAAGTTAGCCCAATTTTTGTATAATGTGAAAGATAAGGTTACACTGAGTAAATAGATACCTATCATTTCACGCTTTTAAAATTGTGCAATACTCATGAAATGGTGGCAAACTGCGATACTTAAAAATTTCCATAGGCGATGATTTTAAATTTTTTTGCGTGAGCACGGAGGGATTTTAATTTTTTTTATTTTTCTCTTTTTTTTTTTTTCTTTTTCTTTTTTGTTTTCATTTTTACACTGTCCCTTTAAAAAAAAAAAATTTTGATCCCTTTTATTGCTGTCACAAGGAATGTGACAGTAATAGGCATGTGACAGGTACTCTTTATGGAGGAATCTGAGGTCTAAAAGGCCTAAAACCCATCCTCTGTACTAGAAAATATGCAAAATGCCAAAATTGGCATTTTTGAATACTGTGGATTTTTTTAAAACTGGCGCTGTTGACTGCCAAGTAAACCGGAAGTGACGTTGTGACGTCATTTCTGGGTTACTACATCAGAGACCCAATCAAAGCTGATTCCAGGTGGCTCAGGTCTCCCGGTGGGTAACTGCAGGCATCACCCCCGGTACAACCACTTAAGCAAAATGATGTACAGTTATGCGATTTTGCAGCAAGTGGTTAATACAGTATAAACAGATATTTAATTTACCTTTTAAATTATGAACATAGCAATTTCTAAACAAAAATTGATAATGTCGTACTGGGGCGGCACCAGAGACATCAATCCATATAGAAAGCGTGCCTCGTCCTTTTGAGTAGTCTAGAAAAATATATGTGTATATGGACTTTAGTGGCACATAAAAAGGGGGGGGGGAAATCATTTGTGTAAAATCAATACATTTTTATTTCAAATATATTAATATTAAAAACAGTAAGGGCAATACCCTAAAATGCATAATACTTAATCAGCATATACATAACGTTTTCACAGATTTGTGCATGTAGTGTGTAACAGCATAATACAGACAGATACCAACTACCACTAATATAGCGTAGGACAGTAAGAATAATAACTCTCCTTGATTGCGCTAGTCAAGGCAAGATAATCCCATTTGAAGGAAGAAATCAGGTAGTGGTTAAAAGTGGTCGGTTATGTCCGTAGTTTCAGCGTCTGTTCACGTATAATATGCTCCAGGCTCTACAAGTTTTGCGCTATATGTGCTTCCTCAGGGGCCTGTCAAGGAGCACTGTGAAGTAATGGCATATACAGTAAAATCAGTACATATACCATTTACACGTATAAGCATATACAAACTATATTGCTGTGGTTTTAACATATACAGAGGGGGACTAATCAGATAACCGGTCCTGGGTCCCTCCTCATAAAAATATGAATAAATGAGTATATATACACACATCATACACACCAAATGTCGGTCAAACCACACTCCAAGGTCCAGGGTCTAGATGAGAGTGGGGATATATTCGTGGATATTGTAAGGGGGGATGGGTGCGCTGATAGTGTGTTGAAGCTGCTCCCGGTATTCAGTGCTTTTGAATATAGATAAATGTATATGTGGTGTGGGGTGCGCTAAACAACAAATAAATAATGAATATATAACATATATCTATATGTGAACCAAATCAACAAAAGTAAATATATATAACATATATCAATCTGTGAAGCCAATTAATAATGCAAATCAATTGGTGCATAAACATAAAAGTTCATAAGTGTCCATAAATATTGTGCAGGTGAGTAGAATTGTATTCTATCCAAATAATACGTGTATCCACCACCGAGTGAAATTCATCCTTACCAAACGGAAATAAATAAGGTGCAACTATAGTTTCTTGTGCTGAAAAATTATCCAATCTCCTTGTGAACAAACACCACGTGTAAATCACCAAGAATTAGCCTCTTACCAGATGGTAATAGGTATGCACTTGTTCAGTGAAACCACCGCCTTGCTTCCTCTTTAAAATGCTGAAGTGGGATGTAGAACCGCTCTACCTTTCTTTCTTCACTAGATGGCAACGAGTACCAGCAAGAAACACAGCCTCATCCTTCTTTACATGCTCACAAAACCACCGTGTATTAAAGGAAAAAGAAGGACTAATAGTGTATTACCCTTAAGATTTATTCAAAAAACAGTTGATAATGCACTTACAATTAGATGTCTTGTATTCAGCATAAACATAGGCATACGAATTCCTGCAAAGGTTTGCGGCCGGCTGCAGCATGGACCGCGTGTTGTGTGTGACGTGTGCGCCTCCTAATCTGACCGGTTTCTTCCCATAGGACTTCTACTGAGACTGAATCGTTTGATGCATGTGTCTTTACAGAGGAAGACGTTCTAAGATTGCTGTCTAGAGTGAAGACAAATAAGTCACAGGGTCCTGATGAGATACACCCAAAATTATTAAAAGAGCTTAGTGGTGAGCTGGCAAAACCATTAACAGATTTATTTAACCAATCATTAGTAACAGGAGTTGTCCCGGAAGATTGGAAATTGGCAAATGTCGTGCCCATTCACAAGAAAGGTAGTAGGGAGGAATCGAGCAACTATAGACCAGTGAGTCTGACATCAATAGTAGGCAAATTAATGGAAACCCTATTAAAGGATATAATTGTGGAACATCTTAAATCCCATGGATTGCAAGATGAAAAACAACATGGGTTTACTTCAGGGAGATCATGTCAAACAAATCTTATAGATTTTTTTGACTGGGTGACTAAAATAATAGACGGTGGAGGTGCAGTAAACATTGCATATCTAGATTTTAGTAAGGCTTTTGACACTGTCCCACATAGAAGACTTATCAATAAACTGCAGTCATTGAGCATGGACTCCCATATTGTTGAGTGGATTAGGCAGTGGCTGAGTGACAGACAACAGAGGGTTGTAGTCAATGGAGAACATTCAGAACAAGGTCATGTTACCAGTGGGGTACCTCAGGGATCTGTACTGGGACCAATTTTGTTTAATATCTTCATAAGTGATATTGCAAAAGGCCTCGATGGTAAGGTTTGTCTTTTTGCTGATGACACAAAGATATGTAACAGGGTTGATGTTCCTGGAGGGAAACGCCAAATGGAAAAGGATTTAGGAAAACTAGAAGAATGGTCAGAACTCTGGCAACTGAAATTTAATGTGGATAAGTGCAAGATAATGCACCTGGGACGTAAAAACCCAAGGGCAGAATATAGAATATTTGACACAGTCCTGACCTCAGTATCTGAGGAAAGGGATTTAGGAGTAATTATTTCAGAAGACTTAAAGGTGGGAAAACAATGTAATAGAGCAGCACGAAATGCCAGCAGAATGCTTGGATGTATAGGGAGAGGTATAAGCAGTAGAAAGAGAGAAGTGCTTATGCCGCTGTACAGAACACTGGTGAGACCTCACTTGGAGTATTGTGTACAGTACTGGAGGCCATATCTCCAGAAGGATATAGATACTCTAGAGAGAGTTCAGAGAAGAGCTACTAAACTAGTACATGGATTGCAGGAAAAAACTTACCAGGAAAGGTTAAAGGACCTTAACATGTATAGCTTGGAAGAAAGAAGAGACAGAGGGGATATGATAGAAACGTTTAAATACATAAAGGGAATCAACTCGGTAAAGGAGGAGAGCATATTTAAAAGAAGAAAAACTACCACAAGAGGACACCGTTTTAAACTAGAGGGGCAAAGGTTTAAAAGTAATATGAGGAAGTATTACTTTACTGAGAGAGTAGTGGATGCATGGAATAACCTTCCTGCAGAAGTGGTAGCTGCAAATACAGTGAAGGAGTTTAAGCATGCATGGGATAGGCATAAGGCTATCCTTCATATAAGATAGGGCCAGGGACTATTCATAGGATTCAGATATATTGGGCAGACTAGATGGGCCAAATGGTTCTTATCTGCCGACACATTCTATGTTTCTATGTTTCTAAACAAATCAGTGCTGCAGTTGATGGGTGTACCTGCAAAGCAAACAATGGTTAACAATAAAACTCAGTAACAATAAAATATTACAATATAATAGTATACAGTGCAGTAAAACAGTAGAATGGTGGTATCTGCAAAGCAAACTATGGTTAACAATGAAAAACAGTACCAATAAAACATTACAGTATAGCAGTATATTATAAAGTACAGTAAAACAGTAAGAACAGAAAATTAACTCAATAGAACATCTATTTTTGGCTTTTTTATTTTTTATTATTTTAATTTTTTTGTTTTTTGTAACTTTTTTTACACTTTTTTGTAACTGTAGAAAAAACTTTATATGTTCCAGGCTAGGGTATCTCAAAATGCTATAGCATCTAACATCTTTCGAGACCCTGTGTAAAAGTGTGCCCTAGACTGTGTCGTGCTGTACCCTAAACTAATACTCTACTAGTGTGTGGTAGCGACGGAAACAGTCCCTGATGCTGAGAACAGATTGGCCCAGACAGGAGGGACAAAAAAGTGGGTGTCACGCCTATATCCACATTTTCTACAGGCACAACATCTTCTTTGGGGTGCTCTTTGGGTAGAGGTACCAGGGAGGACATCCGGAAAATGCCTCTCATGCAGCTGGCTTACTGAATCTGGATTGACCCCATATCTGGCATGCTTGCTGGGGAGAAACTGTTTGAAAACAAGGCAGCCAGAAAATGTAATCAGGGACTCATCAACGTAGACAGCTTGTTGAGGCTGCAAACTTTTGAATAAGTTTGAATATGGAATTGAATAAGAGCAATAACATTTGATGGATTAGGTGCCAACTCCTTTTTTCACTGGCTTGTAATAGTGAGTTTTGCAAACAGAATGTTGTAAATTACTATGCAATAGGTAGTGGTAGTAGTATGACTACACATGAGCTCTGTTGGCTGGGAATCCTGTACAGGGGAGTATAGTGAAGAAAATTAGGCCCTGTTCTAGAGCTCTCTATATTTTTCTTTGTGCTGGAACATTTGTGAAAGACAACCTGCCAGTCCTCCAGAATCATTGAAGTGAATGCAAGTGCAGTAGTAGAGGATTGTTGGTCTGACAAAATGCCCCAGTTTTGGAGCAAATGAAGGCCTTCCACTATAGTTGTGATGGAAAGTAAAGTAAACGATGAGGAAATTGTCCAGGAATTTTCTGTAAATATCGTTTACCAGATGCTGGAAAGTGGCAGGGGCATTGCAAAGCCCAAAAGGCATAACCAGGTATTCGAAGTGCCCGAAACGGGTTCGAAAAGCAGTCTTCCACTCGTCGCCTTCACAGATTCGTACCAAGTTATAAGCACCTCGTAGATCTAATTTAGTGAAGACTTGAGCGGAGCGGAATCTCTGGAAAAGCTCAGGAACGAGAGGAAGCGGGTACCGGTTCTTTATAGTAATTTTATTTAGGTCTCTGTAATCCACACAAGGCCTTAGGGTATGGTCCTTCTTTTCCACGAAAAAGATGCCGGCTCCGGCCGGAGAGGAGGAAGGACGAATGAACCCTTTTTTGAGGTTCTCGTCAATGTATTGCCGTAGGGCTTCAAGCTCAGTCTCTGAAAGCAGGAAAATACGGCTGAAAGGAATTTCGGCACCAGGTAACAACTCTATCGGGCAATCGTAGGGACGGTGAGGTGATAATGAGTCCACTTTCTTTTTATCAAACACATCAAGAAAGTTGTGGTAAACAGAGGGAACATCTTGGCCAACATTGGAAACAGGCTGAATGGAAAGACAGCCGGCAGGAGGAGGGGTCTCAGGAGCCACACAATGTTGAAGGCAGTATGCTGACTTAAAAGATACTTCCCCTCTAGACCAGTCTATCAGCGGGCTGTGTGCCTATAGCCAGGGGATTCCCAGAAGGAAGCTCCTGATGGCCAGGGCCGGTTGTGGCAAGTATAGGTAAGGTTTCCTGGATGATGGGCCCGGATCTGGGAGTGGTGCCATCTGCAAGGTGGATTTCTAATTTATGGTTCTTGGTCTGGAGAGGTATGTGGAGGTCTCTTGCCAATGAGATATCCAGGAAACAGCTGCAGGCTCCGGAGTCAATGATGGCTGGCAGCTTGATCTCCCCTCCTGCCACCTGCAAAGAAACAAGGAGGACCAGTTGAGTGGGGGAAGATCCTGGGATATGAAGATGCATATGATTGGAAATAAGGGGCTTACTTAGTCTAACTGGGCAGTTGCGAAGGAAGTGTCCATTGTCCCCACAGTACAGACATAAGTTCAGTTGCCTGCGACAAAGTCTTTCCGCAGGAGTTAAGGCTGAATGGACCACCCCGATCTGCATAGGCTCCTCGGGTGACATTGGGTTGGCAGCAGTAGGTAGAGGTGCAGGAGGTGGTGGCACCTTGGGTAGCATCCAAGCAGGCTGAAAGGACTGGGCACGTTCGGACCGACGTTCCCGCAAACGTCTGTCTAACTGGATGGCCAATTGAATGAGCCCCTCTAAAGTGGTGGGGGTCTCAACTCGTGCCAACTCATCCTTAAGAGTTTCCGACAGGCCTAACCGATACTGATGTTTGAGGGCGGCCTCATTCCAGCCTGTGTCTGCAGACCACCTGCGAAAGTCCATGGTGTAATCTTCCACGGGGCGTTGGCCTTGCTGTAATTTATGGAGAGTAGCTTCGGCAGTGGCCGTACGTTGTGGATCATCGTACAGCTGGGCCATTGCCTCAAAGAAGACCTCAACAGAGTCCAGAGCAGGATCCTTCTGTTCCAGCAAATGGTGGGCCCAGGACTGGGGTTCATCAGACAGCAGGGAGATGATAAACCCTACTTTAACTGTCTCCAAGGAAAAAGTTCTGGGTTGCAGAGCCAAGTATAATAAGCAGGCGTTCTTAAATGATTTAAACTTTCTGCGATCACCAGAGAAGCGTTCAGGTAGAGGTACTCTGGGTTCAGGAGGAGGAGCCATCATGGTAGGAATAGAAGCTGATTGTCCCGAAACTGAAGGAGCGGGTTAGAGACTGCAGCGGATGGATCTGAAGGGGCCACCAGAGATGGTGTAGACAGGTACTGTAGGCGACCTTCCAGTTGGAAGTAACCCTCCTGAAGATTCTTCACAGCCTGGGTTAATGCTGCAACTTGCTGGCATAAGGCTTTCAGCGGGGAGGCACCTCTCTCGGCTTCTGTCATGGCTGGATGATACTGTCACGTACCTGATCCGAAGCCGGAGTGTAGAGAGGGCTCCCCTTGCGGCTAGATGCAGAACACCCCTGGAGGTGAGACAGGGATTGCTGTGCCCGAAGTAGCACGGGTTGCCGGCTGGGATGGCCAGATGGTGGCTGCAGCCAATGAGTGATAGGTCCAAGGCGGATCTGGAACACTTGACAAGCCAGGCAGGTGTGCTGCAGGAACAAAGGTAAGCTGGGTAGCCCACAGGAGACTGGTAATGCGGAGTCAAGAGCCAAGCCGGGTCAGACACTGGAGAAAACAGAGGACAGTCCAGGGACAAGCCAAAAGGTCAGGAGCCAGAGGTATCAAGAGGAGTCGAGGTCAAGCAATCCGGGTCGGCAACAGGAAATCCAAGATTAGCAGGCAAAACAAGGCACAAGGGGCACGGGAAGCTGAAGATCATCCAGCAACTAGTGACTGTCATTGCTGAACTTAAATAGGCATTTTGGCGCCAAGCTGTAAGATTCTGGTACCTTTGGTACCCTTATTGCCCATTTTCCTTTTCATATCGCGTCCCACCTTTTTAGTTACATGGAACGCATATACCTTTAAGCCGTATGACATCATCACTGAGCGCCGCTCTGAGCGGCTATTTCAATCGCCGGCTTTCTCTCTCAGGTTGTTCGTTCAAACCGCATGCTTACAAGCCTTGTCTTATGCTGCCGGAGCCTCCAGCTATTCTCTTTACCTGGAACAGACCGGAACCTCGATACTGATCCCGTATCTCGCTACCGGATCACTCCCTCACTACCGGACCCCTCTACTTACTAACCTTACTAGTGATAAGTACCCCACAGGGGATTCCTCCATAACAACCTTACACTATCTACTTCTGCACATTAAGGACTGTTACTATCTATGCATTACTAATTCTATCATCTGCACTGTTACATAGATTGCTAGCTCTTGAGTCTACTACCATCTATCCTTGCACTGGGTTAGTCTCTCCTGTATATCATCTGCTGTCCTTACCACCTATTACCATACATGATTACTAACCTATCTGCATCCTACCTATTACCGTCTATTACTCTCCTGAACATTACTATCAAGTGCTTATCATTGCTATCACTGCTCACCCCTGTCCCTTCAGCACATCACCTCTATACTGTCATATACATCCTATCACTCCAGGAACATCTTATTGAGTGTGTGTATATCTGTATGCTGAAGCAGGTGGGTCCACAGTGATGAGTCTGGAGAGTTGGATCTGGTAATTCAACACATCTCTACATGACTACTGAGTGGAGATTCTGCAGCTGCAAATCCAGCTTACTATAAAAACGCAGGAGCGTTACAGATTGAACGAACCTAAAAAATGGATTCAGCAGAATTACCCACTCAAGTGATACAATTAACACAAAAAGTAAATGCATTAATACTTGCTCTTACTGAAGTAAAAGATGAAAATCAGACTCTGAGACAGCAGATAACCCGTCTCTCACAGCTTACTGCTGCTCAGCCCCCTGAACCTAAAATAAACCCTCCTCTAGTGTTTACAGGTGATCGGAAAAAATTTTGTGAATTCAAAAACGCATGTCAATTGCTTTTTTTGCTAAAACCTCGTACTTACCCTACTGATCAAATTAAAGTCTGTACCACTATCTCATATTTAACGGGTGATCCACGGGCCTGGGCAGACTCTCTCTTTGAGAAAGATGATCCTCTTCTCAACTCCTATCCCTTATTCCTAGCGGAACCCGCTAGCTTATATGAAGACCCCAATAGGCAGAGTACTGCTGATATCCAATTGAGGGCTTTAAAACAAGGAAGGAGACCTGTTGAAGACTTTGTAGCAGAGTTCAAAAGATGGACCCTTGATTCAGGGTGGAATGATACATCTCTGCAAACTCAGTTCAGGCTCGGGTTGTCAGAAGCCATTAAAGACGAGCTCGCCCGAGCAGATTTACCTGAAACTTTAGATGCCTTAATACAACTTAGTATCAACATTGACAGGCGACTGCGAGAAAGAAAGGCTGAGAAAATGGGAATGCCATTGTCCAGTCCTTCTCGGATTTCGGCCGTTGACCCTACTCCTATGGAGGTAGGAACCATACGCCCACCTTTATCGACCACTGAACGAGCCAGGAGAAGATCCAGAAACCTCTGCATGTACTGCGCATCCCCGGATCATTTGATAAGCGTCTGTCCCCTTGTCCGCAAAAAAGAAGGTGAGTGTTCACATGTCTTACTAGGGGGATTAACGACTTCCTTTTCTAATCCCTACCTCTTTGTTCATTTGACATTGCAGTGGGACCAGACTAGGATCACCACCAAGGCTATGATCGACACAGGATCTTGTGGGAACTATATCGATACACGTTTTGTTACTTTAAATAAAATACCTATTATTTCAAAACCTAAACCTGTCTCTGTTAGTTTCATTAACGGTATTCCGTTATCTTCTGGTCCAATCACCAATCAGACACAAGCACTCCTTGTCACTGCTAACGAGTCTCATATGGAGACCACCACTTTTGATGTACTACCTTCACCACATTTTCCCATTATTTTGGGACTTCCCTGGTTACACATACATCAACCAACCATAGATTGGAAAACACGGACTCTAACCTTCCCTTCTCACTATTGCGAGATCACGTGTAACCTCCCATCTTATGGAAAGATTCTGTCTGTGGTGTCAGATGAGATTACACCACCATGCTACCAGGATCTGTCCGAAGTCTTCCTTGAGAAAAATGCTCAAGTGTTGCCTCCCCATAGGGACTATGATTGTTCTATTGATCTACTCCCTAATAGCAAATTGCCTTTCGGCCATGTTTATCCTCTTTCACAGGATGAACTTTCTCATCTCAAGGAATACTTGGATGAGAATTTGGCGAAAGGGTTCATCAGACCCTCTACTTCTTCCACAGCTGCAGGACTTTTCTTTGTCCGCAATAAGGATTCAAGTCTTAGGCCTATTATTGACTATAGGCAACTAAATACCATTACGATAAAGGATCGTTATCCTTTACCGCTCATTCCTGAACTCATTGAACAAGTGCGTGGGGCTACTTACTTTTCTAAATTGGACCTAAAAGGGGCATACAACCTAATCCGAATCCGTGACGGAGATGAGTGGAAGACAGCATTCAGAACCAGATACGGATTATTCGAATATCTTGTGATGCCTTTCGGGTTGTGTAATGCTCCCGCAGCTTTTCAAAGATTCATAAATGACATTTTCAGAGACTTACTTGATGTCTGTGTTGTGGTATATCTGGACGATATACTTATCTATTCTCGATCTTTGTCTGAACATATAAAACATGTAAGACTTGTGTTATCCAGATTACTCGCACACAACCTATACGTGAAATTAAAAAAATGCCTATTTCATAAAGAAGAAATACTATTCCTAGGATACATCATATCTAAAACCGGAATCAAGATGGATATGAGCAAGATATCGTGTATTCTGGATTGGCCTATACCAACAACTCGTAAGGCATTACAGCGATTCCTCGGATTTTCAAACTTCTATAGGAAGTTCATCAAGAACTTCTCTGCTATTGTGAGACCTCTCACACAACTTACAAATATAAAGAAACCATTCAAATGGTCAGAAGAAGCAAATGGAGCTTTCAGCTTGTTAAAATCAAGCTTTACTTCTGCTCCCATACTACGCCATCCAGACCCATCCCTCCAATATATTCTGGAGGTAGATGCGTCAAACATGGCAGTAGGAGCAGTTCTCTCCCAACGACCAACAAATACTTCACCACTCCACCCAGTTGCTTTTTTCTCTAAATCACTAAGCAGCCCAGAGGTGAATTACCCAGTGGGTGAAAAAGAGTTGCTTGCCATAAAACTGGCACTAGAGAATTGGCGACATTTACTTGAAGGTACCCGATTACCAATACTCATATATACAGATCATAAAAATCTTCAATACCTTCAGACTAACAAAACTCTTTCCCACCGGCAGGTACGATGGTCATTATTCTTCCTAAGATTCAACTTCCTAGTGACCTACACACCTGCAGACAAAAACAAAAAAGCGGATGCGCTATCACGATTAACCGAAGATAACTGCGCTGAAGTTCCTTCTATTCCTATAATACCCTATGAACGTATTATTGGCGTTGTTCGTTCCCTGAAGGAAGAGATTTTGCACAGTATAGGATTGGATTCACCTCCACCACAACTAACTACTGATGCAGAAGGCTTCCTCTACTACAACGACAAACTCTACATACCCCCTACTATGCGCACCAAGATCTTGGAATTGTCACATGATGTGCCTATGGCAGGACATATGGGTATGACTAAGACCCTTAATTTGCTTACCAGGCAGTTTTGGTGGCCTGATATGAAGACGTCTGTACAAAAATTTGTTTCTTCATGTGACATCTGTGCAAGGTCCAAAATTGACACTACAAAACCATCTGGTCTACTCTGCAGTCTACCAATACCCCAGGTTCCATGGGAAGTTGTGTCCTTAGACTTTATAGTAGAACTACCACCTTCCAAAGGATTTAATACCATTCTAGTGTCAGTGGACCATCTGACAAAGATGGCACATTTCATTTCTATTCGCAGACTACCTTCATCTAAGCAAACAGCGGAATTACTAATGAAATATGTGTTCAAGTTACATGGAATTCCAAAGACTCTTTTATCCGACCGTGGTTCACAGTTCATCTCCAAGTTTTGGCAAGCTCTATGTCACATACTACGGATTGAGCGAAAGCTCACTTCTCCTTACCACCCTCAGACCAACGGACAGACTGAAAGAGTCAACCAGTGCATTGAACAATATCTACGTTGCTACACCTCATACCTACAGGATGATTGGGTGGACCTCCTCCCTCCGGCGGAATTTGCTTATAACAACGCAACCCACAGTACTACTAAGCAAAGTCCGTTCTACTTAAACTATGGGTTTCATCCCACACTTCTTCCACCACGCATCCTACCATCAAGTAACCCAGTAGCCTCGGATTATCTTACCCAAATAAAAGACTCTCTGGGTTTACTTAATACCACCATCTCACACGCTCACAGTCAACAAAAAAGGTACTACGACCTTCGTAGAAGACCTTCTCCTCAATATGCTATTGGGGACCTCGTTTGGCTATCGACGAAAAATTTAAGGTTAAAGATCCCTAGCAAAAAGCTTGGACCTTTATTTCTGGGACCCTTCCCAATTAAGAAACTCATTGGAAAAGCTGCAGTACAACTCACTTTACCGGCAGATCTCAGAATACATCCCATCTTTCATGTGTCGCTACTGAAACCACATGTTCCTAACCAAGGAATAAGGCCTACCATCTTGCCTCCACCTCCAATACAAGTTGAAGGCGGAGAAGAGTTTGAGATTAGGGAGATTTTGGATTCTCGTATCCACAGAGGAAGACTCCAATATCTCATAAGATGGAAGAACTATGGACCCCAAGACGACACCTGGTTGGATACTTCTGATGTTCACGCACCTAGGCTTATACGAAGGTTTCACTCTAAATACCCGGAGAAACCAGTGCTATAGGCCTTCCGGAGCCGGCCTTAAGGGGGGGGTACTGTAAGATTCTGGTACCTTTGGTACCCTTATTGCCCATTTTCCTTTTCATATTGCGTCCCACCTTTTTAGTTAGATGGAACGCATATACCTTTAAGCCGTATGACATCATCACTGAGCGCCGCTCTGAGCGGCTATTTCAATCGCCGGCTTTCTCTCTCAGGTTGTTCGTTCAAACCGCATGCTTACAAGCCTTGTCTTATGCTGCCGGAGCCTCCAGCTATTCTCTTTACCTGGAACAGACCGGAACCTCGATACTGATCCCGTATCTCGCTACCGGATCACTCCCTCACTACCGGACCCCTCTACTTACTAACCTTACTAGTGATAAGTACCCCACAGGGGATTCCTCCATAACAACCTTACACTATCTACTTCTGCACATTAAGGACTGTTACTATCTATGCATTACTAATTCTATCATCTGCACTGTTACATAGATTGCTAGCTCTTGAGTCTACTACCATCTATCCTTGCACTGGGTTAGTCTCTCCTGTATATCATCTGCTGTCCTTACCACCTATTACCATACATGATTACTAACCTATCTGCATCCTACCTATTACCGTCTATTACTCTCCTGAACATTACTATCAAGTGCTTATCATTGCTATCACTGCTCACCCCTGTCCCTTCAGCACATCACCTCTATACTGTCATATACATCCTATCACTCCAGGAACATCTTATTGAGTGTGTGTATATCTGTATGCTGAAGCAGGCGGGTCCACAGTGATGAGTCTGGAGAGTTGGATCTGGTAATTCAACACATCTCTACATGACTACTGAGTGGAGATTCAGCAGCTGCAAATCCACCTTAGTATAAAAACGCAGGAGCGTTACACAAGCGCCATCACGTCCTGCGTGCACATTGGCGCACGCACGTTCTTGGTTGAGTTTGCCCGGAGTTGGCCGTGCATGCGTATTCGCGCGAATGCGCTGATTAGCCAAAGTGTTGGAGGTTACCTGACAGGTCTGTACAAGTAAGTAGGAAGAAAACAGGCGCCACACTAAGTGCAGTATGTCTGGATAAAACGTTTAATAGACCAAATAGAAAGGTACTCACAAACGATGGTATAAAAACAGCATAACAGTAGTAAAGGGAATGGTAATCCCAGTGTCCGAATTCAGGATGGCACAAGCGGTCTCAAAGCATCGGGCAGTAACGAGTGGAGGATCGATACTTCCCATCTACTGGGGACACAGCGCTGGCCGCTCTGACGTCACTTCCGGGATGCGTACTGGCGCCGGCGACGCGTTGTCGGAGCATGCGCTCCTTCCTCAGGCCGATAATGCGCCATTTTGCTCAAGGGCTTAAGTAGACAAGGAGGCAGAGCCAGCTGGGTCCTAAAGAGTGCCAATAATTCTTACTCAAGAGGAACCCGCTGTGACACTGAACTGGGGCAGTGTGCATTATGAAAGGAAACCAAAGCAGTAGTCAAAATATATAGTAACAAGAAATCTATTACAACTAGTTCTCAACCAAAATAAGACATTTTTTTTGGAATAAATGGAAATAGGAATTAAGGTAAAAATAAATAAAAATAAAAATAAAAATAAGGAAAATAATAATGATAATAATAATGATTAGAAAAAATAGGAAAAAATAAGAAAAGATAATAAATTAAAAATAAAAATAAAAATAAAATCAAATAATAAAATAATAAAATAAAAATAAAATAATAATAAACAAAAAAAATAAATAAAATAAAAAACATAAATGAATATGTAAAAACTAACATTAAATTATACAAGTTTAAAAATGCACATTGTATATGTATACATCCACATATTATTACACATGGGGATATATTATCATAATACAATGATATAATGTAATAGTAAAACTGTAAATATATGTATAAATATCATTATACTTTTTTAAAAAAATATCATTATTCTTTTAAAAAAAAAAAAAAATTCCGCCACATAAAAAACCACCGTAAAAAGGAGGATAAAATTATCTAAAAAACCATCAGCCAATATAACCATCCACTAATGTATCCTATTCTGGCTCCATACATAATTATTATAAAAGGGTATAAACAAGGTGGTGGGGCATTACTCTCAGATGTCCAATCCAAAATTATTGGATGGGGTCATATGAGAGTGTTGGTCTCAATTTCTTCGTTAAAACCACCCGGCACTAAGGTATCCAAAGTGTATATCCAATAGGCCTCCCTTTGGCATAATCTCTTAAAGCGTTCTGCAGGCGCCAAAGTAGCAGGTATGGACTCGATAATCCACACCCTGAGGCCGAGAGACAGGTGTTCACCTCAGGGTGTGGATTATCGAGTCCATACCTGCTACTTTGGCGCCTGCAGAACGCTTTAAGAGATTATGCCAAAGGGAGGCCTATTGGATATACACTTTGGATACCTTAGTGCCGGGTGGTTTGAACGAAGAAATTGAGACCAACACTCTCATATGACCCCATCCAATAATTTTGGATTGGACATCTGAGAGTAATGCCCCATCACCTTGTTTATACCCTTTTATAATAATTATGTATGGAGCCAGAATAGGATACATTAGTGGATGGTTATATTGGCTGATGGTTTTTTAGATAATTTTATCCTCCTTTTTACGGTGGTTTTTTATGTGGCGGAATTTTTTTATTTTATTTTTTATTTTTTTTTAAAAGAATAATGATATTTTTTAAAAAAGTATAATGATATTTATACATATATTTACGGTTTTACTATTACATTATATCATTGTATTATGATAATATATCCCTATGTGTAATAATATGTGGATGTATACATATACAATGTGTATATTAAATTGTATAATTTAATGTTAGTATTTACATATTCATTTATGTTTTTATTTTTTATTTATTTTTTTTTGTTTATTATTATTTTATTTTTATTTTATTATTTTATTATTTGATTTTATTTTTATTTTTAATTTATTATCTTTTCTTATTTTTTCCTATTTTTTCTAATCATTATTATTATCATTATTATTTTCCTTATTTTTATTTTTATTATTATTTTTATTTTTATTTTTATTTATTTTTACCTTAATTCCTATTTCCATTTATTCCAAAAAAATGTCTTATTTTGGTTGAGAACTAGTTGTAATAGATTTCTTGTTACTATATATTTTGACTACTGCTTTGGTTTCCTTTCATAATGCACACTGCCCCAGTTCAGTGTCACAGCGGGTTCCTCTTGAGTAAGAATTATTGGCACTCTTTAGGACCCAGCTGGCTCTGCCTCCTTGTCTACTTAAGCCCTTGAGCAAAATGGCGCATTATCGGCCTGAGGAAGGAGCGCATGCTCCGACAACGCGTCGCCGGCGCCAGTACGCATCCCGGAAGTGACGTCAGAGCGGCCAGCGCTGTGTCCCCAGTAGATGGGAAGTATCGATCCTCCACTCGTTACTGCCCGATGCTTTGAGACCGCTTGTGCCATCCTGAATTCGGACACTGGGATTACCATTCCCTTTACTACTGTTATGCTGTTTTTATACCATTGTTTGTGAGTACCTTTCTATTTGGTCTATTAAACGTTTTATCCAGACATACTGCACTTAGTGTGGTGCCTGTTTTCTTCCTGCAGCTCGTCACACGTCCCTTCTACTTGTTTGCAGAGCAGCCTGCGGAGTGTAGCATATGGAGACGTATGTACATGGACTTTTTATATGGACTCTTCCAATTCAATTTAATACCTTTAGGCTACTGTGTTTATTTAAGTAGCATATGTCTGTATTGGAGTTTGTGGAAGTTTTTGGACACTCATTTCCCCAGTTGTGCGCCAGGTTTACCCCCTTTTTTTTTTTCCTGTACAAGTAAGTGAAGGAATCACAGCCTGGAAGAGCTCACAAAAAAATGTGGTAGCTGTGAGGATTGGACCATTTCCAGAACACCACAGATTTTCAGAATACTGCATCTAGACCCATCAGCAATTTTGTTTCTCTCTCTGAGGCTCATGAGCGTCCATTAGTGTGTTAAAGGAAGTGGTAAATTCACATTTTGTCTTCCACATTTCCCACTCTGTCCCCTATGTCTTGTACTTCTACATAAATGTATGAATACAGGAGATTATATTTGACTGCAGAGAGGCTTGCAAAGAGAGCAGCATTTCTTTAAGAGTTGTTTTTCAGACTGACTGTCCTTGAGTGGAGAATGTAGGCATAGGATCATAGGTGAAGGTGCTGTGGGCAACTGGGAGTTTATAGAGCTTTCCTCCATAAACAGGTCATCATCTGCCTCCTTTCTGAGAGCCCCTGTGTGGCTTGGACTTATCAGGGCTCCTCCTGTATGGAGTGGAGGTTCCTGAGCAGTTGTGTCCCCAGAGCTTTTATTTAGAGTGGCAGAGGCTTCGGCAAGCTGTGATGATGCAGTCACTAGAGGACTGGCAGCAGCCAAGACAAGGCAGGTCTCACTGCCATTTTGAAGTGGACCTCTAGGCAGGTACAGAAAGAACCCTCAGAGTTTTTTGGGATGGAGGTAGCTCTCATAGGCTCCTGGGCATAGCGCAAGGTGTAGGTAGGTGTTGGGTACCAGTAAGAGTCTCTCTATGGGCGTCAGGGGCTCTATTAAGCAGGTTGATTCCCAGCGGTAAGATGAGCTGGGAGGTTATGTGACCATCTTGTTCAGTGCTCACCCCACCCCCCAAAATCTGGATTTTTTTAGGTCATGTGCTGTATTTTTAAAATATAAAAATATTAGGTTTATAGTCACAACTAGTGTAAGTATATAGCAGAAGGGTAATATTTCTTTATTTTTTTTTAACCTGCATTAAATCAAAAATACAGATTTACAAATTATATTTCTTTTTTAAATGACTGTTGGCATAAAAAAAATCACATTTTGGAATAGCCATATCAAATTTAAAGGTCTAACTTTCATGCTAAATACAAGGGGAGACCCCCCCCCCCCTAAATATTTTAATTGATGTATTACACAAATACTGTAACTGAGGACTCCATGAAACAAAGACATCATCATTGCCAATTGGGGACGAGAACAGAGACACAAGTAATATTGGGAAATATTCATAATATAAACAGAAACAAATTTGCCCAGGGGACTTTAGATGAGGCTACACACTCACACACATTGTACCATAAAATTCAAATAATTTTATTTGACAATATTGAAAATGGTAAATACATACAATAAAAACACGTTGGACTGATCAGCGGTATCCATTGCAACAAATACAAACAATATTATAAAATATGTAATAGCAGTGTGGACCTGCATTCAATGCGTATATAACCATATGTTGGACATGACAGATTGTAGTAACCTTGTACTGTACTGACGCATTTCGCGAAATATGATTCGCTTCTTCAGAGTAGGTTTCTATCATGTATCTACAAAGTAAAAAATGTTATCAATATTATAACATATGTCTGTACGGAGTGTTCAATGTGTTCAATGTGAAAAGGAGCAAACATGAGGGCTCCATACTCACTGAGAGAGCGGAGTTCAACCCTGGTTATACATTTTTTAATAAAAATACCCCCGGGACAGTCAGGGCTAGCACATTCCACAATGGCTAGCCTCTGATCTGTCCCGGGTTGCACTTACCTTTTGGGAGAAATACTTACCTTGAAAATGTCTTGTCCAGCGCTGCCATCTCAGGTGTGGGCAGCTTGAAGCCAGGGCGATCCTCTTCCGCGTCCTCTTCCGTCTTCTTCCTTCTTCTTCGGTCCCACGATGCACTGCACCGGCCCCGACGTCACTTCCGGGGCGCGCGCGTCATCCCTCCACAGCTTCTGGGCATGCCCAGAAGCTGTTTAGAAGGGAATGATGCGCGCCCCCTGGAACTGACGTCGGGGCCGGTGCAGGCGCAATTATTCCTGGGAGCGATGACGTTCAGCTCCCAGGAATCATTGCAAAAGCCAGGAAGTGACGAATCGCCGCGGCCGCCGAGGGGAGGAAGAAGGAAGTAAGGTGAGCATATTTTCTCTACAAGGTAAAAAAAAAAAATTGCGATTATCCATTTGTTTTTCAGGTGAGCCGGAGCGAGAAGATGGAGGTAAGTAGAAATTTAGGGTGGAACTCCGCTTTAATATTGTTGCGGTGGGAGCGGTCCTCCAAGTCCGCCATTTTTCTTTTCATGGTGTGCATTTCATCCAACAGAGCATCATGGGCATCTACTAATTCATTGTAAGCCTGAGCATAATCACCCATATTAAATTCCATTTGATCAACCCTATTACCTAGAGCTTCCATTTCAACTTTAGTTTGTTTGATAAAGCTTGACATGTCATGTTGCAAAGCTCCCCGCAGTGTAATAAGCATATCCTTCATTGTGGAATCAATTATGGGCTGGCCAGCAGTGGGAAAAGCGACCAGTTTTTCCCCAAAGAGATTTGTGTCAGATGGAGTAATTATAGAGGAGGGAGAGGTACTCACTTGAGTAGTTGTAATGTCCAGCTTCCTCTATTTCACCGGGCTCTGGAAAATCAAGGTGCCAGGGTGACCATTCTCCTCTTGTGTATATTCCTGCCTTAAGGAATCTGTCTCATGAGACACAGCAGCAGCAGCTGCTGCTGTGTGTCTGTGTGGCAGTGCTGTGAGGCTGGTGCCATTTTGACTTCTCTGAAGCCCCGCTGTACTGAAGAAATGTATATGTTTGCGGGGTCCTTCCCGCGACTTGTGTTTCCCCATGTGAAAAGTAAAGTTGTGGGGTAGTAGTAGAGGTGTCTAGGGATGAATTTATTACCTTCCCTGTCGCTGTGAGCCGCCTAAACGATCCCGCTCATCCAGAGCTCAGAACTAAGCGTCCATCACCTCAGGATGCTGGCCACGCCCCCACAAACTGCCATTTTTAATGCACCCACACTCTTAAATCAGCTGGATTTCCATTTTGGATTTTTCCTTTGTTACCTTTCCTATGTGCCCTATAAAAAATGTCACCCTTCTTACTTCATATGCTGATAACGTGGTACTCAATAAACAGGCCAACCAAATATCATCCCCTATTTGCTTAAAATAACCTCTAAAGGCAGAATATTGAAACAAATGCATTCAACTATTCAATACCAGGATGCAGATTAGGAAAATTGTTTATATGTTACATAGTTTTATTTGTATATGCCTGGTAGCTGAATCCCCAAAAGAAAAGAGAAGTAGAGTAGTAATTGGCATGTCTTTTAATTTGCTTGACTTTTTCAGTGATTTATATTGCAAAGTTCATGGGAGGGTTTGCAATTCACTTTACATTTAAAATCAGAACACTTTTTAATACCTAATTTAACTTTTAATTAAGCAATTTCACTCAATATGCCTCATACATCTTTCTTTTACTCTCTGTCATTAAGATCGTTTATTGTCCATGACTTAGTTTAAATGCCAAACATGTAAGTAGCAAAAACTCAAAACAGAACATATGTTTGTACAAGATTGCATCACTAAAGTAAAATACTGAGTGACTAATCTTTTAGAATCAACCATCACAAGTATCTCATTCTCAAGACTGCTTTTAACTTAGAACAAATATACAGAAACCCAAAAAAAGTAAATTTCTGCATTAAATGAGAGATGCCCAGTGAATGGGGAATGCTGATCAGTATTGCAATCTAGATTAATTTGAGTCAAAATAATACTACTTTAGCATTAAAAGCAAACATGAATTAGAGCACTGGCCATGCTTATTCTTCCATAGTTCATTTAGCACTAGCATTCAAGCCACAGGCAATTATAAAAAGACTTTCACTCATGATGCCCCTGTAATTTTTACTATGATGCACCAGTGGAACCTTGGGGTACACATGTCACTAAAGGTTAGAAATGGCTATGTCTGGAAAAATATATGTGTATATGGACTTTAGTGGCACATAAAAAGGGGGGGGGGAATCATTTGTGTAAAATCAATACATTTTTATTTCAAAAATATTAATATTAAAAACAGAAAGGGTAATACCCTAAAATGCATAATACTTAATCAGCATATACATAACGTTTTCACAGATTTGTGCAAGTAGTGTGTAACAGCATAATACAGACAAATACCAACTACCACTAATATAGCGTATTACAGTAAGAATAATAACTCTCCTTGATTGCGCTAGTCAAGGCAAGATACTCCCATTTGAAGGATGAAATCAGGCAGTGGTTAAAAGTGGTCGGTTATGTCCGTAGTTTTAGCGTCTGTTCACACATTATAGGCTTGGCATATATTTAAACCGAGCCGTCAGCAATGACAGCCCGTTGGACATGAGGGGATGACTCCCCCTGATATGCTTAAAAGGACACCCTTGATGGGATTTCTATGATGGTGCCATTAGCTGCATGCTGTTACCCTGCATTCTCTGGTAAGCTAACATATGGACCCTACCAGCTTAAAAAGGAAACTTTTTTGCAAAATTTTCTACAAACTTTTTACTTAGTGACTAATGGGTGGGATCGCTGGCTGCACAGGTTTCCTTTCTCTGTGCATGGTATTATGCTTGTATAGATTGCTGGTTATAGAGATTTGCTTCCTCTATACAGATTATGTTCATATGGACAGATGGGGATGTTGCTCAGAGTATAGTGATGTGTTGCTTTATAATACAGCAAATATAGGCATGCTACTAGCTGATGTTTCTGACAGCAATCTTTGGAAGTATCCGCAACTAGCATCTGTCGGCCAAGTTTTGTAATACTACAATCTTTTAAACAGTTTAAAAGTTTCAATGTTTACCACATACCTATGCTTACAAATATTAGGCCCTATTGACGGCCAGATAGTTAAAATATTTCCTAATATTTCCTTTTTCTCTTATTATGATGGCATTTATGTGCCTTGAGTATGCTAGAATTACAATCCACCACTAGGTGGCAGCGTATACAGATTTTTAATGTCATAAACTTAACTATATCAAAATCCATACCCATTGGGAACAATTGAATATTGATATCTGATATATAGATATATATCCTTCAAATAACTTAGGCTAGGAATTAAAATAATTGAAAATAAATCTATATTGAGCACTCAAATGTTATACTTATATGTTACCTCTATAAAGCACTTGCTATCCACGAATATATATGTGGTGTGGGGTGCGCTAAACAACAAATAAATAATGAATATATAACATATATCTATATGTGAACCAAATCAACAAAAGTAAATATATATAACATATATCAATCTGTGAAGCCAATTAATAATGCAAATCAATTGGTGCATAAACATAAAAGTTCATAAGTGTCCATAAATATTGTGCAGGTGAGTAGAATTGTATTCTATCCAAATAATACGTGTATCCACCACCTAGTGAAATTCATCCTTACCAAACGGAAATAAATAAGGTGCAACTATATTTTCTTGTGCTGAAAAATTATCCAATCTCCTTGTGAACAAACACCACGTGTAAATCACCAAGAATTAGCCTCTTACCAGATGGTAATAGGTATGCACTTGTTCAGTGAAACCACCGCCTTGCTTCCTCTTTAAAATGCTGAAGTGGGATGTAGAACCGCTCTACCTTACCTTTCTTTCTCCACTAGATGGCAACGAGTACCAGCAAGAAACACAGCCTCATCCTTCTTTACAAGCTCACAAAACCACCGTGTATTAAAGGAAAAAGAAGGACTAATAGTGTATTACCCTTAAGATTTATTCAAAAAACAGTTGATAATGCACTTACAATTAGATGTCTTGTATTCAGCATAAACATAGGCATACGAATTCCTGCAAAGGCTTGCGGCCGGCTGCAGCACGGACCGCAAGTTGTGTGTGACGTGTGCGCCTCCTAATCTGACCGGTTTCTTCCCATAGGACTTCTACTGAGACAGTTGTGGGCTTGAGCACGATATGGCCATATGGTGGGACTAAACCCCCATTTTTATTTATGGATTGTCTCCATATTTAATAGCCATTTCTTTTGCATGGTTGCGCTATTCTTTTTTAATAAACGATTCATTAGTCATCCTTTCAAGTGGAGGTCCTTTTCCTTATTTTTCTTCTGTAAAAACTGAACAGAAGTATTCATTAAGGCAGTCGGCTAGCCCTTTATTCTCTTCTACATACCTTCCGTCCTTTGTTTTTAATTTAGTTATTCCTTGTTTTAATTTCCTTTTTTCATTTATATATCTGAAGAATGTCTTATCCCCCTTTTTCATAGACTGAGCTAGTTTTTCTTCTGCCTGCGCTTTAGAAGTTCTTATAACTTGCTTGGCCTCTTTCTGCCTAATCTTGTAGATTTCCTTATCTTCATTGCTCTGGGTTTTTTTATAATTACAAAATGCTAGCTTTTTATTTTTAATGATTTGGGCCACTTCTGCTGAGTACCACAGTGGTCTCTTCCTTTTTTTGCTTTTACTGACAAGTCTAATGCAATTTTCTGTTGCCTTCAATAATGCACCTTTTAAATAGTCCCATTTCTCCTGGACTCCATGTAATCCGTTCCAGTCTGATAAGGACTCATTTATGACTAATTTCATTTTTGAAAAGTCTGTTTTTCTAAAATCTAAAACTTTTGTTTTTGTGTGGTGTGACTCTTTCACAGTTCTTATATTAAACCACACTGACTGGTGATCACTAGATCCCAAGGTTTCGCCTACAATGACATCATATACCGAATCCCCATTTGTGAATACCAAATCCAAAATGGCCTCCCTCCGGGTTGGCTCCTCAACCACTTGTTGCAGAGACAACCCCAGTAGGGAATTTAGAATATCTGTACTCCTGGTAGAACTTGCTATTTTGGTTTTCCAGTTTATATCTGGAAGATTGAAATCTCCCATAATGATAACTTCTCCTTTCATTGTCATTTTAGCTATTTCTTCAACTAGTAGATCATCTAGTTTTTTAACTTGACCAGGTGGTCTATACATCACACCTACACGAGTTACTGCATGATTAGCAAACTGCAACGTAACCCAAACTGACTCTATGTTGGCCTCACCAACTTGTATTAGGTTAGATTTAATGCTATCTTTCACATACAGGGCCACTCCTCCTCCTTTCTTGCCTTCTCTGTCTCTTCTGTATAAAGAGTATCCTGGTATGGTTATGTCCCAGTCATTTCTTTCATTAAACCATGTCTCCGTAACAGCCACTAAATCTACATTCTCAGATGCCATTATTGACCCAAGTTCATTGATTTTTTTGCCTAAACTGCGAGCATTTGTAGACAGGACTCTGAGCTTATCATTTCTTAACCTCTGTGCTTCTGACCTGTTCTGGCATTGTTTCAGGGGGCAATTGGACTCTTGTATTTTCACTCTTTTGCCCCCCTTCCAAGTTTAAATACTCTTTCGCAAATTCTTGGAGTTGTTCACTAAGTTTATTCTGACAGCAACAGCGTTTTCTCTCAGCACATTTCTATATCCACATGGATCAATACAAATGGAGGAATCTGCTATGTTCCTTTTTACCTTCAGCCCATGGGCTGAACGAAAAAAAAAGAACATTGCATGTATGCCCAACACGGACCAGCAACGTACTGGTACGTCACTGGACTTTGAGTGGTTATATCAGGATGATAGAAAAAAGGGGGAAACAACTGCACTAATTCAAAACAAAACAAAAGCAGCAACTTCAAGTGCGACCAACACCCCAAAAATAGATATATAAAAACAAGCTGCGCTATAGATTGAAGAAGTCCATGTGAATGTCCAAAAATATAAATAAATTGAATTGAAGATGCTTGTGCAGGTACCGCTTACCAGAATCCAAACAATAAAGGCCAAATGATAAAGGTGACGGCAAATATCTTCAAATGTGAAACACGGTGAACCTCAGAAGACTCTGATGTGGATCTCCTCAATAGGGCATTAATATAAAGGAGAAACAGACACCATAGTGTAAACCAATAATGACATGAGGAATATATCCACCAAATAATATGTGACCTGTGCAGGTACCGCTTACCAGGTAGCAGATAATAAGCCAAATACTGAAAGATGACTCCACCGGGCCTCAAAGGATAAGGTTGCGATGTAGATCTCCAGAGATGGGTGTTATATATAAAGGAAGAAAAAGGCAAACGCCATAGCGTAAAACCAAAAAAACAGGATAATGGCACCCAGAGTGTATGAAACCCAGAGTTCCAGTGCTAAATTGTGATAGTTAAATGTGGACAAAGTGACGACCACCACAAACTGTATAGGTACCCCTTACCAGAGATAGCAAGAGGATGAATCAGATAGCCTCCCCAGTGTGATTGACCGCTTACCAGATGAACTTGCAGAAAGGCACAGAGAGACAGAGGGTCCCGATCATGCGACCAAAAGGGCGACAGTAAGGGTGGGTACTCTTACCAGCTCCAGATGATATATGAGCGGGGGTTCAGAGTGGCGTTGAACTAAGTACTCCAAAAAAGACTCCACCAAACGAGCTCAGGAAATGTTGTAGGTTACCCAAGGAATATTGCAGATTACCCAAGGAATGAGGAGGAGAGAGCCATAGCATAAAACCCAACGATGATTTATTCAATACATAGAAAAAAACTTACAAACATCAGATGACAGGTGCATGGATTGGAGAGAGGTAACAGCTGCCGGCCGGACGGCTCCGCTCGCCCGTCCTTCGTAGACAGATTCGTAGGGGTGACGTCAGCACGCCGTGACCTGACTAGTTTCATCAAAGATGATATGATATTCATCTGGTAAGCGGTCAATCACACTGGGGAGGCTATCTGATTCATCCTCTTGCTATCTCTGGTAAGGGGTACCTATACAGTTTGGTGGTGGTCGTCACTTTGTCCACATTTAACTATCACAATTTAGCACTGGAACTCTGGGTTTCATACACTCTGGGTGCCATTATCTTGTTTTTTTGGTTTTACGCTATGGCGTTTGCCTTTTTCTTCCTTTATATATAACACCCATCTCTGGAGATCTACATCGCAACCTGCGAAGGTCAACTATCCTTATCCTTTGAGGCCCGGTGGAGTCATCTTTCAGTATTTGGCTTATTATCTGCTACCTCTGGTAAGCGGTACCTGCACAGGTCACATATTATTTGGTGGATATATTCCTCATGTCATTATTGGTTTACACTATGGTGTCTGTTTCTCCTTTATATTAATGCCCTATTGAGGAGATCCACATCGGAGTCTTCTGAGGTTCACCGTGTTTCACATTTGAAGATATTTGCCGTCACCTTTATCATTTGGCCTTTATTGTTTGGATTCTGGTAAGCGGTACCTGCACAAGCATCTTCAATTCAATTTATTTATATTTTTGGACATTCACATGGACTTCTTCAATCTATAGCGCAGCTTGTTTATATATCAGGATGATGCCTGCAGATTTAGGCACCATCTTGGTATCGTTTTTTAACATCCAGCGGTCAGCTTTCATCTAAAAGCAATCTTAGCAGCTAATTAGCCGCTAAACGGCTTTTACAAGCAGTGGGAGGGGACTTTGGTTTCGCCGGATATAAAAAGCACCATTGGGAAATTGGGAAAGCATGTTATCACTTCAATCTTGGTGTGGTCAGATGCTTTAAGGGCAGAGGAGAGATCTAGAGTCTAATAGACCCAAATTTTTTCAAAGAAGAGTACCTGTCACTACTTATTGCTATCATAGGGGATATTTAAAATCCCTGTGATAACAATGAAAATGATGAAAGAAAAATGATGAAAGAAAAAAGGGAAGGTGTCAAAATGAAATAAAAAAGCAAAATAAATAGTAATAATAAAAAATATTCAAGCATCCCCCCCCCGTGTTTGCGCGCAAAGGTGAACGCAAACATCGGTCTGGTGTCATATGTAAACAGCAATCGCACCATGCATGTGAGGTATTACCGGGAACATCAGATCGAAGGAAGTAATTCTTGCAGTGGACCTTCTCTGTAAATCTAAAGTGGTAACCTGTAAAGTCTTTTGAAGGCTTTTAAAAAATGTATGTAGTTTGTCTTCGCTGCACGGGGGTGTGCAATTTAAAAGCTTGTCATATTTGGTATCTATGTACTTGGCATAAGATCATATTTGATATTTTACCAAACAATTGGGCAATATATAGTGTATATATGCATTAAATTTAAAAAAGTGTTTTTTTCCCAAAAAAATTGCGTTTGTAAAATCTCTGCGCAAATACCGTTACAAAAAAAAATTGCAACTCCCACCATTTTTTTCTGTAGGGACTCTGTTTCAAAAAAGCATATAATCTTTGGGGGTTCAAAGTAATTTTCTAATAAAAAAAAATTCATGTAAACAAAAAGTGTCAGAAAAGGCTTGGTCTTCAAGTGGTTATAAGAGTGGGTGATATGTGGCATAAGCTTCTAATATTGGGCATAAAATGCCAGGACAGCTCAAACACCCCCTAAATGACCCCTTTTTGGAAAGTAGACAGGCTATTTGCTGAGGGGCATGTTGAGTCCATGGAATATTTTATATTTTTCCAAAAGTTTCGGGAACAATACAACTTTTTTTTTTTTTTTACACAAAGTTGTCACTAAATGATATATTGCTCACACATGCCATGGATATATGTGGAATTACACCCAAAAATACATTCTGCTGCTTCTCCTGAGTACAGGGATACCACATGTGTGAGACTTTTTGGGAGCCTAGCTGTGTACGGGACCCCAAAATCCAATCTCCGCCTTCAGGTTTTCTAAGGACGTAAATTGCTAATTTTACTTCCTCACTACCTATCACAGTTTTGGAGGCCATGAAATATCAAGATAGCACAAAACCTCCCTAAATGACCCCATTTTGGAAAGTAGACACTCCAAGATATTTGCTGAGAGGCATGTTGAGTTCATGGGATATTTTATATTTTGCCACAAGTTTCGGGAAAATTACAGACATTTTGTTTTTTACACAAAGTTGTCATTTAAATGATATATTGCTTAAATTTACCATTGCTACATGTAAAATGACACCCCAAAATACATTCTGCTGCTTCACCTGAGTACAGGGATACCACATGTGTGAGACTTTTTGGCAGTATAGCCACGTACAGGACCCCGAAAACCAATCACCGCCTTTAGACTTTCTAAGGGCGTAAATTGTTCATTTCACTCCTCGCTACCTATCACAGTTTTGGAGGCAATACAATGCTAAGATAGCACAAAACCCCCCAAATGACCCCTTTTCATAAAATAGACACCCTAAGCTATTTGCTGAGAGGCATATTGAGTCCATGGAATATTTTATATTTTGCCACAAGTTTTAGGAAAATGACAATTTTTTTTCTTTTACACAAAGTTGTTAATAAATTACATATTGCTCAAACATACCATGGGTAAAAGTGAAATGACACCCCAAAATACATTCTGCTGCTTCTCCTGAGTACAGAGATACCATATGTGTGAGACTTTTTGGCAGTCTAGCAGGGTTGTGCTATCTTGGCATTTCCTGGATTTCCTGGCCTCCGAGACTGTGATAGGTAGTGAGGAGTGAAATCAACAATTTATGCCCTTAGAAAGCCTGAAGGCAGTGATTGGTTTTCCGGGTCTCGTACGTGGCTAGACTGCCAAAAAGTCTCATACATGGGGTATCCTCATACTCAGTAGAAGCAACAGAATGCATTTTGGAGTGTAATTGCACATATACCCATGGCATGCGAGAGCAATATATAATTCCAATGACAACTTTGAGTAAAAAAAATATATATTTTGTTGTCATTTTTCAAACACCTGTGACAAAAAATTCAATATTCAATGGGCTAAACATGCCTCTCAGGAAATTCCTCGGGTTGTCTACTTTCCAAAAAGGGGTAATTTGGGGGGTTTTGTACTGCCCTGCCATTTTGGCACTTCAAGAAATGAGATAGGCAGTCAGAAATAAAAAGCTGTGTAAATTCCAGTATATACACCCTAGTTTGAAGATGCTATAACTTTTGTGCAAACCAATAAATATACGCTTATTGAAATTTTTTTTTATCAAAGACATGTATATTAATACATTTTTGGCCTAAATGTATGACAAAAATTGAGTTTATTGGATATTTTTTGTTAAAAATTTAATTTTTTCTCAAAATGTTTGTTCTTTTTTTGTTTATATCGCAAAAAATAAAAACCATAGAGAAGATCAAATGTATATTTGTGGGGAAAAAAGGACATAAATTATATTTGGGTACAGCATTGCATGACTGTGCAATTATCAGTTCAAATCACACAGTGCCAAATTGCAAAAAATGGCCATTTAGGGGGTTGAACCTTCTGGTCCTTACGTGATTAAATATGTGTATTTGAATTGTCTATCTATCTGTTCGCATATGCAGAGAATGAATAGAAACATAGGAAGGTAAATTTAGACGTTTACATGACTAAATTGTATTCACTTTTCTAAGTACAAATAGTGTTTTTTAACAAAAATATTATAAATGTAAAATACATTTTTGCTTGTGTTTAGCCCTCCCTAAATTTGTCAATGTTGTGTAATGTTTCCCGAGTGTTTATCTGGTATTCTCTTGAGAAAATTTATGAAAATATCTTCAAACTTGGAGCAAGCTTCCAAGAAAAAAAGTATTATAATTTGTAGTTTATATCATTAGATTACACAGTACACTAATAAAGCATTGATAATCACAAACTAAAGACATGCAAATAAGAAACAATTTCATTAAAGTAATAATATTAACTTTTCAATATCTGGGATTTGGCATAGACTAAACCTAATTGACATAATTTCATATTTTAATTAGTCTTTCCAACAACTTCCCCATGCTGAAGTTTTATTTTTATCGAGTTCACTCCAAGCCAACATTTCACATTTCTCTGTACAAAGGAATCTTGAAACAATCACTGGTTTACATTGCATTGAAAGGAATGTGGCACTGTTTGTGCTGGAGCAGCTAGAGTTCAGTACACAGCCTAAGGGTGCATAGAGTGCAGGTGCATGTTGATGGTGGTGGCTAGATCAGATGCTACTTGACTTGATTCTGTTTCCCACAAAGCAAACAAATAACAACTAAAAAATAAGATAAATACATAAACCAATACATTTCCCAAGCATAAAGTAAAACATTGGATGCTTTCAATGACATCTGTGGTTATTGATGAAGCATCAAATGCACAAGCAATTGTATGCAGTGTGGCTGATCTACTATAAAGAATTTGCCAAGTCTACCTCATGGAGACCTAAAAAGGCTCTAGATCACTTTTGGTAATCTGACATTGCAGACATAGGAATGCAAGGTTTATGATGTCAGGTCAGAGTGTGCCTGTGGCCTCTAAAAATCTCCTAGCTAGGGATTAGCTGTCCACATTTAGAAACTGAGTTTGCATGTTAAATTGTTGCTTTTCAAGCAGAAGATTAATATCAAGGTCGTGTAAATCTTCTAAGCACAAACAATAATACTTTTTATAAATAAAATGGTAAAAAAAATGGTGCTATACACTCTTACCGTACAAATATGTTTGCCAAAAAAAATGTGTCTGAAGGTGAAACATATTAAATAAATAAACCAATCAATCAATAACCTCTACACTCAAGAATCTATATCTGCTGCCCCTTTAAATGTACTCCTCACACCATTGATACATATGGACACATATTTAAACTGGTTTTAAAGATAAAATGAAAACAAAAAAATAACAAACATGTCTACTTACCTGCCAGTGGCCGCAAACCTCCTCTTCTCAGGTCCCCTGCTGATGCTTCTGCCCCTTTCTGTCTAGTGCCCCCATGAGAAGCCGCTTTCCAATGGTGCACTTATGCTTGCTCGCTCCTGAGCCCTGTTGCTGCTTCCATTGTCACACTTAGCGGGACTCGGCCTCGACCCTGCTCCCTCATCACTGGCTTTGATTGATAGCACTGGGAGCCAATGGCTCCTGGTGCCCCAGCAACACCAGCGAGACCCTGAAGTGAGGGGAGAGAAGAGCTAGCGCAGAGATGTAGATGTGCACAGCGCTGAATCAATTGAAGGCTCAGGTAGGTAAAAGGGGGGGGGGTGAAGGGAAACGCTGATGCCTAAACATTTTTTAACTTACTGCAAGGAATGCATTAAGGTAAAAATGTTTAGGCTTTAGAACCACATTAAGAAGTGACGCTATGCAATTTTCCAGTGAACCCCAGATATCTATGCATGAGTTTTTTGTAAATGTGCATCTATCTTCCGAATTGCAGGATTCCCCTTCCGTTCCTGATTTGATGGCAATTCAAAATGTTGGATGTTTGGTTGTTTTTGGTTAATAGACACATCTATATTTCCCCTTCACCTTTTCCTCTTACCTTTTCTTTATCAAGATTCCTTCATGGAAACTACAATCTGATGATAGAAATATATTGATACTGTATGTATGTATGGTATTTATTGGTATACTTGCTTCCTGCTCTTTTAAAATTCACATGCATAGCAAGCTGTATCAAATGCTAAGCTGTATTTCAATTGCCTTTAAATATACAGTAGATGGGGGTTAGAATGTGAAAATGTGTATTGTTTTGGTGTTTATTAATATTTGTTCTTGGTTACAAACTCTACAAATGCTAGACACAATCTTACTCTTAATGATTTTCCAGGAATCTTTTTGAAACATAACAATGTCTTTTTATTTGGTTTGTAATATTCATAACTAATGTTTTCTAGTGCTGTATGTATTTGTATGTTGCACACAACCCTTTTTATTTCTAGTGTGTTGCGGTATCTCCTACCAGCCCTTTATTATCTATATATATACAGTGCATTTCTAAAGTATTCGACCTCTTGAACTTTTCGACCTTTTGCCACATTTCAAGCTTCAAACATAAAGATATAAATCTGTATTTTTTTGTGAAGAATCAAGAACAAGTGGGACACAATCATGAAGTGGAAAAAAATTTATTGGATATTTCAAACTTTGTTAACAAATAAAAAACTGAAAAATTGGGCGTGCAAAATTATTCAGCCCCTTTACTTTCAGTGCAGCAAACTCTCTCTAGAAGTTCAGTGAGGATCTCTGAATGATCCAATGTCGACCTAATTGACTAATGATGATAAATAGAATCCACCTGTGTGTAATCAAGTCTCCGTATAAATGCACCTGCACTGTGATAGTCTCAGAGGTCAGTTTAAAGCGCAGAGAGCATCATGAAGAACAAGGAACACACCAGGCAGGTCCGAGATACTGTTGTGGAGAAGTTTAAAGCCAGATTTGGATACAAAAAGATTTCCCAAGCTTTAAACATCCCAAGGAGCACTGTGCAAGCGATAATATTGAAATGGAAGGAGTATCAGACCACTGCAAATCTACGAAGACCTGGCCGTTCCTCTAAACTTTCAGCTCATACAAGGAGAAGACTGATCAGAGATGCAGCCAAGAGGCACATGATCACTCTGGATAAACTGCAGAGATCTACAGCTGAGGTGGGAGACTCTGTCCATAGGACAACAATCAGTCGTATACTGCACAAATCTGGCCTTTATGGAAGAGTGGCAAGAAGAAAGCCATTTCTTAAAGATATCCATAAAAAGTGTTGTTTAAAGTTTGCCACAAGCCACCTGGGAGACACACCATACATGTGGAAGAAGGTGCTCTGGTTAGATGAAACCAAAATCAAACTTTTTGGCAACAATGCAAAACGTTATGTTTGGCGTAAAAGCAACACAGCTCATCACCCTGAACAAACCATCCCCACTGTCAAACATGGTGGTGGCAGCATCATGGTTTGGGCCTGCTTTTCTTCAGCAGGGACAGGGAAGATGGTTAAAATTGATGGGAAGGTGGATGGAGCCAAATACAGGACCATTCTGGAAGAAAACCTGATGGAGTCTGCAAAAGACCTGAGACTGGGACGGAGATTTGTCTTCCAACAAGACAATGATCCAAAACATAAAGCAAAATCTACAATGGAATGGTTCACAAATAAACATATCCAGGTGTTAGAATGGCCAAGTCAAAGTCCAGACCTGAATCCAATTGAGAATCTGTGGAAAGAACTGAAAACTGCTGTTCACAAACGCTCTCCATCCAACCTCACTGAGCTTGAGCTGTTTTGCAAGGAGGAATGGGCAAAAATTTCAGTCTCTCGATGTGCAAAACTGATAGAGACATACCCCAAGCGATTTACAGCTGTAATTGCAGCAAAAGGTGGCGCTACAAAGTATTAACTTAACCACTTTAATACAGGGCAGTTAGACACCTTCCCACCCAGACCAATTTTCAGCTTTCAGAGCTCTCACATTTTGAATGAAAATTGCTCAGTCATGCTACACTGTAACCAAACAAAATTTTTATCATTTTTTTCACACAAATAGAGCTTTCTTTTGGTGGTATTTGATCACAACTGGGTTTTTTATTTTTTGTGATATAAGCAAAAAAAGAGCAAAACTTTTGAAAAAAAAAAACACTTTTTTTTAGTTTCTATTAAAAAATTTTGCAAAAAATAAATTTTTCTTCATACATTTTGGCCAAAATGTATACTGCTACTTATCTCTAGTAAAAATAACCCATATTCATGTATATTATTTAGTCTGTGTGAAAGTTATTGAGTCTAGAAGCTATGGTACCAATTCCTGAAAATTGATCACACCAGATGTACTAAGGGCCTATCTCCTTTCTTGAGGCCCTAAAATGTCAGAACAGTACAAATACCCCCCAGATGACCCCTTTTTGGAAAGTAGACAGTCCAAGGTATTTAGTAAAAGGCATGGTGAGTTTTTTGAAGTTTTAATTTTTTCCCACAATTCTTGGGAAAATGAAGAAAAAAATATTTTTTTCTTTTTTTTCCCACAAAGTTGTCAATTTATAAACTATTTCTAACACCTAGCATGTACACAGCAAAAATGACACCCCAAAATACATTCTGTCCCTCCTCCTGAGTATGGCGATACCACATGTGTGAGACTTTTACACAGCCTGGCCACATATAGAGGTTCAACGTCCAGGGAGCACCTTCAAGCATTCTAGGAGCATAAATACACTTATAACTTTCTGACTACATATCACACTTTTGAAGGCCCTGACTGGCCAGGACAATGGAATTGCCCACAAAATGACCCCATTTTGGAAAGAAAACACTCCTACGTATATTCTATGAGGCATTGTGAGTCTTTTGAACATGTCATTTTTTTCCACAAGTTTTTGGAAAATGTGAGAAAAAAATGAAAACCTATTTTTTTTACACAAAGTTGTCAATTTATAGGATATTTTTAACACATAGCATGTACATAGCAAAAATGACACCCCAAAATACATTCTGCCACTCCTCCTGAGTATGGTGATACCACATGTGTGAGACTTTTACACAGCCTGGCCACATAACGAGACTCAACATCCAAGTAGCACCGCCAGGCATTCTAGGAGCATAAATTACACACATAATTTTCTGACTATCTATCACACTTTTGAAGGCCCTGGAGCACCAAGACAATTGAATTGCCCACAAAATGACCCCATTTTGGAAAGAAAACACTCCAACGTATATTCTATGAGGCATTGTGAGTCTTTTGAACGTGTCATTTTTTTCCACAAGTTTTTGGAAAATGTGGGAAAAAAATGAAAACCTATTTTTTTTTACATAAAGTTATCAATTTATAGGATATGTCTAACACATAGCATGCACATAGCAAAAATGACACCCCAAAATACATTCTGCCACTCCTCCTGAGTATGGTGATACCACATGTGTGAGACTTTTACACAGCCTGGCCACATACAGAGGCCCAACGTCCAGGGAGCACCTTCAAGCGTTCTAGGAGCATAAATACACTTATAACTTTCTGACTACATATCACATTTTTGAAGGCCCTGACTGGCCAGGACAATGGAATTGCCCACAAAATGACCCCATTTTGGAAAGAAAACACTCCAACGTATATTCTATGAGGCATTGTGAGTCTTTTGAACATGTCATTTTTTTCCACAAGTTTTTGGAAAATGTGGGAAAAAAAATGAAAACCTATTTTTTTTACACAAAGTTGTCAATTTATAGGATATTTCTAACACATAGCATGTACATAGCAAAAATGACACCCCAAAATACATTCTGCCACTGCTCCTGAGTATGGCGATACCACATATGTGAGACTTTTACACAACCTGGCCACATAAAGAGACTCAACATCCAAGCAGCACCGCCAGGCATTCTAGGAGCATAAATTACACACATAATTTTCTGACAACCTATCACACTTTTGAAGGCCCTGGAGCACCAAGAAAATGGAATTGCCCACAAAATGACCCCATTTTGGAAAGAAAACACTCCAACATATATTCTATGAGGCATTGTGAGTCTTTTGAACATGTCATTTTTTTTCCACAAGTTTTTGGAAAATGTGGGGAAAAAATGTGTGTTAACTTTTTTTTTACACAAAGTTATCAATTTATAGGATATGTCTAACACATAGCATGTACATAGCAAAAATTACACCCCAAAATACATTCTGACACTCTTCCTGAGTATGACGATACCATATGTGTGAGACTTTTACACCGCCTGGCCATAAACTGAGACCCAACATCCAAGTAGACACCTTCAGATGTTCTAGGAGCATGCATTTTACATCCAATTTCCTGACAACCTATTACATTTTTGAAGGCCCTTCATATTTCTAACACATAGCATGTACATACCAATTACACCCCAAAATATATTCTGCTGAGAAAAGGGTAAACAAAAGATTACCTATGGTTTTAGTAGTGGTCCACAGAGGAGAGCATCCAGGTAGAAGGCAGGGATGTGGTCCATGACAGCAAAAGCAATCGGACAGGCAGCAGGCAGAAATACCGTCCATAGTCATTACAGGCAGCAGGCAGGAGTACTGTCCATAGTCATTACAGGCAGCAAGCAGAGATACTGTCCATAGTCATTACAGGCAGCAAGCAGGGATACTTTCCATAGTCATTACAGGCAGCAAGCAGGGATAGTGTCAGCACAGCCAAGCATTGGTCCAGGTAGCAGGCAGAGATGTGGTCTATAAAGTCCTGGGTCATTATATGCAGCGATATGTTCAACACAGCCAAAATATTGATCCAGGCAGCAGAAAGGACCATCATGCTCAGGATATCAGAGCATGTTGCTAATATCCGGAAAGGGTTCAAGGACCACAATGTTTCACTCCATTTCAAGGAACATCACAATCAGGATCCCACCCAATTAAAATTTTGGGGTATTGAAAAAGTGGATCCTGTATGGAGGGGGTCCAACAGAGTCAGGGAATTATCTAAACGTGAGACTTTTTGGATATTCCAGACTAACTCTTTATACCCGAACGGACTCAATGTAGATCTTGATATAAACTGTTTGCTTAGTAATTATTAATCAGTGGTCTTAAATAAATAATAAACTTAAATTTTTATATAAATTTAAATTTTTATATAAAAGAATATTTTTGTATGATTTTAATGATTCGTGTATGCACATATATGTGTTTGTAGACATAATTTATGAGAGATAGATGTATGGATGGGCTTCAGAATCTTCCACATATTTATGCTGCACCTTATGTATGCTGTTCCATATCTGCTTTTTATATGTAATTTTTATATGTAATTTTTGCATGTAATTTTAACATATAATGAGAAAATGTAAGGTCAATTTTAATCTTAATATTAGTGGTGTACCTAATATTTTGGCCTGTTACAAAGTTTTTTAAAAATCTGAG
Organism: Pelophylax lessonae; assembly: GCF_965119305.1. Taxonomy (NCBI): domain Eukaryota; kingdom Metazoa; phylum Chordata; class Amphibia; order Anura; family Ranidae; genus Pelophylax; species Pelophylax lessonae. The sequence goes on from NC_138770.1 coordinate 272,013,951, forward strand.
TGGCATTTTAAATGTATTACTTTAAAGATTAGATGTACTGTATTTGTGTACTATATTATGCACTTTATACGTATATAGCCGTATGTCAGCATTAGGTCTGATATAGTACTTCTTATTAAGATTTGATTTGGTACTGGCTATATGATCCGCTGATGATCCGGATCTGGATCATATGTATCTGGTCCAGAACGGTGAAGGTGGTGATGCCGTGTGAGGGCGGAAGTGCGGTACACACGATTAGCTGTGAGGAAGAGGGCGGAAGTGGGATGGTCATCACCTGCTCACGTGATCGGCTTACGGCTGTCTCCGCCTCTTCCCAGGCATGTAAATAGAGGTGATTGCGATGCGTGACCACGCCCTCGGTGGAAGTCACTTGATGACGAAACGCGTCAGGGCGTGGTGACGTAATCACGCAGGAAGCCGAAGTGACACGCGATCCCCCGAGGCTTACGGCCAGGTACCGGGCTGCAGTTGTCTAGGACGGGAGAGAGCGGTAGGAACTTACGGTTGACTTGCTGACATGCTGCTAAAGAATTTGTGTTTTGTAAGTGCAATGTTTGAAGGTTAATTGTTGGGAAATAAAGGCATACGTGTTTTAGCTTGACTACGCTATGTTGCTTTTTCATTTCCCATACACATGTTCCTTATGCTGGTGAGGGGGTCTACATGTGATATCTGTTGGCGGTCCCTGTTGGAGTTTCCACGCAGAGGTGTAAGGCGATAAAGGCATTTCCCACTGGCTGTTATATTCTGCTTATATACAGATTGGCTCTGGTAAGTGTCCCCACTTAAGGGTGCACACAGCGGTGTGGTGAAGGCTTTTTGGGTTTCTGCAAGGATATACCCACTCTCATCATCTCCTTACATTCTGGGACTGCATGCATGGACTTCCCTTTATTGATGTGCTCATCCATCTATTTATTTATTTATTGATTCATGTGTATTACATGGACTTTCAGCGCTGCTAGTGCGTGAAGGAGTCTTGAGCTTGTTAGCTGTTTGAATCTTGATGCACCTATATATATTTATGAATTTATAGCAGCAGCTTATATTATTTATTCATTGTGTTCAGAAGTATTTTGGCGCCGGGTGAGCGAAGTTATACTGTGGGTTCGGTGAGCGCAACACTTTGCTCCTCTTTACACAGCTATTAATGTCTAAACCACTGGCAACAAATTGAGTACACCCCTAAGTGAAAATTTCCAAATTGGGACCAAATAGCCATTTTCCCTCCCCAATGTCATGTGACTAATTAATGGGTTACAAGGTCTCAGTTGTGAATGGGGGGGGTGTTAAAGTTGGTGTTATCGCTCTCACTCTCTCATACTGGTCACTGGAAGTTCAACATGGCACCTCATGGCAAAGAACTCTTACAAAGAACTCTCTGAGGATCTGAAAAAAAGAATTGGGGCTTTACATAAAGATGGCCTAGGATATAAGAAGATTGCAAAGACCCTGAAACTTAGCTGCAGCACAGCGGTCAAGACCATACAGTGATTTACCAGGACAGGTTCCAATCAAAACAAGTCAACCAAAGAAGTTGAGTGCACATGCTCAGCGTCATATCCAGAGGTTGTCTTTGGGAAATAGACGTATGAGTGCTGCCAGTATTGCTGCAGAGGTTGAAGGGGTGGGGGATCAGCCTGTCAGTGCTCAGACCATACGCAGCACACTGAATCAAATTGGTCTGCATGGCTGCCATCCCAGAAAGAAGCCTCTTCTAAAGATGATGCACAAGAAAGCCTGCAAACAGTTTGCTGAAGACAAGCAGACTAAGGACATGGATTACTGGAACTATATCCTGTGGTCTGATGAGACCAAGATAAACTTATTTAGTTCAGATGGTGTAAAGCGTGTGTGGCGGCAACCAGATGAGGAGTACAAAGACAAGTGTGTCTTGCCTACAGTCAAGCATCGTGGTGGGAGTGTCATGGTTTGGGGCTGCATGAGTGATGCTGCTACAGGGGAGCTACAGTTCAGTGAGGGAACCATGAATGCCAACATGTACTGTGACATACTGAAGCAGAGCATGATCCCCTCCCTTCTTAGACTGGGCCGCAGGGCAGTATTCCAACATGATAACGACCCCAAACACACCTCCAAGACGACCACTGCCTTGCTAAAGAAACCGAGGGTACTTCTGGTTCCGGCGCCCATGTAACCGGCTGTGCAGGACATCGGCTCCGGCTCGCATCGGCATATTAGATTGATTCACGCTGTCCAGGCACGCCATCCGACCTTCTGCCCCGATTCTCACCACCTGGGGAACCTGCAGGATGGACCGCTACCTTCGCCCAGGAGGATCCGCCGCAAATTGAACCCACGGCTTCATCTGCGGCCTCCACAGAAGCAGACATGGCGGACGCCGTCCCCCTACCTCCCGCGGCCCGGCAAGGTCAGTCAGCTTCTCCTTTGCCAGACACCCAGATAGCCTCCTTAGCTCAGGCAGTCTCCAGCCTTCTGTCACCCACCATCACCGAAGCTGTGGATAAGGCAATATCCCTAGGGATGGCCCAGCTACAGAAGGAACTAGGGGATCACTCCCGCAGACTACAAGAAATTGAACACAGGCTCTCGGATGTGGAGGATGAGCTTCAGGGCTCCTTCTCCATGGATCAGCAGGCCAGACAGACTCAACGATATTTACTAGACAAATTGGACGATTTGGAGAATCGATCCAGGAGGGACAACCTCCGAATCATAGGCCTCCCTGAAACTTATGGAGCTGACACTTTAATGGACATGGCTACCACTCGCCTCCCCCTGGCCCTGGGGATCCACACCATGTGCATTGCTGAAAGAGCCCACCGTCTGGGGGGCCCCTTCAAATGACAGGAAAACACCTCGCCCTGTCATAGTGAGGTATTTGAATTATTTGGATCGGCAAAACATCCTCAAATCCTTTCGGAATTCTAAAGCGTTCCAAGTTGATGGGCACAAGTTGTTGGTCTTTGCAGACTACTCGCAGGAGGTTACAAAATGTAGAAAAGCCTTTCAACCATTGTGTCAAGCTTTATACCTCAAAGCCGTTAAATTCACTCTGGCATACCCTGCTACTCTGCGTTTATCGGATCTATCAGGGGAACAAAAATCGTTCACACATCCTGAGGAAGCCACACATTTCCTTGAGCGTCATTTCAACATTCAAGTGGATACGCCTGTGACACCATCACCCCAGCGCCCGCAGGGGGCAAGAGAACAGCGCAGCCCGAGGAAAGACCCAGCAAAAAAACAACTCACCAACGGATCATCATCCCGCCATAGGAACCGCTGAACACCTCTCTTCACCCTATGGTGCAGGCCGTTTTTCTCCATGAGAGTCTATCTGTCATGGTGATGACTCTTTTTTTGAATCACGTATCCTTTTATCTTTTTCTATCGTTATCTTGTTTGTTCCTGATGCTGCACAATGTCACCTGCTACACTCAGGTTGAGCGGGTGCTGCTCCCCACGTTGCACTAATTGAGGTTATATGCCTACTCTGTAGCTCCACTACTGTTGATTCACGTTCACAGAGAGCTATGTTATGTTATAATGGTTACTGTTTACTACTATCTTCGGTACACACAGCCTTACGGGTATCTGGGCCCTGGTACTATTCCGGGCTTCTATGATCGGTGTTTCCAACTGCCACTTAGTGTCGGCCTTGACCTTGTACTCACCATCCATACTGGACGTTGATCATAGAGATTCCGGTAACGCTGTCCGTCCACATGTCTTTGTACATGAGGAAAAAAGCGAAGTCCCTGTACTTTGTGTATTGTACTTTTGCCTCTTCCCTTTGACCCCTGTTGGGTCGCGTATTACCCTACCTCTTCCTAACTGTGTGCTAGACATGTTACACCAATTTTTATACTTCAAAGGTTACTTGCTCCATTTACCATGCTACTTTTGACACCGTCTCACTCCTCTTGCTGCTTTGCACTGCTTCACGGCTCAATCCTACCCATATGATCCCCCATGACCATAATCTCATGGAATGTTAAGGGTGTCAGGTCGCCACATAAACGGATAGCCGTCCTCACACACTTGAAACGTCTTCGGGCGGACATCGCCATATTGCAGGAATCACATTTGGAGGCGAAAGACTTCCATAGAATGCAAAAGCTCTGGGTGGGGCAGGTTTATGGCTCACCAGCGGTTAAAGGCAAATCGGGGGTGTTGATTTTAATTCATAAAAATTACCCAGCCACAGTCCAGTCTACCCATTTTACAAAGGAGGGCCGTATTACCATCCTGCAGTTCACAAATTTAACAACAAGACTGGGTGGTGGCCGGAATATACGCCCCCACCACTCCCTTCTTCCAAACACTATCCCACGATTTAGTACCCTTCCTGCATTTACCGCTGCTCGTGGCAGGTCATTTTAACCAACTTATGGACCCCTCAGAAGATAGGTCGCAGGCTACCGGCACTTTATCTACCACCCGCCCCTATCACTCTCCCTTTCTGCTTCATATGGCGGAGAGCCTACACTTGACAGACGTTTGGCGTCTGTCGAATCCAACTGGCAGGGAATTTACCTTCTTCTCTCACCCCCACCATACGCTCACGAGGATAGACTATACTTTTGCAAACCATAAGATACTTCCATATACCAGCTCACCTAAAATACACGACATCGCCATTTCAGACCATGCCCCCATCTCTATAGACATTTCTGTGTACGCACATGCACCATCCTTTAAACACTGGAGGTTCCCCTCATACTTAGCCAAGGATCCTGGGGTCGCTACACTCATTAGGGACGTGTGGCCCGAATTGGTTGACAATAAGGCCACCCCCTCCATCTCCCCTATCCTTTTGTGGGAAACTGGCAAAGCAGTCCTCAGGGGACGCATCATATCCTATGCGTCCGCATATAAGAAACGCATCGCAACAGCTTACTTGCCAGCTGGCGCCTCCTTAAGGGAAGCTCAGGCTGACCTCAATCACATCAACTCACCCCCCCACAGGGAAACCTGGTGCAAGGCAAAGGAACACTTTGACACATGGGCCGAGACCAGGGAACGTTTTTTTACAAGTCTCATCAGGATTGTAAATACCACTCCTTTGGGAATAAGCCCAGGAAATTATTGGCCTCATTGTGCCGTGGCCCCTTCATACCCACTCACGTCTCCTCCCTTAGGGATACTGATGGCAGGCTAGTGGACTCGCCCTCGGATATTAACAAAGTCTTCGCAGACTTTTATACCTCCTTATATGGCCTCGAGCCATGCGTCGACGTGGTGGCATCACGATGGCTATCTTCAGTAGACCTTCCTATAGTATCCGATGATCAATTGGCCCTCCTAAACGCTCCCATCTCTCTGGAAGAGGTGCAGAAGACTATTCAGGGACTGTCACCCGGGAAATCCCCTGGGCCTGACGGCTATACCCCGGAATTTTACAAATTGGCATTAGATCAAGTCGCCCCCAAACTTCGGTCAGTCTTTCAACACATCATGTCAGGACATCCATACTTACCCACCGGCTATCAGGCACATATTAAGCTGATCTATAAAAAGGGAAAGGACCCTAAGGACCCCGGATCGTATAGACCCATCTCGTTGCTGAAAATAGATTCGAAACTACTCTCCAAAATTGTAGCAGACAGATTGGCATCCCTACTACCTACACTAATCCACCCAGCCCAATCAGGCTTCACTAAAGGCCGCTCCGCCACCTCCAATATCAGAAAAGTATTAACGGCACTTGAAATATCAAAAACAAATCCAGATAACCAGGTAGCTATTATTACCCTGGATGCCGAAAAGGCATTTGACAATGTCAACATACAGTGGTTGGACAAGGTGTTAGTTCACTTTGGGTTCTCTGGCCCTTTTCTACACATGATTAGAACTATGTACGCATCCCCCAAAGCTCAGGTAGTAGTGGCAGGACACATCTCGCAGCCGTTCAAATTGTACAAGGGCACCAGACAGGGATGCCCGTTATCTCCCCTGCTGTACAACCTGGCCCTGGAACCTTTGTCGAGATTCATGCTGAGTCACCCTGAGCTCCGGGGCATAGCAGTGGGCCAAGAGGAATTGATCACGGCAATGTTCGCGGATGATGTACTGATATTCACAGCGGACCCCAAACACGACCTGCCTATCATACAGCAAATCTTTGCAGAATACAGATCGTGTAAGGGCTTACGCATCAACTTCCACCCTTCGCATTAACACCAGCCACATTACATATTTAGACATTAAAATAGGGCGTTTTCCATCATCATTATACCGATTAAACTTTACTCCGGTGTCTTGCTAACTAGATGAGACTCTTCCTTATCTCTCACTGTTATACAAAACAGGCACACTTCTAAGCATAAGACATATTTTATTCACCTATCTTCTACAATCTAAAATACACCCTAATCATGAAAGTAAGAATCAATACATTTACCGGATATTGTATCATCACTCCATGATCGGGGGACTCATCATCGATCGTAGGAGGTACCCATAAATGTCATCTGCATCACACAACGCGTCCGCCGTAGCTAAAAAAAGAAAATCCCATCTCCCCCTGGGCTTTCCCTGAACTTTATGGATAGAATCCCATTAATACCACGCCTTGCGCAGTCTCGTTTACCCCTAGTTATTGGCTAATTTGATCGCTGCTCATAACCGTGATGATCACATGGACTACTAGTTATAGTTAAGTTCTGTTTGTGCGTGCTTACGGTCACGTGCCTCTTGCGCAACCCAAAAAGACAGTGACATGCGCAGTTGAAAGACTCAAAGAAGTGTGGCGCATGATCATGACTTATAAACCAATTATCAGCCACATCCCCCGTGCTGTTTTGAGTCCTTCAGACTTGCTTTTCTGAACTGTAATAACCTTGTTAGTTTCATGGAGGACAGGAGTCATTACTATCACTGACTGAATATGGACTCTATCTAATACTATACCAGTCACTCACACGACCATATCAGAATCGTATCACAAACAGTCCTTAATGACTTCTGTCCATATATGAAACCATAATGACTTTTTCCTTTTTACAGCATACCCTGTATGCCAAGTAGCAATTCCATATAGATAGAATCACAACTACGCACGTCACCACCAACAAAGGGTGTACTAAAGCATTTAATGTTTGGGTTGCTGATGGCGACCAACCAGTGAATGCATCCCACCAATGGTGAGAGGTAGCACCTGCTATACTAGAACCCACTTTAACCAGTTTTCCAGCTACTACAGTGGTACTAATCATATGATAAATTATACTGTTGTTCAATTGTCCAATTACTTTCTTTATTTCCGAAGAATCATTAAGAATTTTATGGAGTTTGGTAAGATTGAAATCCCAATTTGGCACTTTTAATTTAGTTGCATCCCAATCTATGTTAACTGCCATATCTATATCTCTAGTCAACATAAATGTTTCATTTTCCCACATTAGTATGGAAACGTTGTGTAAGCATCCGGAGAAGGGCACCTTCATTTTTTTTTTTTTTTTTATATATACTGGAATTTTTTTTTTTTTTTTTTTTAATTTATTTATTTTTTTTAATATTTTTATTGAAAAACAACATGTTGTACAAAGAAAGTGCATAATCTAGTAAGGCAACAATAAGGTGTACGTTTCACCACAAAATCATGAGGCATTTTGAAACTATATGGGTCCAAAAGTTCACATATATTAGGGTACAAACGGTAAATACAAACTACAGGACCTAGGGGAAGAAAAGTATCAAAGGGGGGAAAGAGGGTTGAAACATTCTCGCATGGGACAGGAGGAGAACATCAACCAATAAACATCAAAAAGACAGATACGGATGACTCTGTACTGGCCACGTAACCTGACATAAACTATAACAGTGGTGTTGGGGGTGGGGGGAAAGAGGATATAGGAAGGTGTAGGGGGGGGAGAGTTGGAATACGTCCATGAGAATCAGATTGAAATGATGGAAGAAGGGTTAAGTTACGTTCCTGAGATTGACGTGTATCTTTGAATGTCTTAGACCTTCAGACTACACAAAGTGTTTGCAATTGAGGCGTGCAGATTCCATTTTGTATACTGGAATGAGGTCATTAAAGTTCTCCTTTCATCTTCGTGAAAGTTTTCGCTCAATGAATGACCGTGTAAGATTCTGGTACCTTTGGTACCCTTATTTACCATTTTCCTTTCAACATTGCGTCCCACCTTTCTAGTTAGGTGGAACGCATACACCTTTAAGACGGATGACGTCATCGCTGAGCGCCGCTGAACGGCTTTTTCAATCGCCGGCGTTCTCTCTCACGTTGTTCGTTCTAACCGCATGGTTAGTTCGTTCAAGCCGTCTGTGAAGCAGCCATACCTGATGTCACTCGCTCCTGTATCTCGCTACCCAAACTTGTTTCATTACTGATCCCGTATCTCACTACCGGATCACTCTTGGCATACTGCTTTCACTCTTGTGTGCCTACATGCTTACAAGCCTTGTCTTGCTGTCGGAACCTCCAGCTATTTGCCTTTACCTGGAACAGACCGAAACCTCGCTACTGATCCCGTATCTCGCTACCGGATCACTCCCTCACTACTGGACCCCTCTACTTACTAAACCTTACTAGTGATAAGTACCCCACAGGGGAATCCTCCATAACTAACTTACACTATCATCTTCTGCACATTAAGGACTGTTACTATCTATGCATACTAATTCTACCATCTGCACTGTTACATAGATTGCTAGCTCTTGAGTCTACTATCATCTATCCTTGCACTGGGTTAGTCTATCCTGTATATGTCATCTGCTGTCCTTACCACCTGTTACCATACATGATTACTAACCTATCTGCATTCTACCTATTACCATCTACTACTCCTGAACATTACTATCAAGTGCTTACCATTACTGTCACTGCTCATACCTGTCCCTTCAGCACATCACCTCCATACTATCATATACATCCTATCACTCCAGGAACATCTTATTGAGTGTGTGTATATCTGTATGATGAAGCAGACAGGCCCACAGTGATGAGTCTGGAGAGTTGGATCTGGAATTCCAACACATCTCTACATGACTACTGAGTGGAGATTCTGCAGCTGCAAATCCAGCTTACAATAAAAACGCAGGAGCGTTACAGACCGCCATCTAGCAAAAAATTTTTCCGTGGAGATAAATTTCCTGGTCTCCAGGTCAGTCTTTTCCATATAGAGTAGGGCTTTCAAGTCGTTGCATACCATAGAGATTGTGGGGGAGACGTTAGAGATCCAGGTCTTTAGTATGACTTTCCTGGCTGCCAAGGTGCAGAGGTATGCCCATTGAGGAGTCGGTGCAGTCGTCCCTTTAGAGGACCCTGTAGCCAAGCTCGGAGCTTCACAACCTAAAAGCAGAAAATGTGGAGACTTCTCCAGGCGAATGTCTAGGACAGAATGGATAATGTCCAACACAAGGTCCCAGAACACCGAGATCACCTGACAATGCCAGAATCTGTGAGCCAAGGTCGGCCTGTTTTCGTTGCACTTGGGGCAGGTAGCAGTAGTACCCGGGTTAGACTTGTAGAAGGCTGGTATAAAAGCCCTTTGGATCAACCTAAACTGGGTTTCTCTCCATGTTTCGGCTAGTACATATTTCCTCAATTTTAGGTAACAATTCAGAATGTTCTGAGCCAAGTCCGTTTGAGGGAAGTCGGAGCCCCACTTATCGAACAACGTTTCCACCGTGATCTTATTTGTGTGCATCACAAGCTGGCCATAGATGAGAGAGATGGAGTAATGTTTCCAGTGAATTAAGTCATCCACAAATGTTGTCTGAAAACTCTTTGAGGGATTACAGGAGCAAGATTTGATGAAGGAGACTGTTTGGTGGTAATAGAAAAGATGAGACTGTGGCAGGTTGAATTCCGCAGCAAGCTCTGAGAATGGTTTGATGGAAGAGTCGGACGGCCGGATAAAAGAGTAGACTGAGGTGAGACCTTTGCGTGCCCACAATTGGTACGGAGTATAGTCTCCAGATTGGGGGAAGGATGGATTGTCATGCAGCGGAAGGTGTTTTGAAATAGAGGACGGTACTCCAAGGTGCTTCCTTATTTCTCTCCAAGCGATTAAGGTATCCCGGATAAGTAGATGGTGCCGGAGAGAGTCGGGGAGAGATTGCAGTTTGCTATGGAGTATGCCAGAAAGTTTCAATGGTTGCGCCACATTGGCTTCAAGAGCATAGTTGGAAAAGGTAGAGGACTCCGTAAGCCAGTCCAGACCATAGCGTAGGAGGCATGCCAAATTGTAGAGCCTGACATTAGGTAGGCCAGCTCCCCCCTCGCTCCTCGGAAGGTGCAGTTTGGCAATGGAGATGCGAGATCTTTTCTTATTCCAAAGAAATGAGGCTATGGCTCTATTTAGAGTGCGGCCATCTTTATGTTTAAGGAGAATAGGGAGCGTCTGAAGCAGATATAGCAAGCGTGGAAAGCTAACCATTTTGACCAGGTGGCACCTTCCGAAGAGCGACAGGGGCAGAGTCATCCACACCTCAAGTTCCCTGACAATCTTTTCTATCAGAGGGACATAATTGAGTTGATATAAGGACGAGGGGAGTCTGCCTATCTTGATACCTAAATAAGTAATGTGGTTGAGAGTAAGCGGGAAGGGGAGAGAGGGGTCCCAATGATCAATTACTGGGTGGTTAGAGGGAGAACTTCAATTTTATCAAAGTTAACTTTCAGTCCTGTTATGGTCCTGAATTCTTCTAGCAGGGAGCAGATTATAGGGAGATCACCGCTGGGCTGCGACGTAAAAAGTAAAAGATCGTCCCCGAAGAGGGCGGTCTTCAACCCTTCCTCCCCCAAAGTGATCCCATGAATGGGGGCCGAGGAGAGTAGAAACCTGGAAAGAGGTTCCATGGCCATGTTGAACAGTACGGGGGACGGGGGCACCCTTGACGCGTCCCTTTGTGGAGTGATATGGGGTTCGTCATGCCTAATGAGGTGAGGATGCGTGCAGAGGGGGATGCATACAGGGCTTTCAAAAAGCTCAAAATTCTACCAGAGAAGCCCAGCTTTGTCAGGGACAGGAACAGCCAGTCAAAATTGATGTTATCGAAAGCCTTCTCGGCATCTAGTGTAACAATAGCGAGTTGAGCAGTGGGGTTGGCTTTAGCGTGTTCCAGTACCACTATAACTTTACGGATGTATGCCGTTGCTGACCTGCCCCTGACAAAGCCTGCCTGTGAAGGATGGATGAGCGTAGGGAGAACTTGGGCAATCCTGGATGCTATGATTTTGGACAGGATTTTCGCGTCAATGTTCAGTAAGGATATTGGGCGGTAGGATCCTTGCCCTTTATGGCTAACAGCTTTATGTATGCTTGAGTGCCCGATGGCAAATACGTGCCCTCCTGCCACATAACGCTGTAGAGCAAAGTGAGCGTGGGTAAGAGAGTGTCCTTGAACGTTTTATAAAATTCAGGTGGGTATCCATCAGGTCCCAGCGCTTTATGGGATGCCATATTAGAAATGGTTTTACTAATGTCTTCTGAAGTGATTGGGGCGTTAATCTGTTCCAATTGCATGACAGAGAGGGAGGGGAGGGACAAGGCATTTAAGAAGGCTTGGGCAGACTCGTGATTTATGGGGTCACTACTGTAAAGTGCTTTGTAATACTCCTCCAATATGTCGCTAATCTCTTGTGGGGTGTGTGTCAGGGTCCCAGAGCTATCCTTCAGAGCTAAGATGTGCGTTGGTTGGTGGGGGCCCTTAATCAGTCTGGAGAGCAATTTGCCGGGCTTATTGCAGAATCTAAAAAGTGTTGCTGCGAATCGCGAGCGTTTGGTGTTCTCTATTTGTTTGGCCCAGTGATCATATTGCCTCTTGGCAGAATGCCAGTCAGCAATACGATCGGGGGAGTCGGAGACGGTGAGCTCTAGTTGTGCCTTGCGGAGACGGTCACTGGCTTTGCTGTAGTGTTGCGTAAGAGACTTGCGATATGAAGCCGTGTACGCTATGATGGTGCCCCGGAGGACCGCTTTACCCGCTTCCCAGAATAAAACAGGGTCATCCAAATGACCCTGGTTCAGTGAAGCATAGTCCTCCCAGGACTTACGGACATGGTGTTGGAAATCGTCATTATCTAAGAGAAACCCAGGGAATCTCCAGGAACTATTAGGGGGCAGTAGAGGGGGCCACTAATAGGGTCAATGAAACCGGAGAGTGGTCGGAAATGGCAATACTATGGATATCGGTGTGATGGAGGGACTTTACCAATTCCGGAGTAACAAAGAGGTAGTCCAGCCTTGCCATGGAGTCCTGTGGGGGGGAATAGAATGAAAATTCCCTGTCAGTGGGGTGACTAAAGTGCCAAGAGTCCACCAGATGTAGGGCAGCTGACATAGAGTTGAGTTCGGTTTCTCTCGTGGACCGTGTCTGAGCATGTGTGGGGGGTCTCGGCCTGCGTTGCTTCCGGTCCTCCTGTATATTCATAACATCATTGAATTCTCCCCCAATGACATGAAAGGGTGCAGGATTTTGGAGCAGCCAGGTCAAGGTGTCTCTGTTGAATTCTGCCGAAGGAGGTGTAGGGGTGTAAATGTTGGAGATTTGCACGGTGCGGGATGGCAGTTTGAGTGAGACTGTCACTCTGCGACCTATGTCATCATGCACCGTGGATAACATTTCGCAGGGGAGATTTTTGTGTATCAGTATGGCTACTCCGGCTTTGCGGCCTGCCGCCGGAGAGCACACTGCCTCGCCAACCCAGAGCTTCTTCAAAAAGCGCAAGTCGCCCTCCGCAAGATGAGTCTCCTGCAGGAGTGCTACATCTGCCCCTAATCTCTTAAGATGGCGGAGGATCATCATCCTCTTATTTGGGGAGCGAAGGCCTTTGACATTCCATGATATGATCTTTAGGGTGGCCATAGCAGCCGTATGGGCAGAAATCGGTAGCTAAGTATTTGGGATCTCAATGGTAGTCTCGTAGCGTATTCGTCAAGATATAGAGTAGGTACCAGGGGTGGTGAGAGAGGGAGGGAAGAAACAGGGGGGTGCCAGTGCAAAGGGGCTGTGAAGTGAATAACAGGGAAATAGGGGACTCGGGGTCCCCGTGGGGGAGCGCGAAGTAAGGACTTCACTTTTTTCACCATGTGGAAGGGAGTGAACAAGGGTGGCTCCACAACCCCAATGCCTAAGTTACCAAACCATGAAGGTAAGGAGGCACGCTAGGGGGCTAGTTATCCATGCACTACCTATTAGTGCAAGGAGACCATGAATGTACAACATAGACAGTATAAAAGTTACCATCAACAATGCAGATACACACACCAGCATAACAATAAACTACAACTTTAGTCAGACCTGTTCGCCCGTAATCAGGTGGGTATAGCTGCTCGAGGGGATGTAGTAGTGTAGGCAGTCAGAGCTCGTGCAGCTGTCGGGCAAACTGACTATCCAGGGAGAAAAGGGAACCTTGAGATCAAGGAAGGTGGACGAAGTCCCTCAAGAGGGCGGCTTGTCCAGCGATCAGGTGATGGCTCTCCGAGAGGATGGATCACCAAAGCGTCCTTTTTTAGTGGATTCTTTGGTAGGTGTCAGTTGAGCTTTGTGGGAGAGCGAAGCTTTCCTGGCAACGGTGGCTGCGTCATCCATCGGTGATGGGAGGGATGAGAGGAAATGTTCCGCATCAGAAGGAGAGTAAAACGTCAGGGGTTTTCTCCGTGACATGAAGCACTGCTGGGTACGCCAAGGTGAATTTAAGTTGTTGAGCGAAGAGGGAAGAGCATACCTTTGAGAAGGCTTTGCGTTGTTTTGAGACCTCGGCGGAATAATCTGCAAAAAGTAGTATTGAGGAACCATGTAGTTGCAGGGAACGCTGCCGTCTGAATTTCAGCAAGATAGTGTTCTTGTCCGCATAGTTCAAGAACCTGGCTATGATGGGTCGTGGATTCTTCCGGGATTCGTTCGGCGCTCCCACCCTGTGTGCTCTCTCAACAATACATGGGGACGGCATGCCCAGAGCCTGCGGGATAGTTTCAGTGCACAGTAAGTGGATCGCCTCCCCTTGAACCGACTCAGGAACTCCTATAATACGGAGGTTGTTCCTCCTGGAACGGTTCTCCAAATCCTCAATTTTATCTTGCAGTGCTTGGAGAGCCTTGTCATGATAATTTAAGTCCCTGCTATTCATCAGGGTTTCTTCCTCCAAGGAGGAATTCCGCTGCTCAGCTTCCTGGATCTGGTGCTTGTGAGCTGAAAGCTCCTTTTGTAACTGTGTTAGTCCCTGGTGCATTGCCGCTTCAATAGTTGCTTTGATGGTGGGTGAGAGAATTGCTGCCACTGCCTCAGCCATTTTAAGATAGGCTGGGTCCATTGATTCACCTCCAGGAGCAGTGGTAGGCTGAAGGGGACCAGGCTGAAGCGAGAGAGGCAGGGAGAGATTCCCCCCCTCCTCTCTCCCCGCGCGTGCAGCCGCAGCCATGTCAGCTGCTATGTGGGAGGTGGCGGTCTCCAGCCGCTCCGTGACAGTTCCTGGCTGGGAGTGCTGGCACTCAATAAAGCGGTCCATTCCGGTCCCCGGATCAGTAGGGGGGGTCACGGTGTGTGGGCGCCCTCTGAACGGCCTCCGGCCGTGGATTTATATATAGATTAGCGGCGGGTGCAGCGGGAGCCGAGGAGATCACTCCTTCTCCATGGGCGCCGGAATCGGAAGTCGGCACCGTCATTTTTTGGAACAGCAGGCAAATTTTTTGCCATAGGGCTCTTTCACACGAGCTTTCCGTATGTCCGCAAATCATCCTATTTTTTTGCGGATGATTTGCGGACATAATGTAAGTCTATGGCATTGCGGATGTCAGCGGAATACCATCCGCTGACATCCGATTTCCTTCCTTTCAGTTCTGTTCCATTTTTTGGAACGGAACAGAACCCTATTTTTCCTCCGTTCAAAAAACGGAAAGGAAGGAAAATCGGATGTCAGCGGTGTCATCCGCTGACATCCGCAATCCCCATAGACTTACATTAGGTCCGCATATCATCCGCAAACGGATGGGATGATATGCGGACACACGGAGCGGATGACAGAAATGTCATCCGCTCCGTGAAAAAAAAAAAAAAAGGACCGCAGCGGAGCTTTCACACGGAGCGGCCGTGTGAAAGAGCCCATACAGACCACCTGTGGAGCAATTATATTCGTCCACATATTGACCATTAAATTGTGGGACCCAAAAATGTTGGTTATTAAGTGGCCCCACTAATAAAGGTAATACTATAAATTTACACATTATACTTGTCTTTGTTACATTATACACTACCATTATTCCTTGACAGATTGTGTCATTGCACACCATTTTCTGCGGTTCCAAATGTATCCAATTATTTGGAGATATTGAAGAGTCAAATACGGTCCTCCACACATTTTCATTTCCAGTCATTAGACTTGTCTGATAATTTGATTTTTGCACCTGTTGATAAATGGTTTGCAAGGAACACACCGTCCAATTCACAAATTTTGTAACATTTTGATCAAAACCTAAAGCAAAATCATTGGAGGCATTTTGTAAATTAAGCATAATAGCATCTATTCCAGACTGTTTTCTTACGGGTGCCCAAATAGTTGGCATCCAGCGAACTTGCAAAGTCAAAGCATCATTCATTTTACTACCAGCATTGTGCATTCTATTAGCTAAAGTTTCAATATCAAAGCTATTTAAAGTTCCAGTAATAGTTCCATATCCTCCTAACAGGGTGTCATACCATGCTCTTTTATATCATCCCCATAGGCAAAGCTTGGTAGGAGGAAAAGTTATTTGAGCATGAATGACTGTCTTTTGCGCATGTTGTCCCACTTTCTCACAAGTGGAAGGAAGTCTCTTAATAAGTCCTGGATCTATTCGTGCAGTGTCCACATTTGCAAAAATTAGATATTGCGCCCAAATAGTTCTATTTTTAATTTCAGAACCGTTTGTACATATTAGAACATCTAAAGTTGCTAGAGGAAATCGGAAGGTGGTATTAGCCGTCACTGAACAATTTTTAACCAATCTCAGTCTGTCTCCCCGAGTTAGGTGGGGGAAATTCGGTTCTTGTTTACAACATTTCACCTTCACTTTTGAAGATATATTCACATATCCCTGTCCGGAATGCACTCCATACGTGGGCTGGTAACCTGTATCTAGAGGATCTCCAGTCCACAAAGTTCCATTAATTGTCAGATTCAAAATCTTACATATCTGGTTTACCGAACAATTAAAATCGTGCTGTCTTCTGATGACACTGGCATTCGCCCATCCCCACTGGACTATCTACTTGCTGGTATCTGTTATGCGAAATCCAGGCATGACTCCATCACCTCCATAAACGACCAATAACACGATACCAAGGATTCCAGGGATAACTTCGCTTCTGATCTATGGATAAACCCAAACAGTGTGACTTACTCTCGCAGATAACATTTCTCTTGCGGGACATATTCCCATTTTTCCTGCCCTGGTCTCATTATCAACAGAGTTTTATCCTTACCTACCCCTATCACCTCAGCAGGAGAAGGCGGTCCTTGCACATTCTGTATCCAGATTTTGGCCCCTACATTCAAAGTGTTAGTGGAACCAAATCCCTTATCACCCCTAACCGTTAGTTCAGTAGGTGCGGGGCCTTCTTTCAATTCAGCAAGATAGATAGGGATTAGAATGAGTTGAGCCATACGTTCCCCTTTTCCTATAATGATATCTGACGAGCCCAGATTTATCATAATTACCTTGATTTCTCCTTGGTAATCCGAGTCAATCACTCCTCCAACGACCACAGCCCCTTTCTGGGCGAGGCTGGATCTAGATGCAATCTGCCCATAATGCTGATCAGGTATCTTACAACCTATTCCTGCACTTAAAATATATACCTGATGTGGATTTATTACAGCCACCTCCAGCGAGTGTAGGTCTAATCCAGCGGAGGCAGGCATACCCCTATATGGTGCTATTGCATCTGGGTGAGTCTTCCAATAGATAATTGTATCTATTTTGACTACTCCGTCTATCAAATTGGGTGGTAACATTCTCATTAAAGGAGTGGTGGATTCTGTTAGAGGCCTGTTATTAATTATCTGCAACGCTTCTGTTAAATTAGTTCTCCATTGCCCATAACTATCTGTACCTGTTAATTTATTGAAAGTTGCCTTAAGGATACCATTCATTCTTTCCACCAACCCTGCAGCTTGTGGGTAATAGGGCATATGATATACCCATTCAATGTTATGATCCCGGGCATAATCCTTAACTTGTTGCCCAGTGAAATGTGAACCATTATCTGTCTGAATTTGTAAAGGCATTCCATAATATTGAACAATGATTTCCAATGTCCTCAGCATGCTCCACTGAGTTTCTGATTGACACGGGAAACCAACCATTAATTCAGAGTATGTGTCTACAGCCGTACATATATATTTATATCGTCTACTATCCGGGAGAGGACCTATAAAGTCCATCTGCCAGATTTGTGCAGGAAGTTTTCCCCTACCAATGTGTCCCATCACTGTATGGGGCACTTCTCGTCTTTGTACATGTTGACATACTGGACATTTCGCTATTATCTGTTTGACCATATCTGTGGTTATGGGAATACCTCTCTCTTGTGCCCACCTGTAAGTGGCCTTTTCTCCAAGGTGTCCACTTTTTTGGTGAGCCCAAATGGCTGTACCTTGAAGCCATGATTGCTGCTCTTCTTTGGTGGCATCCGAGTCAGTGGATGATACGGATATGGCTGCTGCCGCATCTGCTTGGGAGTTGAATAATCGCTCCAATGAGTCAAGAGGTACATGTGCATCAACATGAAAAACAGTGCATTTTGTATTTTGTACAATAGACTCAATGTCCTGCCAGATTTCTTTACCCCAGACTTCTTTACCATGAATTAACCAATCATGCTTTTTCCAACCCATAATCCAAGTGGCCAAACCATTAGCCACCGACCATGAGTCAGTATACAGATGACACTCACCATTCTGCTCCTGTCTGAGGGCTAGAAAAATGGTATATAATTCAGCATATTGACTACTTTTACCATCTCCTTCCATTACCAGTGTTTTCTCTAATTTTGGGTTAAAAGCTACACTTTTCCATTTGCGGTGCCCACTAATATATTTAGCAGACCCATCAGTGAACCAAGCATGGTTCTTCTCCTCATCTGTCAACTCCGCATAGGGTTTCCCACATTTCACTGGTGATTCCTCTAACTGTTGGGCTTGTTCGAGTGGGCTAACCTCTTTGGGGGGATTTCTGCTATTTTCTCATGCAATGTAGCGACCCCCCCCCTCCCCTTTCTTTGCCCTTTCTCCGATGTACCATTTCCATTTAATAATACTTTGTTTTGGAGCATGTCCAATACGGTGAGATTTAGGCGTTGACATCACCCACTGCATAATAGGTATCTGTGGCCTAAGCAAGACCGTATGACCAATGGTCAGCTGTTCTGTTTCCACTAGTGCCCAATAGCAAGCCAGCAACTGTTGTTCTAATGGCAAATACTTCTGGCCTGCATCGGGTAGTTTCCTATTCCAAAATCCTAACGGCACTCTCCTTCCATCTTGCTTCTGCCATAGAGACCAGTTAGCATAATTATGCTGTACTGAAACATGTAATTCCAGTTCTTCCTCCTTAATTGGCCAGAGATCTACTGCTTGTTGTATAGCCTCTTTTGCCTGCTCAAAAGCTGTTTGCTGCTCCTCCCCCCATGTAAACTCATACTTTTTCCTAGTTACCTTGTACAGGGCGGCCATCAGCTGTCCCAAATGAGGAATGTGTTGCCTCCAGAAACCAAACAGTGCAATATAGGACTGAGTTTTTTGTTTGTTCCTGGGTGTGACAAAGTTCAATATTTTCTGCTTGGCCTTTGGGAGTATCTCCCTATGGCCTTTGTTCCATTGAATCCCTAAAAACTTCACCACTTGAGATGGTCCTTGTATTGTATTTTCGTTAATTTCCCACCCTTTTAATCTCATGTGGGAAAGGAGTTTGGTCAGCTGCTCTTTGACCTGTTCTTCTGAATGTCCTTGTATCATTATATCATCAATATAATGAACATGTTGCATATCTGCTGGTAAGCGGAACTCATCTAAATGTTCTGCCACCATCCGGTGACAGATCGTAGGGCTATGCAACCAACCCTGAGGTAGTCTAGTGAAGGTATACTGCCTTCCCAGCCAGGAAAAAGCAAATTGATCTTGAGCCTTCTCCTCTATGGGAATGGTGAAAAATGCATTTGCCAGATCAATAACTGCATACCAAGTTCCCTTGTGTACCTGCACTTGCTCTATAATTTGAACAGTGTCAGGTACCGCAGCCGTAAGTGGAGGGGTATGTTTGTTTAATTCCCTGTAATCCACTGTCATTCTCCAAGACCCATCCCCCTTTTTTACGGGCCAGACCGGATTGTTCCAAGCAGTAGTCACAGGTTTCATGACTCCTGCCTCCACTAATTTCCTAATGGTATCTCCTATTTCTTTGTGTCCTCCAGATATGCGATATTGCTTCATAGCAATCAACTTCGTACCCGGGGGAATATGTACAGGAGGCATTTTTACTTTTCCCACCACTACGGGAGAACATGAAATTAGTTGTGTTCTTCTTACTCCAAAAGCAAATTTCCCCCCCGTAAGATTCAATGTCATCCCCTTTAGAATATCAATACCAATAATATATTCCGGAATGGGCACAACTAGCACTGTGTATTTTCGTAGGGGTAGATTCCCTATCTTTAAAGTCACTTTAGTCTGCACACCTTCTGTTACTTTCCCCCCCAATCTTGATATTTTGACTCTAAGTCCTTTAAATTTACTTGGGTTCCCATAAATCAATGTAGCCTCCACCCCTGTATCGATTAGAGCAGGGACTCTTTGAACATTGCTCCCTCTCCAATGGATACCTAATTGTACATATGGACTTTCGTCTTTGTTAATCCATATGGGGGCTTGGCTGGCTACCTATGCTGAGTCTTCACTATCGTCATCTGGAGGAGCAGTGGGGCGGAAATTAAGATTTTCCTTAACCTGAGTAGCCACCATCGCAGCCAACTCTTGCCAGGGATACAATTTCTTATACTCTTCCCACCCTGGATACTTTCCTTTCTCCTTCTTATCTCTAACTTCCTCTTGTAATTCTTTCTTCTCCACTTTCTTGCTCACCTTCCTATTGGACATCACTTTTTGTTTATACAATTTCCACAGAAGTTGTGTATCCTTTCCATCTATCTGCTCCTTAGGTACCCCTGCATTAAGCAATGCCTGAAACATGTCTTTCCTGGACACACGAGGATTGTCTTGTCCAGACGGTCCTCGGTTGTTATTGTATGGATAAGGACGCCTATCCCCTGGTTCCCCCTTCTCGCCTGCTCCCCAGTCTCCCATGTCTTTTAACGCATTCATACGATCTATTAACGTAGATATTGGCTGATCCATGAGGGACAAAAGCAGTGTCATCATTACTGCCTTATATGCGGGAGGGGTGTTTTTCAGTATTCGATTTCTAATACTGGGTGAAATTTTTACCAAAAAGGGGTCATCCATCACTTCTAAGAAGCTCAAACTATGTCTCATAGCCTCCTCTTTGACGCAATCTATACCATCCCGCAGGACAAACCAAGGTTTGTCATTGGTAGCTATATCCGACTCACTGGGGTATTTTTCCTGCAAACCTTCTGCTATCATTCCCAACAGGGACACATAGCGCCTGTCGGGATGATCAGTAAAATAGTGTCTCATAGTTCGAATAATCGTAGGGTCTCTGCTAATAGTTATAAAACGCATAACATTTTGCCCATCTAATTGTACCCCTGCCGCTCCTGTCTCATTCAACCTAATTATCCATCTCATATCAAACTCCCCAGGTTTTTGGCAAAACCGGGTGAGAATATCATCTACTTCAGTTTGGGTAAAGTCCTCTATACTAGTTAGCCCTTCCACATGCGGAACCAACTCCGTCTCCCATACTGGTGTACCATCTTCCCGCAGATAAGGTTTCCCTTCCTTATCTACCACTGGGACAAGCTTCCCATCAGGACCTATTTTATCCCTTAATTCTGGACCAAACTTAGTTATTTCTTTTCATCTAGTGACTGGTTGGGCACGTTTAGTGAGAGGGTCTATCTCAGGATCGGGGCAATCAGGACCCCCTGGACAATCGTCATAATCATCCCCATCAGAGGAAGAATCCCATACATCACCATCCCATACATTTGGATCCCAATCTATGGAAGCGGCAGCAATGACTTTATGAACTTTCCCTTTGTTCACTCTTCCTCTTCTCTTTCTATATTTCATTTGAGCAACTTTTACTGCCACTTTCTCTGCAATTCCTTGATAATTATCTAGTTTATCCCTTAATAGCTTACTGTTACATTCTAACACCAGACGGCGTCCTTCAGACTCGAGCAACAATTGCTCCGCTTTGTGACGCTCGCTGATGGCTTTCTGTAAAGCCTTATGCATTCCGCGATATGCGGATGCCAACACCCAGCTGCGTCTAGCCAGGGTAATTACATCACCTGCCTTGGCAGGGATTCCCTCAAGTACTTTAACAACGTTGAGGGGCTCACAATCCTTAAGCTTACCTTCCCATGATTCCGCCAACCCATGAGTGGCCAGTTCATGAGCTATAATATCATAAGGAGGTTCGGACCAGCCGGCAACCTCCACTTTCGCCTCAATTTTGGTTTTATCCCTTTTCCTGAACATGATCGTATTATTTGGCAAAGTGCAAACTTGCAATATTAACACGGGGAGTACCCTTCAACTAATACAGGCACCTCCCAAAGTATCACTATTGCAGTATTTATTCATAAAAAGTTACAATACTTCAAAGGTAATGATCATGTTTCAGGGAGAGGACTGCCGACTACGCCAATTTTATGTCTTGCTAACTAGATTAGACTCTTCCTTATCTCTCACTGTTATACAAAACAGGCACACTTCTAAGCATAAGACATATTTTATTCACCTATCTTCTACAATCTAAAATACACCATAATCATGAAAGTAAGAATCAAAACATTTACCGGATATTGTATCATCACTCCATAATCGGGGGACTCATCATCGATCGTCAATGTCATCTGCATCACACAACGCGTCCGCCGTGGCTAAAAAAAGAAAATCCCGTCTTCCCCTGGGCTTTCCCTGAACTTTATGGATAGAATCCCATTAATACCATGCCTTGCGCGGTCTCGTTTACCCCTAGTGATTGGCTAATTTGATCGCTGCTCATAACCGTGATGATCACATGGACTACTAGTTATAGTTAAGTTCTGTTTGTGCGTGCTTACGGTCACGCGCCTCTTGCGCAACCCAAAAAGACAGAGACATGCGCAGTTGAAAGACTCAAAGAGGTGTGGCGCGTGATCATGACTTATAAACCAATTATCAGCCACATCCCCCGTGCTGTTTTGAGTCCTTCAGACTTGCTTTTCTGAACTGTAATAACCTTGTTAGTTTCATGGAGGACAGGAGTCATTACTATCACTGACTGAATATGGACTCTATCTAATACTATACCAGTCACTCACACGACCATATCAGAATCGTATCACATCTGGTTATAGATAAAATGATAGCTGAATTGAAAACCTGGGTGGATCTACCGCTGTCTTTTATGGGTAGATGCCACCTATACAAAATGGCCACTTTCCCCAAACTTCTTTACCCCCTCCAAACCATACCACTTCTCCTGAAACACGCTGATGTCATTAGGCTACACAAGGCCGTTTCCTCTTTCCTTTGGAAGGGGAAACGCGCTAGAATATCATTGCAAAAACTACACTTGTCTAAATGTGAAGAGGGTGTGGATCTCCCGAATACCTCCATCTATAATGTGGTCTGCCTCGTGAGGACATGTATGGACTGGTTAAGCCGTGAATCCAGATACACTCATTTCTCTCTAGAATCGCAGTTGGCCGCACCTTATGATCTGACAGCACTGCTGCACTGTGGGACTGCGGACTTCCCTCTATACCTGAAACACAACCTCCTGCTTAGGGACACTGTGATGGCATGGAGAGAGCTGCGGAAATGCTTTAAGTTGTCCCAGCGTCTCTCCCGTTACTTACCTATTTGCAACCACCCCATGTTCCCACAGGCCCAGCAGTGCTCCACTTATGAGGAATGGTCAAAGAGGGGTGTCACTAAATTTGCTCAGTTGTATGACATGCATACTGGTAAACCTCTTCCTTTTGCAGCATTCTCGGCCCAATTCAACCTCCCATCTGGACACTATCTTTATTATTGCCAATGTATCAGTTTTGTAGACTCTCTCTGCCACACACCTCTAAAACGTTTTCGAACCTCCCTTCTGGACACCTGGATGCAACAGGGCAAGCACAAGATATCACATCTATACAAACCGCTACATGCAGAAATCTACCAGGGGGTGTCCAGCCAGATAGCAAAGCCATGGAACGCTCTGCTCCACTCTGATAATGCTCACCTGCGCATCTTATCAGGATACCTAACCACCCGCCGGTTCATCACAAACGAATTCTGGAGGGAGCAGCAATTTAAAATCCTGCACAGGACTTATCCCCCATATCAGATGGTCCTCGGACACCTCTCACCACTTCTGTACGTTATGCCACTCTCGTTTTCCCTCTCTACTCCATAAATTCTGGCTATGTCCCCATATATCCTCCTACTGGGACAAAATACTGAGATATGTGACTAGATACACAGGATTGTCACTACCGAAAGACGTCTATCTTCTACTGTTTGGTGACATCTCACAGCAGGACCTGCACTTACCTAGACATTCTTGTGCACACCTGCTCGACTATAAGCCTTGGATAATATCTTGTCTCTTGGTGGCACGAAGGTTGATTCTCAAACATTGGTTGGACACTAACCCCCCCCCCCCCACGTTAAATGAACTACACAATGACTTATCCCTTCTCCGTGATCGAGAATTGATAGGCCTGCAACAACCCTCCTCCAATAGCACTACCCGTTTTGTCAGAAAGTGGTCTGCCTCCCCCCCTCAGGGGAGGGACACGTCTCAACTGACCTGACCTAGCCCCTCAATACTGTCACATATGATGTTTCAGAGCCCTATTTCTTTATAGGCTGATGACAGGTCCTTCATTATAAATAACCTTGTCTGGAGCCGAGTGCCATCACCGATTGCCAGCTTGTATACAGGGGACATATGGTATAATTGTTTCTTAGTATGATATGTACTGTGCAAGAGGCAGCTGAGACGGTGCCCTACGGTGCGAGATACACGTTTCCTTTTCACTAGCACTTTCCATGTGGGCACTTAGCCCCCCCATCGTAAACTTTGATTGCTTGTCACATATCCTTCTAGCCACCTACCTCCCACCCTCCCCTCACCTCTCCCTCCCCCCTTCTTCCCTAATTGCCCCTCCCCCTCTCCACAATTTAGTTAAAATGGTATCATTCATACCAACACACTTCTACTCTATCACTGATACCGCTAACCTTGAAGTTCCTCGAGACTTCTAGCAAGCCTGTATTTTTATGACCGATTGTCATATTCTGTATTGTCAATGTCTTTTATGCTTTCATATTTGGTTGCAATTTTCTTTGTTGTAAAGAGTTGAACTTCAATAAAATGTTTAAAAAAAAAAAAAAGAAACTGAGGGTAAAGGTGATGGACTGGCCAAGCATGTCTCCAGGCCTAAACCCTATTGAGCATCTGTGGGGCATCCTCAAATGGAAGGTGGAGGAGCACAAGGTCTCTAACATCCACCAGCTCTGTAATGTCATCATGGAGGAGTGGAAGAGGACTCCAGTGGCAACCTGTGAAGCTCTGGTGAACTCAATGCCCAAGAGAGTCAGGACAGTGCTGGAAAATAATAGTGGCCACACAAAACATTTTAACTTAGGGGTGTATTCACTTTTGTTGCCAGTGGTTTAGACATGAATAGCTGTGTGTTTAATTATTTTGAGGAACAGCAAATTTACACAGTTATACAAGCTGTACACTCACTACTTTACATTGTAGCAAAGTGTAATTTCAGTGTTGTCACATCAAAGGATATAATAAAATATTTACAAAAAATGTAATGGTGTACTCACTTTTGTGAGATACTGTGTATATATATATATATATATATATATATAATTTTTATTGTCCCTAGTGACATTAACAGGTGCTGCAGAGTTGTCTTGAAAAACCTCCAGAGGAGCCCACTGTCTTAAGAGGAGCCTGCTGTGTTGGTGCAGAGGGCTTCCCAGGTCAGCTATGGAGCTGCTCAAGTGGATAAGAGGCAGGGGCAACCCACACAAGGTACAGTTATATCAATGCAACATGATGATCCTGATGATGTTAGGAAATACATTGCTGATAATGCCATGTCTGAGAATGATGTTGGTAATGTGTTCACTTACAATGGTGGGAGTAGGATATTTCCCATGACAATTAGAGACAGAACCACACCCACAGGGTTGTCCATGGAAGTCTCCAGGAGTCTCCATGTGTTGGAGCTGGGGATGGTTGAGGACATCACTGGTACTACTCTGGTGGAACAAGAGGGAATTCATCACGTAAGAAGAGCGTGTGCACAAAACAACAATACCAATCGTAACCCAGTTGGAAAGGTTTATTCAGTCTGTCAAAGCTGAAAATGCAAAGCTGGGTGTGTCAGTAGCTCCACTAGAGCCAGCTGGTAAAAATAGTGTGTTGCAGCCTGCCTTTGTTAATGATGTGTCATGGCAATGTGATAAAAAATGTGTTTTCACAAGATGATGTCTATAGAAGTGATAAATGCACTGTATTGGCTAATGAATCCCAGGTTCCTTTGGTGCCTGCCAGAGCAGCTGATGTGGTGCTATGGAATGCCCATGAGGGAAGCACCATGGATTGGGAAGATTAGCACAGGAAAGCGCTTGCAATATTAAGAAAAGTGACTATGCCTTACAAGGCTATGTTATGTGACAAAGGGATGGACATAACACCTGCTATACCCAGCAGAGGGGACGTAAGGTGGCTGCTGGTCGAGGGTGCATTGGCCTCTGTTAAGGTGCATCTCTTTCAGTATAAAGGATCCGGTTAAGGGCTCATGAATGTCAGATGTGTTATCCACAACCCAACAGGTGGAGAATGTTAAAGGTAAAAGTAACAAGGTAATGAGATTGTGACTTGCAGTGGCTCACTGATTCTGAAGCATGAGACCTGCATCTGACAGCACTCCAGGGAGCACCGAGCTGCAATGGTGGAAATCTCCAGTGAGGTGGAGGTCTCTTTGATTGTCTTAACCTCTCAAGCTGCAGTGGATGAGCCCCCCTCCATGTCTCTGACAAGGGAAAGGTTCCTAAAAAGGTCTTGCATATAGATGTGGCGTGCATTAAAATGACAAGTGTACTATTGGAACTGCTTGAACTGGTATAAGCACATTCGCTGCACACTTGGGTGTCTCCACACAGGTCGTGCAAGCTTTGCTTGGTAACAATAATTATGAGTGGAATAGCTTGGTACAATGTGTATAAGCAGTGAGGCAAATGATCTCACAGTTGCTTATGAGGGTGCTTCCAGTTACTGGTTGGTATGGAAGGTGCTCTGGAGAGCTGCTGGAGACATCAGAGGTCTCTCCGCCTGATGCGGTGACAGAGAACACTTCTGCTGGTGTGGTCCGTGGTGCAGCTGAGCAGATGTTAGTAAATCACATTGATACTGCCTCATGCGCTAGCGGTGATGCGACACCAGAATGGACACAACACTAGCAGCTATTCTGTCAGTCACTGGCAGGAAGGTATGACTCGAGGTACCCGGAGACCTGGAGGTACGCGTGTTATGACATTGAAATGGGTAAATGGGGAATTAGCTCAGATAGAGGTGGTAAAAATGGTATTTGGAAAATGTGAAGCATTACTGAACGATCCTATGAATGACATTTTGGTTGCCAAAGGTAACCACAAAAGTGGTAATGAATCCAAAAGTGCACCAAGACTGGTTGAAATGTGTTCAAAGGAGAAGTCAGGGGGTTTGTGTTACGCACAGGAGTTCCCTACAGCTTTAGGACAGGAAGTTAGGGAAAGGTGGTAGGACCTTGTTAAGGTCACAGAAAAAGCCCTTTTGGAAGCACACCAGAAAGAACACTTGGGGAGGTTTAGTTAAGGCTGGTAGAGAGTTCCCCTTTAACGGTGCAAGGGAAGGTAGTGCCTGGCAGAAAGTGACTGATTTAGGTGATCACTGGCACAGAGATGCCAAAGTGAGGAAGTTGTGACTCTGGTTCTCCAGTTGAAAGCAAAGATGAGGGGGGGGGGGGTATGTGACAGTGAAAAGCCCTGACACTGTGAGAATATAGGAAAATGTGACACAGGATTCACATAAGAGATGAATGCAACATTCCAGACTATTGTTTCTGAGCAGAGAAAGCTGTGTTTTTTGCTTTCTTTGGTTTCTGTAGTTCTGGATCAGAACTTTCAATCCTGTGTCCAGAGTTTGTCAGATGCTTGCAATCTGTGTGAGTACACCAATTTGCAGGTTCGTTATATACCCAGGTCTGAGAATAGCCCAGAGCTTCCAGTTTGGAGATCGCTCCCAGTGTGGGAGATTGCAGGTCTTACCCAGGGGTCTTGGGGCCCCAGCCAGAGGCCAAGTGACAGAGGGTCTAATTGTGGGCTCAGAGGTGCCCAGCCAGAAGCCAAGAGACAGAGAGGCTCACCGAGGGGGCAGTGGGCCAAAACCAGGAGACACTAGCCGTCTCATTCTAGTAGTTAAGTTGGCTCCTATCAGGGTTTCAGGAGAACCACAATCCATAGACCAGAGGGGAGCTGTGCAGCAGGGAGCTGTGATTAAAGGTTAGAGAGCCAAGTATCCAGGAGAGCTGGACAACACAGTCAGAGAGACTGGTAAGAGGTGCAGTGTAGCACTGCAGTTGATGCTGAGTATGAGCCAGGTGGCTCTGCATTTTGCAGTGCTTGCATTTTGCTGAAACTGGATAAGATCCCCTGCGTAAGCAACTTTATGTTGAACTGTTGTTTTGCTTTCTTCTGTTTTAATAAAAGAGGGCTACCAGGAACTTAAATATAGTTCCCGTCTCCTGTGGATTCACTGTATAAACACAACTACTATGGGTGCTACTGTAACTACTCCATTGTATATAATGTATACTGTATATATGGGTTAAATTTATTGCTCCTATTAAACAATAATCCAGTGACTTCAAACATCCCTGCCTTTTACTGACCTTCACTATGCTGTAGAAATAGTTATGTTATAAATATATAATATACTATAAATAGTTGTCTGTGCTCAGATCATAAACGGCTTACATATACACCCTGCAACACATAAGATGCTAAATGGGTGCAACTACATGTTAACAATGAAAATTTTAAATTAACCCTCTGCACACTTTTTTCTATAATGTACAAATGGGTTATTTAACCTGCAAATAACACTTGACCATAGTCAGGATGTTGAGATTTTTGTGTGAAAGCTATGCACATTAATTTGCTTGGCCTTCACACCAACCATGATCTGCATTCATTGCATAGAAAAGAATAAATAGTTGGTGATGGTGTTTGAACAAATTAGGCATGTTTAATAATAACGACGAATAATCCTCCTAACAGAGAGATTGATATCAATCACAACTATATTGTATTTGTAAAAATGAAACAAAAAGCAATAGAAAAACTGCTCTTTTACATTGCTAGGTCAATAGTGTGATGCTCTATTTATCATATTGCTTGCCTCAAATAACACCAACTTGGAAGAACACCAATAGCATGAGTCTGCCATGCTAATTTGAGTTAGCTGGGCATTAGCGTAATTTTATCTATGCTTAGTGATTTTAAACCAAAATCCAACAGAATACTTGCAGCCATGTTACTTAAAGGACCGAAGTAGCTTTTTCTTTGGCCCAACTATAACAGTTTGTCTTCTGATTTCCATATCTGTTTACTACTAAATATTTATTTAATACTGATGTAAAGTACTGACCAATCTGTCATCTCTTTCCCTTCTCTCCAGATTTTGCCTTTTCAATAGGATGCATATTGGTTGTTCGTGGTTTGTCTTTTGGTATGTATTTAACTTATAAAACTTTCTTTAATTATTGCATGCCCCCTTAATGTTGATCTCACATCCATAAAAAAAAAAAAAATAATAATATTTTGAAACTCTTTTAGAAAGTCTTGCTCTCATGTTTATTATGTTTTTTTATATCTTGCTGCAGTGTTTTTTGGTGAGGAGTTATGTTTTTTATCTCTTTTAAATTTATGTGAATAGATATTGCATTCCACAACTTTGGCTCCGCTACTCATTCTGATATATCATTATTGTAAACTGCAATCGTTGTATTATTATTATTCTTTTAAACAGGTAAGACTTTATTGAGATGTCACATACATAGATAATAAATAAGAAAAAATAGTACAAACATCCAGTTGCATTCACAAAGTACAGTCCCAACACCTCATAAAATAAGTCAATAGAATTGCAATTCAAATCACTGAGATCACAGTGAGCAATAGGATAAACAGTTAGTACAAGATAAAAGCTCCCAACAATCCTTAAATTTATCTACTCATTGACCTAATTAGCATAAGAAAGATATCCATCTGAGTGGTCAGTTACCCGCTTTACCAAATACAGAGTACAGAAGCGGAAAATTGTACCACATGTTACAGTAGGATCCTGTCTATTACTAAGTCAGTCAGTGCTAGCACCGGAGTAGCTAGTCAACCTCTCCACACTTTTTCAAACTTTGAGTGTCTGCCTCTCTGCTGGTATATACATGTATCTATTCTTAACACTGAACCCATTAAGTCAATCCACATCTGGGGGATTGGAGAATGGGAGAGGTCCAATGTAGTAAAAAGAGCTTACAGGCCAAAAACAGGGCTCTAGTAGCCACCTGTCAGTAATTCGGCATCAAGCATGCTTAATTTATTATTATTAATATTATTGTGTTATATACTGCATTGGTCAATTGAAAGAAGAATCAAATGATTGATGGATAGATGGATTGATTGATCAATTGATTGCAGGAAGGATTAGTCAAACAGTCACAGGCAGGATCGGTTGGTCGATTGCAGGAAGAATTGGTTGATCGATCGTAGGAAGAATAAGTCAATCAAAAGAAGGATCAAATAATCAGTCGTTCAAAAGAAGGATCAAAGGATCATTTGACTGAAGAAAGGATCAAGCAATGGAAGGAAAGACTGATCGATTGAAGGAAGGATCGATCACAGAAAGAAAGGATTGAAGGAAGGAAGGATCAATCAAAGGGATGATCAGTTGATCGATCGCAGGAAGAATCAGTCGGTCGATTGCAGGAAGAATCGGTCAATTGATCGTAGGGAGGATCAAAGTAAGGAAGGATTGGTCAATCAAATTAAGGAAGGATCAGTCAATCAATCGCAGGAAGCACCCGTTGATAGAAAGAAGGATCAAAGGATCAATTAAAGGTAGGATCGATTGCAGGAAGGATTAATCGATCAATCGATTGCAGGAAGGATTGGTTAGTCAATTGCAGAAAGGATTGGTTGGTCGATTTCAGTAACTTTTTCTTTTCATCCCTTGCAAAAGCAATAAAGTTGATAATAAAAGCTAAAGAGACAGTGTAAAAAAAAGTTTTAAATAAAATGAATATTAAAAACAATTTAAAAAATGTAAAGCGTCCTCTCCCCCTATGCTTACACATAAATGTGAACTCGTATGTAGGTCCCGTACACACCGCGAACGTTAGAGTGAGAGCAATAATTCTAGCTCCAGACCTCATGTGTCACTCTAAACTGGTAACCTGTAAAAGCTGAAGCCACCTTCTAGTCTATGAGGATGCAGCAGCTATAGAAACTCAGCCGCAGGTCCTAATTGGACAGGTGTGCAGGTGAGTGACCCTAAATGCACACTGTGGGGCCAAACATGTGCATCCACTTGCCTGTCATATTAGGACCTACGGCAGTGTTCATGCAGTTGTTGCATCTCCATAGCATAACATAGGCTTCCTGCACACAGCTCTAGTTACATGAAAGAAAATCTGGTTATCACTGTACAAGCCACAGCACCCATGTGAACGACCCCCAAGACCTTATTTACGTACAGCGTTTTATTTATTAATTTAACACAGTTTTATCTTTTAGATTTAGAATGAATTTAGTAAGTTATGTTGTGTTTGTGTCCACTAATAATGATTTTGTTGTATTTTTTGTGAAAAGGAAATGATGATAAGGCAAATAGTCAGAGGAAAGTGCCTAAAATGCCGGTGAATACATTTAAAAACAGAGGTAACTGCATGTGCTTCCTTAAGAGTTTTTACCTGCATTTTTTATTTGCACAAGTGTGAACCAGTCCTAAGTCTTGGACCTTCCCAGGCTTCCTTCTCGAGCTTTGATTGTTTTTTCCAGCTGTTTATTTTATCTTTGCCTTCTTTTGAATACTGTGATAGTAAACTTTCTTGATACAGTGTACCTCAAGTGTGACCCCTAACATTACCAAAGGGTCACACTTTATATTTACTGAATGCAATGCTACAAGCAGCTGTCAGAGACTGCAGTCATGCATTAGGAGATGGTAGGAGACTGCAGACATGTTATAGGAGTTGTTGGACACTGTTAGCATACTTCAGGAGTCATAGATGGGACACATATCACATGAGGCTGCTATAGATAACTGCTGTTACAACCCTTTGACAATGACAATGCTTCCACACAACCCCTTTAAAATTGACTTGCACTACATTTGATATTTCATTCTGCAGGATCTATTTTAAAATATCAGATAAACAAAACATTTAAAAGAGAAAAGGTATGGACAGCACAGAAAAAGTAGGACAGTGGGAAAAAAATAAACCAAGCTCATTAACTACTAGAAGCCAGTCTAAAGGATATTTTGCATGGACTAAATAAGAACATAGCTCGGTGGAGACATGAAATTGCTGCCCCCCGCCTCTCAAAATCGCCCAACCAAAGAAAGCCTTGCATTCAATTCATACAATGCAAAGCATTCTATGAATGGTGCCCAAGTTGAGTGGCTGACCTCCTGTGTTGACAAAGTATCAATAGTCAGCTGCTCCACACAGGACCCAGAAGCAAGTGGAGATCACTAAAATAGCTGTGATTTCAAACTTCCAGGGGCATCGTATATGGTATATACATAGTTACATTGTTTTACATTAACTGTGTTAAAATATATCATGCCTGGAATTCATCTTTAAGCACCAGGCCTCTAACAGCTAAAGATTTTGGAAGCCGCAATTGCAATTAACTGTTAACTGTGGCATTGCATTTCACTAATACTCTCAGTCACTATGTAGTTCAAAAACCTCAACCAGTAAAAAGAAAAAAAAACTGTAAACTGTCATATGTTGATTCTGATTGATCCGTTTAGTGATACAAAACGAATTTTCAAAATAAGTAAAATGTAAATTGTCTGTTTAAATTGTAACAACAGGAAGGTGGCAGCAGGCGGGGCTCTGAAATGGCTGCTTAGACTGGTAGCTCTGCACTGATTCGGCTGCATCGCGCCCCATCCAGCAGAATCCGCAGCCATCCTGCTCCGCAAAGTGGAACGGCACCTCGCCCTCATCCCCGGACAACTCCCGGACCCCGCAGGCATCAGTATTTCCACCCGGATCGGCACGGAAAGCTCTTTCAGTTTTGAGGCCTACCCGCCCTGATCCGACAGCATCGTGTGTAGCACACCATCCAGCGGGATCAGCAGCCATCCTGAGCAGCAACGTATCCCTGCACCTCTCTCTCATCCCGGACACCTCCCGGACCCCGCAGGTACCATTATTACAGCCCGGATTGGCCCGGACAGTACTTTCTAGTTTGAGGGCTACCCACCCAAGATGGCGGCTGCTCCATGGCCCCGCCGGCCATCCGATTCTGAGCAGGGCTCCCCCCCCCCACATATCTTGGACCCACAGATTACTACTGCCCAGGGACCCCCAGGGGACACTTTCTCCTCACCCCATCCGTTCCCAGCATCCACGGAATCCCTAATAGGGCACACACTGGATGATCTCCTGCTATCCCCTATGGAGGCCTGCAATCCCCATGGCTCCCTCAGGGATCCTGTCACCTCAGCATAACTTGACATAGCCACTCTATTTGTAAAATTCTCTGAGCTGCTGGATAGGGGGCTTTCTGTCACTGCTGCAAAAATTACAGGAGAGATAAAGGAGTCAGGATTGAAGCGGTTGAATCCAAACTTGATCAAACGGTCGCCAGGACCACCCAAAATACTGATCTTATTCAAACTCTGCATGATCAGCTTGACTCTGCAATGTCAAAGATTGATGATCTGGAGAACAGAACACGTCGCTATAACTTTCAGATAAGGGGGATCCCTGAAAAATTCACTGATACCACAGAGAGAGTGCATTCTCTCATTAAAAACCTGATTCCAGAATTACCTCAGCATAAGCTGGAACTGGATAGAGCTCACAGGGCCCTCGGTCCCCCCAGATCAGACAGACTTCCCAGAGACATAGTGGTCAAACCTCATTATTATTCTGTGAAAGAGGAAGTAATGAAACGTGCCAGAGCCTCATCCAATCTTACATTCCAGGAACAACCAATCCAAATATTGCAGACCTCTCATCATATACGATTCAGAAACGCAGAGCTTTAAAACCCCTTCTCTCTGTTCTGACCCAGAAAGAAATCAAATACTGGTGGCGGTTTCCATTTAAACTGAAATTCGCCTTCAAGAATAAGACCTATGCCTGTGCTACCCTCCCAGAGGGGGAACGATTGCTTCTAGACTTGGGACTCATATCGAGGACCCCCTCCTCACCACCACCAGAATCGCCCAATACGGCAGCGAAACGCCAGATGCCGACCAGCCCGCTGACACCTCTCTGGCAGAAGCCAAAGACCAAGCGATCCAAAGATTCCAGCCATCCCGGTTGAAAGACTCTCCTGGCCCATGTGATGGTATCTCACATCCTTTAGACTTTCAGTTTTTGCTGAAACCCAAAGTTGCCAAGATTTCAACTTTTATTGATTGGAGGTCCTCCTCCAGACTCTGCCCTGAACTTTGATTTGCAAACTGTTTTTTTTTTTGTGGGCTTTGAGAATTCCATGATTGCCCACCATGCTACTCCCCTCCCCAGGGTTGTAAACCCCCTTCCTTCTTCCCTCACCTTCCCCTCTTCTCCTAACCTTCCCGGCCTCCTGACTCCCCCCCCCCCCCAATTTTTCCGGTTTTCTTATGATATTGATGGCGGTTGTAATTTCTCAGATTACGCATCTGAAATGTTGTTTATAATGATTATTGTTATGGGGCGCTGCAGCCGGATTAGCGTGCTGACGCCTTTTCCTACCTCGGAGTCTAGGTTTGTTCCGACTCCCTGGGTGGAACCCCTCCCCTTGCTTGGAGGATTTTTTTTGGGTACATTCTTCCCTAGGGTGGCAATGGAATCATCCCCCTTGCCCCCCTGGAGGCGGAATTTTTTTTGTTTTTTTTCTCTATCTGTCTTTCTTCGCTCTTCTTTTCTCTCATGTCTCTCTTTTTTTCAGTTTACCTGACAGGTCACAACCACGAGATGCTGCAATAAGCCCCGACTCTCCTGTGGAACTTCGCGGGATGCCTGACATTCAATTGTTTCAAGTAGGTGACTTATGTTCGCGTGGGTTCCTCCCCCCTGTGCTCCATGGCTGACTCCCTTACACTACCCGCTATCTTAAAGATAGGGACACATAATGTTCAGGGCCTTAACTCCCCAGTAAAGCGCAGAAAAGCATTTCAATATTATCATAGCCAAAAACTTGATGTAATTCTCCTCCAAGAAACTCACTTTCCTAGCTCGTACAACCCCAAATTTATCCACTCTAAATTTCCCTTGTTTTTTCTGGCCAATGCAGAAGGCAAGACTAAGGGAGTGGCTATCACCTTCTCCCATAGGTGCAAATTTTCCCCCATAATGGAACACAGAGACCCAGAGGGACGGTTTATTCTAGTAAAGGGGGCCATTGATGATCACGTCTTCACCTTCATATCATACTATGCTCCTAACAAAGCAGAAGGGCCTGTTTTTCTCGCAGCTTTTCCACACATTGCAACCTATGCTTGAGGGCTCAGTGATTTGGGGGGTGGGACTCCAATGTCGCTTTTGACACTGGAGTAGATAAAAAGAGGCCACTGGGATCCCAAGCGGTTCGTCCCACTAAATGTAGTACTCTCGTGGCCAAGCTCATACATGACCAAGACTTGATCGATATTTGGCGAGAACTAAACCCCACCCACAAAGACTACACTTTTTTTTCAACACCACATCATTCCTTTTCCAGAATCAATCATATTTTACTCCCCGCACACATCACGCCTTTGGCTTTGAAATCCTTCATTAGGGACTCCGCTTGGTCTGACCACGCATTGGTCACATTGCTTCTGTAGAGCCCTCATACCCGTCCATTACATACTAATTGGAAGATAAACGAATCCCTCCTTAAAGACCCAACCAGAAAATCACAAATTGAAAAAGAGATCAGGGAATACTTCTCCATTAATGACACGGGGGACACATCTCCGGGCATTCTATGGGCGGCCCACAAGGCCACCATTAGGGGAGCCATTATCCGCCTTTCCTCTCAGATACACAAGGAGAGACGCCTCGACCTGACATGTCTAGAATTAGAATTCCTGGCACTTAAACGGTGTCATAAAAGCAATCCTACCTCAGTTCCCATAGCGGAGCTGGACTCGGTTAGAACTCAACTTAATTTGGCGTTGACGGCCAAAGCTGATAAACACCTCCGTTGGTCGGGAGCGCGTTTCTATTTCCAAAGAGATAAAATTGGTTCACGTTTGGCTTCCACCCTCTCGCCCAAACCGCGGCTGCAAGCTCCCCCTCTAGTGAAACTCCCGAATGGTACTGGTACTCGCAATCCCCAGAATATAACGAAGGCCTTTAAAGACTTTTACACTGATCTTTACAGCAAGGCTCCTGACCCACCCCACTCTCAACTCCACTCGTTTCTAGCCTCTATTCCTCTCCCTAAACTAACTGATGACTAGAGGTGTACCGAACTGTTCGCCGGCGGACAGTTCCCGGCGAACTTAGCATGTTCGCGTTCGCCGCTGCGGGCGAACATATGCGATGTTCGGTCTGCCCCTTATAATACATCATTGAGGCAAACTTTGTCCCTGAACTTCACACTCAGCAGGCACATTTCCAGCCAATCAGCAGACCTCCCTCCCACACCCTCCCACCTCCTATAAATAAGCAAGGGCAGCATCCATCTTAGATCATTCTGAAGCAGTGTGTGTTAGTGAGAGCAGGGAGAGCTGCTGCTGCTGCTGCTGTTAATAGCTAGGGACAGATGTCAGTGTTCCTGGTCTTGCTAGTCAGTGTTCTTGGTCCACTACTGCTGTAAGGACAGCATCCTATTCCTGACAGCACCCCAAAAAGCCCTTGTAAGGGCTGGTATTTGTGTAATTTTTTATATATATATATATATATATATATATATATATATATATATATATATATATATATATCTAGTGTCCCCAAAAGCCCTTTTAAG
The DNA here is from genome assembly GCF_965119305.1 of Pelophylax lessonae. NCBI lineage: Eukaryota > Metazoa > Chordata > Amphibia > Anura > Ranidae > Pelophylax > Pelophylax lessonae. The sequence continues at coordinate 272,050,327 of NC_138770.1, forward strand.
GGCTGGTAATTGAGTTTTTTCTTTATATATATCTATCTAGTGTCCCCAAAAGCCCTTTTAAGGGCTGGTAATTGAGGATTTTTTTTATTTATATATATATATATATATATATATATATATATATATATAGTGTCCCCAAAAGCCCTTTTAAGGGCTGGTAATTGAGTTTTTTCTTTATATATATATATATATATATATATATATATATATATATATTGTACACTGCAGTTGCCTCACACTTGCCCGCTGTGTGTGAGAGGCCACAGACCCACCACAGACTGTACTGTGTGCACACCACACTCATTTCGGGTGGCACAGGCACAGTACCGTGCATTTTAAAAAATATTTTTTTTTCCTCTGTCATAATTGCAGTGAGTGCTGTGTCAGGTCCACAGAGTGTACTGTACCCACTGCAGTGCACTGCCCACCACTGATATATATACGGTGGCACAGCATCTTGTTGCAAATTAAAAAAAAATATATATTTTTTATTATTGCAGTTGCCTGGGCTGCCAGTGACTGTCAGGTCCACAGAGTGTACTGTGCCCACTGTAGTGCCACTGCATGCCCACCCACCACTGATATATATACGGTGGCACAGCAGCTTGCAAAGTAAAAATATATATATTTTTTTTATAATTGCAGTTGCCTGGGTGCCAGTGACTGTCAGGTCCACAGAGAGTGTACTGTGCCACTGCCCACCCACCACTGATATATACGGTGGCACAGCAGCTTGCAAATTAAAAATATATATTTTTTTTTATAATTGCAGTTGCCTGGGCTGCCAGTGACTGTCAGGTCCACAGAGAGTGTACTGTGCCACTGCCCACCCACCACTGATATATACGGTGGCACAGCAGCTTGCAAATTAAAAATATATATATTTTTTTTATAATTGCAGTTGCCTGGGCTGCCAGTGACTGTCAGGTCCACAGAGAGTGTACTGTGCCACTGCCCACCCACCACTGATATATACGGTGGCACAGCAGCTTGCAAATTAAAAATATATATATTTTTTTATAATTGCAGTTGCCTGGGCTGCCAGTGACTGTCAGGTCCACAGAGTGTACTGTACCCACTGCCCAACACTCCTATAGGGTGGCACAGCACCTTTCACTCATAGTTCAACACATTAAAAAAAAAAATGACAGGCAGAGGCAGGCCACCCCGCAAGGGCCGTCGTGGTCGTGGTGCTGTGATTTCCTTAGGCCCTAGAATAATGCCCAGTGTTCAGAGGCCACCACAGACCCTGAACTCAAAAAATTCTGAGGACATAGTTGACTGGCTTACACAGGACACCCAATTGTCTACAGCTTCCGCTCGGAACCTTAATGCACCATCCTCCTCCAGCTCAGCTTCGGGCACCTCTCAATTTACCACTCGCCAGCCCGCTGGCACCACCACCAACACTAGCACCCCAGCCGCTTCACTTGATCCGTCAGAGGAGTTATTTTCACATCAGTTGGAAGAAATAAGTGATGCGCAACTATTAGTGCCAGAGGATGTAGATAACGGGGATATGTCTCAGTCAGGCAGCATTATACACATGGAAGTACATTGTGATGATGATGATGATGTTGTACCTGCTGCTGCTGCCTTTGCTGAGTTGTCAAGTGAAGCGGCTGATGATGACGATGTGTCTGTGGATGTCACCTGGGTGCCTGCTCGAAGAGCAGAAGAAGAGGGGGAAAGTTCAGATGGGGAGACAGAGAGGAGGAGGAGGAGACGAGTTGGAAGCAGGGGGAGGAGGTCATCGCAAGGAGCTAGTGGCACAGTCAGACAGCATGTAGATTCGGCACCCGCGGTCAGCCAGACAGCACGCCAATCAACGCAAGCTGTTGCCACCACCAGAATGCCGTCCTTGCAAAGCTCAGCAGTGTGGCATTTTTTTTGTGTGTCTGCCTCTGATATCAGCGATGCCATTTGTAACCTGTGCCAAAAGAAACTGAGTCGTGGGAAGTCCAACACCCACCTAGGTACAACTGCTTCGCGAAGGCACATGATCTCACATCACAAACGCCTATGGGATCAACACATGAGTAAAAGCAGCACACAAACTGAAAGCCACCATCCTCCTCCTGGTCCAGCATCTTCAGCCACGTCAACCACTGCTGTCCTCCATGGCCCCTATCAACAACCCGCCCCTCCGCCTCTCACCTTCAGCAGTTCCTGCTCATCTGCCCACAGTCAGGTGTCTGTCAAGGAAATGTTTGAGCGTAAGAAGCCAATCTCACAGAGTCACCCCCTTGCCCGGCGTCTGACAGCTGGCTTGTCGGAACTCTTAGCCCGCCAGCTTTTACCATACAAGCTGGTGGAGTCTGAGGCCTTCAAAAAATTTGTCGCTATTGGGACACCGCAGTGGAAGGTACCCAGCCGAAATTATTTTTCACAAAAGGCAATCCCCAACCTGTACTCTATTGTGGAAAATGAAATCATGTCACGTCTGGCACACAGTGTTGGGGCAAGGGTCCATCTGACCACTGATAGCTGGTCTGCAAAGCACGGTCAGGGCAGATATATCACTTACACTGCGCATTGGGTAAACCTGCTGGCGGCTGCCAAGCATGGAATGCATGGCTCTGCTGCAGAGGAGTTGGTGACACCGCCACGACTTGCAGGCAGGCCTGCTGCCACCTCCTCTACTCCTCCTACTCCATCCTCTTTGCTAACCTCCTTGGCTGAGTCCTCTTCTGCTGTTGCGTCTTGCTCCACACCAACTGCACCCCCCCAGCTCCCCAGGGGCTATTCCACATGCCGGATACGACAGTGTCACGCTGTCTTGGGGTTGACTTGCCTGAAAGCAGAGAGTCACACCGGACCAGCACTACTGTCCGCCCTGAACGCACAGGTGGATCAGTGGCTGACCCCGCACCAACTGGAGAGCCGCAAAGTGGTGTGTGACAACGGAAGCAATTTGTTGGCGGCATTGAATTTGGGCAAGTTGACACATGTGCCGTGCATGGCACATGTGTTGAATCTGATTGTACAACGCTTTGTGCAGAAGTACCCAGGCTTACAGGACGTCCTCAAGCAGGCCAGGAAGGTGTGTGGCCATTTCAGGCGTTCCTACACGGCCATGGCGCACTTTGCAGATATTCTGCGGCGAAACAACATGCCAGTGAGGCGCTTGATTTGCGACAGCCCGACACGTTGGAATTCAACACTGCTAATGTTCGACCGCCTGCTCCAACAAGAAAAAGCGGTCAACGAGTATTTGTATGACCGGGGTACTAGGACAGCCTCTGCGGAGCTGGGTATTTTTTTGCCACGTTACTGGACGCTCATGCGCAATGGCTGTAGGCTCATGCGTCCTTTTGAGGAGGTGACAAACCTAGTCAGTCGCACCGAAGGCACCATCAGCGACATCATCCCATATGTTTTCTTCCTGGAGCGTGCCCTGCGAAGAGTGCTGGATCAGGCCGTAGATGAGCGTTAAGAGGAAGAGGAAGAGTTGTGGTCACCATCACAACCAGAAACAGCCTTACCATCACTTGCTGGACCTGCGGCAACACTGGAAGAGGAGCCTGAGGAAGAGGAGTCAGAGGAGGAATGTGGCTTTGAGGAGGAGGAACACCAACCACAGCAGGCATCCCAGGGTGCTCGTTGTCACCTATCTGGTACCCGTGGTGTTGTACGTGGCTGGGGGGAAGAACACACCTTCAATGACATCAGTGAGGACGAGGAATTGGACATGAGTAGCTCGGCATCCAACCTTGTGCAAATGGGGTCTTTCATGCTGTCATGCCTGTTGAGGGACCCTCGTATAAAAAGGCTGAAGGAGAACGACCTGTACTGGGTGGCCACGCTACTAGACCCCCGGTATAAGCAGAAAGTCTCTGATATGTTACCTAATTACCGGCAGGCGCAAAGGATGCAGCAGCTACAAAATAAGTTGAAAAGTATGCTTTACACAGCATATAAGGGTGATGTCACAGCACAACGGGAATCCAACAGGGGAAGAGGTGAAAGTAATCCTCCTCCTACCACCACAACCACGCCGGCAAGGACAGGACGCTTTACAGACGTCTTGTTGATGGAGGACATGCGGAGCTTTTTTAGTCCTACGCATCGCCACAGCCCTTCGGGGTCCACCCTCAGAGAACGACTCGACCGACAGGTAGCAGACTACCTTGCCTTAACTGCAGATATCGACACTCTGAGGAGCGATGAACCCCTTGACTACTGGGTGTGCAGGCTTGACCTGTGGCCTGAGCTATCCCAATTTGCCATTGAACTTCTGGCCTGCCCCGCTTCAAGTGTGCTGTCAGAAAGGACCTTCAGAGCAGCAGGAGGTATTGTCACTGAGAAGAGAAGTCGCCTAAGTCAAAAAAGTCTTGATTACCCCACGTTTATTAAGATGAATGAGGCATGGATCCCGAAGGGACTGACAGTGGGGGATGCATTTGACTAAAAAAGGCCTGGTGATGACTGAGATGCCTTGGGCTAAAAATGGTCCACATGCTGCTGTATTTAATCATTCTCTGCATGCCGGATGACTTACGTGACATCTCCGCCACCAACTACGGTTCAAGCCGCAATGTTTTAGTGCACTTTCTGCCTTGAAAACCTCAATTTTTCAGGCAGCTGCTAAAGCAGCGGCTGCAACAATACCTACTTTTTCATGCATGTGTACATGCCTAATTTTTCTGGCCTCTGGTGCTACACTGTGGCTGCAAAAAAACAAAAAAAAAGGCACATACATGTGTCAATTCCCCTTTGTGATCGTTACCTTGTCGTGGTAAAGGGGCTTGCGTATCACAATGAAGCGATCACCTCTAGGAGTGTGTTGGCACACCCCAGATGATAAGGTCGTTGCTTCATTGTGAACAGACCAAAAGCGATCCGCGGGATAATTTTTCATAGAAAAAACATTCATTTTCTTTCATTCTTTCTGCGGAGCTGGGTATTTTTTGGCCGCGTTACTAAATGCTCATGAACAATGGCTGTAGGCTCATGCGTCCTTTTGCGGAGGTGACAAACCTGGTGGTCAGTCGAACCCAAGGCAACATCATCGACCTCATCCCATATGCGTTTTTTCTGGAGCGTGCCCTGCGAAGAGTACTGGATCAGGCTGTAGATGAGCATGAAGAGGAAGAGTTGTGGTCCCCATCACCACCAGAAGCAGCCTTGTCGTTGTCAATTGCTGGACCTGTGGCAACGCAGAGAGAGGAGTCTGAAGAAGAGAAGTCAGAGGAGGAAGGTGGCTTTGAGGAGGTGGAATACCAGCCACAGCAGGCGTCCCAGGGGGCTTGTTGTCACCTTTCGGGGACCCTTGGTGTTGTACGTGGCTGGGTGAAGGAAGAGACCTTCAATGATGTCAGTGAGGATAAGGAACGGGACATGGCTAGCTTGGTATCCAACCTTGTGCAAATGGGGAGTTTGCGGTTGTGCAAATGGACTGACTGACTGTTAAACGGGGAGTTTGGTCTGTCAGAGTTTGGTCTGTCACTGTGAAGCGGGCGCAACCCTTACACTACTTGACCGATACAACATCATACCTGATCGTATTCACACTCTGGATGTTTTAACCACTTAAGCCCCGGAAGATTTTACCCCCATTCCGACCAGGGGGTATTTTGCGATTCGGCACTGCGTGACTTTAACGGACAATTGCGCGGTCGTGCCATGCTGTACCTAAACGTCCTTTTTTCCCACAAACAGAGCTTTCTTTTGGTGGTATTTGATCACCCGTGCGATTTTTACTTTTTGCGCTATAAACAAAAAAAGAGCGTCAATTTTGCAAAAATAACAATATTTTTCACATTTTTTTATATGAAATTCCCCCCAAAAAAATGTAAAAATCAAAATTTTTTAACATTTTCGGCCAATTTGTTTTATGCTACCTATGTTTGGTAAAAAAAATCGCAAAAAGCGTATTTTGATTGGTTTGCGCAAAAGTTATCGCGTTTACTTACAAAGGGAAAGATTTTTGTCATTTTTGTTGTTTTTTTTTTAACGCGTAATGGCGGCGATCTGCGATTTTTTTGCGGTACTGCGACATTGCGGCGGACAGATCGGACCCTTGACTGACATTTTTGACACTTTTGGGGTTACCAGTGACATTTCTACAGTAATCAGTGCTATATATATGCACTGTTACTGTAAAAATACACTGGTAGTGAAGGGGTTAACTTTATTTGGGAGTGTGTGTCCCTAGGGGCGTGCTTTCTACTGTGATTGGCTGTGGCTTCAGCTGTAAGGACACTGATCAATGGATCTACATAGTAGATCCATGTGATCAGTGTCTTTGCAGCGAGGAGAATGACAGGCAGCTTGTTTACACAAGCTGCCTGACATTCTCCCTCTCCCCCGCCGATCGCCGAGTGGCCGGCAGACATCGGGTCCGCTGGTCACACGCGCGGGGGGTCCGTGACCACGCGGGAGCGCGCCTCCGGGGGCGCGCACTCGCTCCCTAGACCCTCACAAGCAAGCAACGTAGCCCTACGTTAGTTTGCCTGTGAGGGGCTGACCACCGATGTAGATAGTCGTGCGGCGGTCGGCAAGTGGTTAAAGCACGTTATTCCAAACAATTTAGGAATGTTAGGTGATTTCTGCCCTTTATGGATCAAAACCCGACTCTGCGTCAACTACGTAATTTTCCATGGGAGTTTTGCGATGGATCCCCCTCCGGCATGCCACAGTCCAGGTGTTAGTCCCCTTGAAACAACTTTTCCATCACTATTGTGGCCAGAAAGAGTCCCTATGTGTTTTAAAATTCGCCTGCCTATTGAAGTCTATGGCGGTTCTCCCGGTTCGCGAACATTTGCCGATGTTCGCGTTCGCCGTTCGCGAATGGCGAAATTTAGGTTCGCGACATCACTACTGATGACCATCGTGCACTATTGGATGACCCTATATTGGCAGAAGAAATAAAACTAGTCATTAAAGATATTAAGAGTAGCTCCGCACCTGGCCCAGATGGCTTTTCGATCCCATATTATAAATCCTTTGGTCCGATCCTGGCTCCCTACCTAGCAAGGCTATTCAATGATCTTCGCACAAACCCACAACTAGATTCCTCCCTCAATGCGGCATTTATTACGGTAATACCCAAGCCTGGCAAAGAAGCAAGGTTAGTAATTATAGACCGATTTTGCTTATAAATAATGACTTCAAAATACTGACAAAGATACTGGCTAACAGACTTTCCTCCTTCATTACCCAATATATCCATAAAGACCAGGTAGGATTTATCCCGGGCAGGCAAGGACCCGATCAAATTTGACGCGCTATTGATGTTATCTCATTGTTGCAATCAGGATGGGACTGGGGTCCGCCCCAGGAGGGTATTCTCCTTTCTACTGATCTGCAGAAAGCCTTTGACTCCATTTCTTGGTCGTACTTGTTCTCTATCTTGGACACTTGGGGTTTTGGAACACGTTTTGTTAATATTTTGAAAGCGCTATACTCCAACCCCAACGCTAAAGTCAAATTCCAAGGCTGTTATTCAGACTCTTTCCAGATATCAAGAGGTACTCGCCAGGGCTGTCCCCTCTCCCCCCTCCTCTTTGCAATTGCAATTGAAACACTAGCCGTAGCTATCAGAAATGACACTAACATTCATGGAGTTCACTTTGCCCAGAGCACTCACAAATGCGCCTTGTTCGCAGATGATTTACTCTTATTTATCACTTTCCCGCTGATTTCCCTGCCCAATGTTGGTAGGCTTTTAACATCGTTCGGAACTATTTACGGACTACAAGTGAATATGGCCAAATCGATGGCTCTGAACATAAACATGCCCCCCTCGGTGATAGCTAACCTGAAAGATCATTTTCCATTCACATGGAGCGAACAGTCTATACCTCCTTGGGAATCACCCTAACAAAGAAAACAGACCAACTATATAAGGTCAACTATCCCCCACTCTACTCTAAACTAGAATCAGACCTCCGCACCTGGTCACACTTACCTATCTCTTGGATAGGTAGGGTGCATGCGGTCAAGATGACTCTTTTACCCCGTATCCTGTATTACTTTAGATCACTCCCTGTTCCCGTCAATGGCACTCATCTTCGTAAGTTCCAGTCTCAAATTCTCAGGTTCGTTTGGGGCTCAAAAGGCTACAGATTTTCTAGGGATATCTTATTCAGAACTAGAGCACAGGGAGGGCTAGGACTTCCTAATCTGAGGTGGTATTACCAAGCAGCACAGTTGGCACAGTTATCAGTTATATATTCTCGTGGGGTAAAACCTGACTGGGTCAATATGGAACGCCAAGTGGTCCCTCTCCATACGCTAGACTACCTGATGTGGTGTCAAGCAAAGTGTCGTCCAGCAATTCTAGCACCTACTCTCTCACATTCGTTCTCTCTCTGGGATAGGCTCCGGGGTAAACCTGAAATCACATCCCCCATACGACCCCTGGCTCTCTTGTTCCAAAACCCCAATTTCCCTCCAGGCCAGAATATTACCGTGTTTAAATGGTGGCTGGATAAGGGGTTGTGCAGAATAGGACACTTCTTTACAGGATCGGGCCCGATCTCCCTTTCGTACTGTAAATCTAAACTCAAAATGCCAGATACTGAACTCTTCCGCTTTCAACAAATTTCCCATTTCCTTTCTTACATCTGGAAATCCAACGTCATTCCTCCTAGGGTAACACCATATGAGGCATGGTGTGGTAATGTCATGGAGCAGAGGGGTGGCATCTCTGCGATCTATGGGTCACTTGCCGATAACAACCAAAAACCTAGTTACGCCAGAGCATGGGAGGGTGACCTCTCGCAGGAATGGGGGGAACAGTCGTGGTATTCTGCCATGTCTGCGGCTTATAAAGGTGTACTGAATGTCTCCCTTATTGAGGCAAGTGTCAAAGTCCTCACCAGATGGTATATGGTTCCTGAGAGGATTCATAAATTCTACCCGGCTTCTTCCCCTCTCTGCTTCAGGGGTTGCTCCCTCCTGGGCTCTGTCGATCATATATGGTGGGACTGCCCCAAAATAAGGGGCTTCTGGAATAAAGTATTCAGCATCATCAGGAAAGTCACGGGTTTATCGATTGTGCAATCACCACAGATTGCTCTGCTTAACATGCCTACCCCGGGCGCATCCAAACATCAAAAACGTCTCATTCACTTCATCCTTCTGGGAGCCAAAATGACCATAGCCAGCGCCTGGAAGCGACCTTCTGTTTCCATATTGCGCTCTAAAAGAAAAATTTCCTGGATCATGTCGCAAGAATTGTTAGCTAGCAAACTCCTGGATACTCACCATCTCTTCGAGGTGGTGTGGGAACCATGGGCTGAGTTTACTAAAACCCCATTACATGCTTTGCTGGAATGCCAGTGGATGAGGCTAATTCTAGGCATTAAAATGTAACTAAATGTTTATACAAATAAATATTATAATAGTTTTTATTGCAGTTTATATACAGGTTCTCATCTACATTGGAGTTTATTTTTAGATATGCAAGTAGAGGTTGTGAATATGTTTGACATATGGCATAAATAGCTAGTTTAAAAAAAAAAAAACTAATGGCTGATAATAAAACATGCAAGCTCTAGCAAGGTGGGAAACTTCTTAGAACACCCATTGTATTCTACTTGGGTTTAAAGTACATGGACATTACCTTAGTATGCCCTGATTTCATGAAACCACAGAGGTGTGATTTCCTTTAAGTCTCATTAACATGTATTTGTTTAAAACTTATAAATTATAAACTGTTTTTTGGACTAGGTTTATCGATTATCACATGGGGTGTTAAACTTACGGATCTGTACTAAATATTGTAAAAATATTTACTGAAATGTGCATGTGCACCTCACCACTCAGAAATGATTCTATGCATTTGCAGTCACATAGATATAAACAGTATCATTGCATAAACTAGTGCACACACGTATGGTTTTAGGAGGTGCATTAGGGTGGCACTGACATGAATTAAACTGCAAATAAACAGATTTAGGAAGAGAACCAGTATTTAACATTGCATCTAAGATGACTAATCTGTAGCTAAGATTGTATGTAAATGTTGGAGAAATAGATTAAACCAGGTGCTTTTTTACATGTGAGTCACACTAGGTACCTATAAATGTATTGGTCAAAATGTCTAAACAGAGCTACACTAGTGAAGAGGCCTACACAATGCTGATCATGACAGATGAGAGCAATGAGGAAGCCTCACTGTCAGAATCGGGCTCAGTATTTGATCCTTTAGAGAGCAGCGGCATCCTAACAGATAGCTCTGATGACAGAGTAGTGGCCCCTGCTAAGGTCAGGCATACCCGACCCCGTTCTTGTGTTGCTGAGGAGCAACAATCGCAGGGTTCTCGTATGCAGCAGAGTGTCGGTACTAGTGCGGCTCAACCTTCTGGTGAACTGGCAAGCACCAGCGGCCTAGTACATCCTGGTCATAGTCAAACCAGCAATGCAGCTGGTGATGTGGCGAGTCCCTTAAGTGCAGTTCAAGCTGGTGCCGTGGCTAGCACAAGTAGTGTCCCGCAGCCACCAAGAATTTGAAGACAGGCCCGCAGAGCCCAGAGTGTCCTTCCTGATGTGCTTGCAAATCCTGTTTGGAAGCCCAACACTTCTACAGTGCCCGTATTTCCCCCATTCACTGGCTAACCCAAAATTCAGGGGGAAACAGTCGATTTGACTCCCTTTGGCTTTTATGAGCTGTTTTTCACAGAAGATCTGTACAGATCTATTGTGGACCAAAGCAATTTATACGCCGATCAATTAATCGCCGCAAATTCAAATTTGACCCTTGCCAGAGAATTTGCATGGGAACGTATCGCTGTTTCCAAATTTAAAACCTTTCTGGGTCTATCCCTCCTCATGGGAATTACTAAAAAGAGTTGCGGTCATATTGATCCACTGACCCAATTCATCATATGCCAGTGTACTCTGCTGCTATGACTAGGACTAGATACAAGCAAATCCTGCGGTTCATGCACGTCAGTGACAATGAACTCTGTCGTCCTCGGGGTGATCCTGGATATGGTCGGCTCCACCAAATTCGGCCCCTTGTAAATCACTTCAACCCAAAGTTTGAAGCCTTGTATATGCCCAAACAAGCTGTCTGCGTTGATGGGTCCCGGATTACATTTTTTGGCCGCCTTGCTTTCAAACAGTTTCTCCCCAGCAAGCGTGCCAGATATGGGGTCAAGATGTACAGTATAAGCTCTGTGACAGGACAACAGGCTATACATGTAGTTTCCGGATTTACAAGGTAAAATATAGCAATGTGGACCCCTCAACTGCCCAGAATACATGGGGAGCAGTGGCAAGATTGTTTGGAACTTGGTGTCACCTTTATTAAGAAAGCGGTACCATTTATACGTGGACAATAATTACATAAGCGTGCCAGTTTTTAGTCACCTTTTTGATTCTGGAATTGGGGCATGTGGAACTGTGCGACCTAATCCCCGGGGATTCCCCTAAAGGCTTGTAGATTCCCAAATTAGACAGGGGAGAGAGCCTGCTTGAAGTGTAAAGTTTGCTTGCAGTGAAGTGGAGGGACACACTGAATGTTTTCTTTCTAACCTCCATTCACACAGATGCGACAGTCCAAATCATCCACAAATACAACCTTAACATGGGAGGGGTGGACTTCAATGACCAGATGATGGCCCCATACTTAATTGCCCGTAAGGCCAGACAGAAAGTGTCTGTATACTTATTCCAATTGGCTCTGCTCAAAGCTTATGTACATACAAAGCGTCAGGAAGAAGTTGATCCTTCCTAAAATTCCAGGAAGAGATCATCACAGCCCTTCTGTATCCAGAGGGTGCTGTAGCCCAATTTCACAATCCAGATGCAGTGAGCCAGCTGCATGAGAGGCATTTTCCAGATATCCTCTCTGGTACCCCTACCCAGAGAGCACCCAAAAGAAGATGTTGTGTCTGTAGAATACGTGGATATAAGCATAACACCTGCTTTTTTTTGTCCCTCCTGTCTGGGCCAACCTGGTCTCTGCATCGGGGACTTTTTCCATTGCTACCACACACTAGTAGAGCATTAGTATAGGGTACAGCACGGCACAGTCTAGGACACACTATCACACAGGGTCTCAAAAGATGTTAGATGGCTATCGCATTTTGAGAGACCCTGGCCTGGAACTTTTACATTTTTTTTTGTTATTTTGTTTTGTTAGTTAAAAAAATGTAAAAAAAAAGTTACGTAAAAATGTACAAAATAATTAATATAATAAATTAATGAATAAATACATTTTCTGTTGCATAGTTTGCTTTGCAGATACCACCATTTTACTGTACTGTATGGTATTATAATGTAATGTTTTATTGTTGCTGTGTTTTTCATTGTTAACCATAGTTTTCTTTGCAGATATCACCATTCTACTGTTTTACTGCACTGTATACTATTATATTGCAATGTTTTATTGTTACTGTTTTATTGTTATCCATTGTTTGCTTTGCAGGTACGCCCATCAGCTGCAGAACAGATTTGTTTACTCTAACAGCAACAGCGTTTGCTCTCAGCATATATGTAAATCAATGATTGCAGCGCTGAAGGAGGTAATTTCACCCCCGCAGTTAAAAAAAGAGCATATATGGTGAAACATAGGGGATGGGGTGGACAAAGAGGGAGGATCTCCCCTATGCTTCACCATATATTTTTAAACTTTTTTCTTGGCAGAGATTTCTTGACCCACATTGTTCGATGCAAATGGAGAAATCTGCTATGTTATTTTTTTTCTTCAGCCTCTGGGCTGAAGGAAAGAAAGAACATTGCATGTATGCCCATCATTTTAAGTAGGTGGATTCTGGGAGGTCTAACAGTAGGCATACCACACACTTTCTGGCAGCGATTTCTTCATCCACATCGATCAATGTGAATGGAGGAATCTGTTAGGTTCTCTTTTTTTGTTCAGCCCACAGGCTGCATGAAAAAAGTAGAACCTTACAATATATGCCCATCAAGGACCAGAAATGTACTGGTACGTCGCTGGAATTTGAGTGGTCTTACCAGGATGATGCCTGTAGATTTAGGCATCATCTTGGTATCATTTTTTAAAGCCAGAGGTCGGCTTTCATGTAAAAGCAATCCTAGCTAATTAGCCACTAGACTGATTTTACAAGCAGTAGGAGGGGACTCCCCCCCCCCGCCGCCTTTTACGGTTTCTCAGGCTTTCCTGTCACAACGGGTAACCCGAGACTGCAGCTGGCAGTTCTGTCAGCTGACCATAGAGCTGATTGGAGACCAGAATGGCTCCAATCATCTCTATTACCTAAGATACCGGAAGCTACGAGCATTTCATGACTTCAGTTTCACGAGATATAAAAAGCGCCATTGGGAAATTGGTAAAGCATCTTATCACATCAATCTTGGTGTGGTCAGATGCTTTAAGGGCAGAGGAGAGATCCAGAGTCTAATAGACCCCATTTTTTTCAAAAAAGAGTACCTGTCACTACTTGATGCTATCATAGGGGATATTTAACCACTTAAGCCCCGAAAGATTTTACCCCCTTTCTGACCAGGGCCTATTTTGCGATTCGGCACTGCGTGACTTTAACGGACAATTGCACGGTCGTGCGACACTGTACCCAAATAAAATTGACGTCCTTTTTTTTCCCCCCAAACAGAGCTTTCTTTTGGTGGTATTTGATCACCTGTGCGATTTTTTGATCATGCACTATAAACAAAAAAAGAGCGACAATTTTGCAAAAATAACAATATTTTTCACATTTTTTTATATGAAATTCCCCCCAAAAAATGTAAAAATCTAAATTTTTTAACATTTTTGGCCAATTTGTTTTCTGCTACACATGTTTGGTAAAAAAAAATCGCAAAAAGCATATTTTGATTGGTTTACGCAAAAGTTATTGCGTTTATTAACTAAGGGAAAGATTTTTGTAATTTTTATTGTTTTTTTTTAACGAGTAATGGCGGCGATCTGCGATTTTTTTAGCAGGACTGCGACATTGCTGTGGACAGATCGGAGCCTTGACTGACATTTTTGACACTTTTGGGGGTACCAGTGACATTACTACAGTAATTAGTTCTATGCATATGCACTGTTACTTTAAAAATGACACTGGCAGGGAAGGGGTTAACTTTATTTGAGAAGGAGGGGTTAAGTGTGTCCCTAAGGGGCGTGATTCTTACTGTGATTGGATGTGGCTTGTGATGTAACCCTCGCGCGGGGGGGTCCGTGAGCGCACCTCCAGCGGCGCGCGCTCGCTCACTAGAGCCTCACAGGCTAGCGACGTAGTACTACGTAAATCGTCGTTAGGCAGTCGGCAAGTGGTTAAATTCCCTGTGATAACAATAAAAATGATAAAAAAAAATAAAAATAAAGGAAAGGTGTCAAATTAAAATAAAAAAGCAAAATAAATAATAATAACAAAATTAAAGCACCCCTGTCCCCCCGTGTTTGCGAGCAAAGGCGAATGCAAGCATCGGTCTAGTGTAACATGTAAACAGAAATTGCAGCATGCATCTGAGGTATTGCCACAAATGTCAGATCAAGGGCAGTAATTCTTGCAATAGACCTCCTCTGTAAATCTAAAGTGGTAGCCTGTAAAGGCTTTTAAAGGCTTAACAAAAATGTACATAGTTTGTTGCCGCTGCACGGGTGTGCACAATTTTAAAGCACGTCATGTTTGGTATCTATGTACTCAGCATAAGATCATATTTTATATATTACCAAACAATTGGGCATCATAAAGCGTATTTGTGCATTAAATTTAAATAAAATTGACAACTTTGTGTAAAAAAATAAATAAAAAACTTTTTTTGTAATTTTCCCGAAACTTGTGGCAAAATATAAAACATGCCTATCAGCAAATAGCTTGGAGTGTCTACTTTCCAAAATGGGGTCATTTGGGGGGAGGGGGGGTTGTGCTATCTTGACATTTTAGGGCCTCTAAATCTGTGACAGGTAGTGAGAAAGTAAAATAAGCAATTTACGCCCTTAGAAATCCTGAAGGTAGTGATTGGTTTTCGGAGTCCTGTACGTGGCTAGACTGCCAAAAAGTCTCACAAATGGGGTATCCCCATACTCAGGAGAAGCAGTAGAATTTTGGGATGTAATTTCACATATACCCATGGCATGCGTGAGCAATATATAATTTCATGTAAATATATATATGTACGAGATATTGAGTTTTGATTTTACATTTAGTTGAGATATGATTGTCAATTATATGAAGCTGTGTGACTTTCAGTCGGCAGTCAGTTCTAGGAACCTGTTTAACAAGTCCATTTAAAATGCATGCCTGAGCTACCAAGGGGCAACTGCTATTTACATGTAAACACATACTGATAGTATCATCCTGTAATTACATCTCTGGGGCCACAGGCCTCAAGGATAAATTTTGCATATCTTAAGTAGCAATTTCAGAGCTACTCCACAGTTATGAGTAAATCCCCCCCCCCCAAACAGAGAGGAGTGGTTAGAAAGAGGCGTAACTATGGGAGGGGGAAATGGTCCAATCCTGGAGGAGATACGCCCACAGGCAGGAATAGGGCTGTAATGTTCCGGTACCTTTGGTACCCTAAATTACACTTTCCACAAGTGTATGCGCCCCACCATTTACTTTTGGAAGGTGCGCATACACCTTTAAGACTGGAGCTGTCATCACCCAGCGCCGGACTAGATGGCTATTTAAAGCGCCGGTTCTCACTCACATGTGTTCGTTCAAACACCCTTACTTGGATGCTAACCTTGCTTGAAGCTTCCATGCTTGCAAGCTTACCTCGCTGACGGAACCTCGCCGCGCTGATCCCTGTATCCCGCTACTGGATCATCCGCCTCTCCTGAACCACCCTTCGGCTGTATCGCTAATAGTGCTAAGTACCCCGCAGGGGAATTCTCTATAAACTTATACTAAGCTTACACTATCTAGCTCTGCATAGTAAAGACTGTTTATCACATCTGCATAACTAGATTGCTAGCTCTTGAGACAACTGCTACTTTTCTGCACTGGGTTGATCTCTTTTGTATGTCCACCTGCTATTCTGTCATCTGTTACCATACAACATTGCTAAACCTTCCTGCATCCATCTGCTACTGTCTCACCTTCAAGTGTCTATCACCTACCACCTCCACTCAACCTATCCCTCAACCTTCATCATTGTGTTACCACATACATAAAGTCATTCTAGGAACCAGCTTGCTAATTGTGTGTATTTACTGGCTGAAATAAGACCTTCCACACATGATGAGTCATTGAGGTTGGGAATGGTATCTCAGCATATCTCTTACATGACTACTGACGTGGAACTATTTCTGCAGCTGAAAATCCACAACATATAAGAAACGCAGGAGCGTTACAGATTGAACGAACCCCAAAAAAAATGGATTCAGCAGAAATAACCACTCAGGTGACACAATTAAAACAGCAAGTATCTGCGTTAATACACGCACTTGCTGAATTAAAAGAAGACAATCAGGCTCTGTCGCAGCAGGTAATTAGACTGACACAACTTACCTCTGCTCAGTCCCCTGAACCCAAGATAAATCCCCCTTTGGTATTTACAGGCGATCGCAAAAAAGTTCGCGAATTTAAAAACGCATGTGAGTTACTTTTTTTGCTAAAACCTCGTACCTACCTTACTGATCACATTAAGGTTTGTACTATTATTTCTTACCTATCAAGCGATCCTCGAGCCTGGGCAGATTCTCTTTTTGAGAAAAACGACCAGCTTCTCAACTCCTATGCCTTGTTCCTGGCAGAGCTCACTAGCCTATATGATGACCCCAATAGGCAGAGTACTGCTGATCTTCAGTTAAGATCCTTGAAACAAGGAAGGAGGCCTGTAGAAGACTTTGTCGCAGAGTTCAAGAGATGGACCCTTGATTCAGAATGGAATGATGCATCTCTGAAAACCCAATTTAGGCTTGGCCTATCAGAAGCCGTTAAGGACAAGCTCGCCCGAGCGGATCTGCCAAAAACCCTGGATGCATTAATACAACTCAGTATTACCATAGATAGAAGACTACGAGAAAGAAAGGCTGAAAAGATGGGAATGCCATTATCCGTTTCCTCTCGGAGTCTGGCCGTTCCTATGGAGGTAGGAACCATACGCCCACCGCTATCAACTATGGAAAAAGCCAAAAGACGAAATGAAAATCTCTGCTTGTACTGTGCATCCCCGGATCACAAGATAAACGTCTGTCCCCTAGTCAACAAAAAGAAGGGTGAGTGTTCACATGTCTCCCTAGGAGGATTGACAACTTCATTCACTAACCCCTACATTTCTGTTTTTTTGACATTGCAGTGGGACCAGAACAGGATTACTACTAAGGCCATGATTGACACAGGATCTTGTGGAAATTATATGGATATATGTTTTGCTGCTTTAAATAAAATTCCTATTATTTCTAAACTCAAACCTGTCTCAGTAAGTCTTATTACCGGTGTTCCGTTATCCTCTGGTCCGATCACCGATCAGACACAAGCACTTCTAGTCACTATTAACGAGTCTCATAGGGAGACTTCTACCTTCGATTTAATACCATCACCCCACTTTCCCATTGTGTTGGGACTTCCCTGGTTGCACACACACCAACCAACCATAGATTGGAAGAAACGGTCCTTGACCTTCCCTTCTTGTTATTGCGAGGAAACGTGTAACCTCCCGTTTTCCGGGAAGATTCTGTCTGTGGTGACAGATGAGATTGCACCACTATGTTATCAGGATCTTTCTGAGGTTTTTCTTGAGAAAAATGCTCAAGCATTACCTCCTCATCGAGACTATGATTGTAGCATTGATCTACTCCCAAATAGCAAATTGCCGTTCGGTCATGTTTATCCTCTTTCACAGGATGAACTTGCCCATCTCAAAACCTATTTGGATGAGAACTTGGAAAAAGGTTTTATTAGACCTTCCACTTCTTCCACAGCAGCAGGACTCTTTTTTGTTTGCAATAAAGATTCAAGTCTCAGACCTATCATCGACTACAGGAAATTGAATGCTATCACAATAAAAGATCGCTATCCTCTACCGCTTATCCCTGAGCTCATTGAGCAGGTGCGTGGAGCTACCTATTTTTCAAAATTAGACCTGAAAGGAGCATACAATCTCATTCGAATCCGTGATGGACACGAGTGGAAGACTGCATTCAGAACTAGATACGGATTGTTCGAATATCTTGTGATGCCATTCGGCCTATGCAATGCCCCTGCAGTTTTCCAACGATTTATAAATGATATTTTTAAAGACTTACTAGATGTCTGTGTTGTGGTATATCTGGACGATATACTTATATATTCACGGACCCTGTCTGAACACATAAGACATGTAAGACTTGTATTATCGAGATTGCTTGCACATAATCTTTATGTGAAGCTGAAGAAATGCTTGTTCCATAAAGATGAGGTACTCTTTCTAGGCTACATCATATCCAAAACAGGAATCGAGATGGACATGAGTAAAATATCCTGCATTCAGGATTGGCCTACACCAACTACACGCAAGGCGCTACAGCGATTCCTGGGATTTTCAAATTTCTACAGGAAGTTCATAAAAAACTTTTCTGCTATTGTGAGACCCCTCACACAGCTCACTAGCATAAAAATACCATTTAAATGATCAGAAGAAGCAAATAAGGCTTTCCACTTGTTAAAGACAAGGTTTACTTCCGCTCCCATATTACGCCATCCAGACCCATCCCTCCAATACATTCTGGAGGTAGATGCGTCAAACATGGCAGTAGGAGCAATACTCTCCCAACGACCTACCCACACTTCACCACTTCATCCAGTCGCTTTTTTTTCTAAATCCCTGAGCAGTCCCGAGATAAATTACCCCGTGGGTGAAAAGGAACTGCTTGCTATAAAATTGGCTCTGGAGAATTGGCGACATTTACTCGAAGGCACCCAACTACCAATAATTATATACACGGACCATAAAAACCTCCAATATCTTCAGACTAGCAAAACTCTCTCGCATCGACAGGTACGATGGTCACTATTCTTTCTATGGTTTAACTTCCTAGTGACCTACACACCTGCAGATAAGAACAAAAAGGCGGATGCACTATCACGACTAACTGAAGAAAACTACTTTGAAATCCCTTCCGTTCCTATAATACCTCACAAACGCATTATTGGAGTTGTCCGTTCCTTAAAGGAAGAGGTTCTGCATGGTATAAGTTTGGATTCACCCCCACCACAACTAAATACTGATGCAGAAGGCTTCTTCTACTACAACGACAAACTTTACATACCACCTACCCTACGCACCAAGATCTTGGAATTATCGCATGATGTGCCTATGGCAGGACATATGGGTATGACAAAGACTTTCAATTTGATTTCTCGACAATTCTGGTGGCCTGACATGAAAACATCTATACAAAAATTCGTCTCTTCATGCAATGTCTGTGCCAGGTCCAAAATTGACACTACGAGACCATCCGGTCTACTATGCAGTCTACCAATACCCCAAACTCCATGGGAGGTTTTGTCATTGGACTTCATCGTAGAATTGCCTCCTTCCAAAGGATTTAATACCATCTTGGTGTCAGTGGACCATCTGACAAAGATGGCACATTTCATTGCTATTCGCAGACTACCTTCGTCCAAACAAACTGCAGAACTCTTGATGAAACATGTCTTCAGATTACATGGTATCCCAAAAACTCTTCTGTCTGACCGTGGATCCCAATTTATTTCTAAATTCTGGCAAGAACTATGTCACATACTACGGATTGAGCGGAAGCTCACTTCTCCTTACCATCCGCAGACCAACGGACAGACTGAAAGAGTCAACCAATGCATTGAGCAGTATTTACGTTGTTACACTTCTTACCAACAGGATGATTGGTTGGATCTTCTCCCCCTGGCAGAATTTGCCTACAACAACGCAACTCACAGTACAACCAAGCAGAGTCCGTTCTACTTGAACTATGGGTTCCATCCCTCTATTCTCCCTCCACGCATCCTTCCTTCAAATAACCCAGTAGCCTCAGACTTTCTTACCCAAATAAAGGATTCTCTGGGTTTACTAAATACTACCATTGCACACGCTCACAGTCAACAAAAGAAGTACTATGATCTTCGTAGAAGACCTTCTCCACAGTATACTATCGGGGACCTCGTTTGGCTCTCAACAAAAAACTTGAGACTGAAGATCCCTAGCAAAAAGCTTGGACCTCTGTTCTTGGGACCTTTCCCAATCAAGAAACTTATTGGAAAAGCTGCAGTGCAGCTTACATTGCCAATGGACCTAAAAATCCATCCCATTTTCCATGTGTCGCTACTAAAACCCCATGTTCCGGACCAAGGAATAAGGCCTAATATTCCACCTCCCCCTCCTGTACAAGTTGAAGGTGGAGAAGAATACGAGATAAAAGAGATTCTGGATTCTCGTATCTACAGAAGAAGACTTCAGTACTTGGTTAGATGGAAGAACTATGGGCCCCAAGACGACACCTGGCTAAACACCTCTGACATACATGCCCCTAGATTAATCCGCAATTTTCATGCGAGATACCCAGACAAACCAGCTCCAGAGGCCTTCAGGAGCAGGCCTTAAGGGGGGGGTATTGTAATGTTCCGGTACCTTTGGTACCCTAAATTACACTTTCCACAAGTGTATGCGCCCCACCATTTACTTTTGGAAGGTGCGCATACACCTTTAAGACTGGAGCTGTCATCACCCAGCGCCGGACTAGATGGCTATTTAAAGCACCGGTTCTCACTCACATGTGTTCGTTCAAACACCCTTACCTGGATGCTAACCTTGCTTGAAGCTTCCATGCTTGCAAGCTTACCTCGCTGACGGAACCTCGCCGCGCTGATCCCTGTATCCCGCTACTGGATCATCCGCCTCTCCTGAACCACCCTTCGGCTGTATCGCTAATAGTGCTAAGTACCCCGCAGGGGAATTCTCTATAAACTTATACTAAGCTTACACTATCTAGCTCTGCATAGTAAAGACTGTTTATCACATCTGCATAACTAGATTGCTAGCTCTTGAGACTACTGCTACTTTTCTGCACTGGGTTGATCTCTTTTGTATGTCCACCTGCTATTCTGTCATCTGCTACCATACAACATTGCTAAACCTTCCTGCATCCATCTGCTACTGTCTCACCTTCAAGTGTCTATCACCTACCACCTCCACTCAACCTATCCCTCCACCTTCATCATTGTGTTACCACATACATAAAGTCATTCTAGGAACCAGCTTGCTAATTGTGTGTATTTACTGGCTGAAATAAGACCTTCCACACATGATGAGTCATTGAGGTTGGGAATGGTATCTCAGCATATCTTTTACATGACTACTGACGTGGAACTATTTCTGCAGCTGAAAATCCACACCATATAAGAAACGCAGGAGCGTTACAAGGGCATGATAGCTGAACCAATGAGAATTGCCCTATACAAGGCTATGGGAGATGGGTCTATATTAGAATAGGTGAGAGAGAGTGACTTCCTGTTTGGCATGGGAGAGCAAGAGGAATCACTAAGGGTAATTATGAAGGAGTAAAGGTTACATTGTATATTCTCTTGTCGGTCATAGTGTGTTTGTATATGAGTATATACTCTATGCATTGTATTTGTTCAGTTAAACTAGGAATATTTTACATTTTGTAGTATGTACAATAGTTAGATTGTTGTAAATTAAGTAGGCTTATCAAACTATATACAAATAAATAATTGCTGTGTTAAAGTTTTCATTCAGAGTCATAGAACTCTCATTTTTAACCCAAATATTGTCTAAGATAAATTAACTCTCATATTGTTCGGGTAACATAATTGGCGACCACGAAACATTGACCAGTCTGAAAATATTTAATACAGCAAATACCGAGATTTGTGTAAGGTTATTGAGCTGGGTTTAAACTGAGGCAGTTTCCTGGCAGTCTGAAGGCCACAGCAATTTAATCTAGGAAAAACAATGAAAAATTGTTTTAGTGGGTATTAGAAGAGGATACACCACATAGTTTTTTAAAAAAAATCCCATAATTATGGTTATATATATCAGATTAACTTTTGCATACCGGTTACTGTAATTGGGAAGATATATCTGTTTGCGGGAAAATTTTATTTTTTGTTTTGTTCTGTGAAAGCTTACCAAGCATCATTTCTTGCGGTGGCTTCATGGATGAAGTTGTTATTTGAAAACCACTGAAAGGGTGTCGTTTTTTATTGTTGAGTTTGAAAAATCTCACAATTTCTAGTTTTTTTGGTTTAAAGACACAAAGGATTAGCTTGTTTCAGGGTTCCTCTTGTGTTCTTTTGTTGAAGAAGGTTCAACAAATCTGTGTTCTTGGTTTTAATAGTTTTTTCTTTAATTTTTTAATATTTTGGCTTTTTTTGTGATTTGTCTTTTTACTATTTTGTTTTGTTTTTAAAGACGCACAGGAATTACTTGATTCTTGTTCTCTCTTGTGTTCTCTGTTGACAAGTTTCAACAAGTCTTAGCTGGTTTTAATTTTTATAATTTTTTTTCTATATGTGTTTTTTGTGGTAATCTTTGTATTATTATTATTTTTTTTTGTTTGTGTTTTAATAACAAAAAAAACTTGATATACTGGTCTTCTATTGTGTTTGGTTGTGTTGATGAAAAAGTTCAACAAATTTTGGTAGGCTTTGTTCATCATTGTGGTCAGATTGAAAACTATCTTGCAGAATCGTGGTAGAGTAAGTCTGATCTGGGTTAAACCACGTTAAAATACCAAACTGTGGAAAGTTGGTTATTGAAGCTAATATCAGGATAAAAAGTTTTTTAATGATTATAAAAGTCTAAAATAGATTGCATTCAGCATAATCTTTTAGACATTGATTTTCTTTTTAAACACAGGTCACCCTGCCGAGTACTTGATAAATTTCAGTTGTAGTAGATTTAAGTTTACCTTTTGAAAACTGAATTGGGGGGTAACCCATTGGTATAAACACCACATTGTTTACCCTTCTATTGTCTACCTAGAGGCTGGTTTCTGGGGAACTCCCTATTGTTTGTAGCTGGCTATGTGCTCTATTGTGCTTGCTCTATTGTGTTTTGGGAGGAGAGTCAGCCGAGTCAAGGAGATACTATTGTTATCTTAATTTTTGTGTCTCTACCCAGTTGCATATTCTAGTTTAAACATCTGTGGGGTTACTCCAAAACATGGAGAAATTGATTGCCAAGATTGATAAAGCTAGGGATAGAGAGCCAATGATAAAAGCCATGGAGGTTTCTAAAAACCCATGGGAATGGGCCCAACAGTATGTAAATATAAAGCTAACAGAGAAAAAATACAGCAAACGTGAGGGTAAGACTGCATTAATTTTTGCTGCCTGCTGGTTGGCCAAGAACTACAAACATTTAATAGTGCAAAATACATCCTTAAAGGAGGATCTGGAATTAGCCAAAAATACTATTAGTCACTTACAAGTTGCTATAACAAATTCTAATGTCAGCCACCAGCAAACAACCGGAGACAACAATAAAGGCCTGGGAGATAGTGACCAGCTAGCACATAGTCAGACAGAGGCAGATAATAAATGTAAATGGTTGTCTGCACCCTCATGTCAGGAGCGACTGGTACAATTTCCCCATACCAGGGATTGCAATGCAACTGGTTTGGGTATTCCTAGAGGCAACAGGAAAGTATCCCCATCTGAAACTTGTGCTAGGCTGAGCAACTCAGTGGAAGGGGGGAGCTCTAATGAAAGGGCCCCACTATCTGGTACACTGCCAGAAAGAGTTGCTAATCCAGCCATCGAATATTCACAGTCTATAACTACACCAGTGGTTAAGAGACCATTTAAAACTTTACAAAAGATAAAATGCTACACATGTGGATTATTTGGCCACATTGCCAAATTTTGTTTGTCTCTTGGTGAAAAGACAGTGACACCCAATCAATATAGGACCCAGAGGCGGGAAGTTGAAGTGTATTCACCACGCTGGGGAACCTAGCCGAGAAGTACTAAATATGAAAAGATCAGATCAGGCATTCCTTCCTCAACTATGCACGCTGAGAATGAATTTTTGCGGTATGAAATTCAACAGCTAAAAGTGGAAAGAGATGATTTTGTCAGAGAATTCCACACTTTTAAAAAAACGTTTATCGAATCCTTGAATTTGAAAGATAAGGAAGGAGGAATTTGCACAGTGGAAAGATCCCAAATAGGAATGGGGAAACAAAGAATATAACTTATATTTCGGTGGTCTAGAATGTTGTATGGTTTGATTTCAGTATGTTTTATGGAAAACGGCTAGATTACTAACTTTGATCTATAAGTTTATATTTTACAGGTTCAGTGAACTCATAAAAAATACTTACATAGAAAGCAGGTGTGGGTATATAGATGTGTAGATATATATACCTAAAAACACACACCTAACAAAGGTAATGTATCTAGGCTAGGTACTCGGGGTTCATTGCTTTATTCTTTTTTATGTTTCTCTTTATTTCAGAAAGGTTAAAAATTTGGCAAAACAACAGACTAGTTGTGTCTGTTTTCTTTTATGCCATAGTTAAATTACATGTAAGTTTTTTGTTTTCCATGTTTTATTTCCTAATTTATGGTTCTTTTCTCTACTCCCTATCCATAACATATTGCATTCAATCTCAATGAATGGGTGTGTCTGTGTGATGTAATGGATAAGTATGAACTGTCTATGAGTAAACCAACATTTTTTTTCAGGGGTCTGAGCATACCATGGGTCAATGACCATCAATAAGAATTGTGATCACAATAACGCGCATGCTTTCGCTTTTAATTTCTTTTGTAATGAGCTCAGTACTGGTACCAAAGAGTTTCTAAAATTTTCAAAAACCTGTGCACAGATATGAGATCTCAATCATTAGAACATGCAGAAACTGTAGGAATTTTTTTTTTTTGGTTTCTCTTTTCCTGGGGCTTGGAGTGAAGTTTCATTCACTCTGATAATCAGAAACTACATAACACATTATTTTGTACCTTATGGCATCTTAAATTTTGTGTTTTTTTTTTTGTTCCTTTTACCAACAGAGTATATGTGGGTGTGTCTTTACATGTTTTTTTTTAATGAATGTACTGTCGAGACTGACTCATTACCTCGGCTGGAAGTCTGTTATTAAGAACCTCTCATAGAGGTTGAGTAAGGTGTTATTAATCATTTCTTAGTCTTGTATTTTAGGAACAATACACAAACCAACATCGGTGGACAAGACAGGTATGTCCCAGACATGACAATATTCTTTAGGAATAAAAATAACACAGAGGACCATATAGCATGTGTTTTTTATGCGTGCTTTAAGGAGAAGCCTCTGAATTGAAGTAATTACCGTCAGGCCTACCTACATTCAAAAATTTTTTTTGGTGTCTCTTTCATTAACCAGAGTTTCTCTCTGTACGTTTTGTTTTTTTTGTTCAAAGCATGACTTACACAGTGGGGTTTTGTTTTTTTCAAAGTCTGACTTACACAGTCGTGTAAAAAGAGGACCTATTGATATGTTAATTCCCCACCATACCGGGAGTGTCTTTTTGATAGCTGCAAAGTTTGCAAGCATTTTGATTTTTTATTTGTTTTGAAATAACGTACAGCTTCATTTCTCTTTAAAAAGAGAAAGGTGTAGGGCAAAGGTAGTGTGGAGCCAGCACCAAATCTGTACTTTTATTTTTTTTTATTTTTAAGTTTTTTTTATTTTTTTTTAAATTTTAATCTATTTCCTTTTTTATATTTTTTATTATTTATTTATTTTTTTTATATATCTGTTTTTTTATTATTTTTTTGGTGTTATTATTGATTTTATTTTTAATTTTTTTATTATTCTAATTTTTTTTGGTAACTATTTCTCTTTCTTTCCTTTATCACCTTAATTTTGGGGTGATTTCATAGTTTGGTTTTGCGATAAAAAAAAAAGAGGGGAGTATGGGGATCATTATAGTGAGAACATTTAAATATTGGTATAGCATATTAAAGCTTCCATAGAGCATTTTGTGTATGGGCCAGTTCCCAACAGTTTTGTATCCCTTCCACCATTAAATAATTGTGTTATATACATTTATTGAAGCTCCCTCTGGTCATTTAGCTATTACCAACTATGGCAATAGTAACAACACCAGGTTTTGGGCAACAGTCATTCAACAATTGTTTGTTTTGTACATGGTACACAAAGTCCGCTCTACAGGTCAAATATGTGGCAGTCATCACATGTAGTCAGTTTTTTTCTCTCCAAGTTAAAATCATTGAACTACGTGCACAATTGTGGGGCACCAGCCAAGAGCCCATCCGGGTTTGGATAACTGAACACAGTTTCAGTAAACAGAGTCAGTGGTGAGTTGCGGGTAGCAACAGAACCCCCCTGGAGACTTGAAGGGTCACACACCACACAGTGGTAACCAGCAGAAGGCAGGGCAGAGTTATCTGCAGACATATGACAATGGATGAATAAAGTGGGTGATGAAAATCTAGAAGCACCTGGCTGAAGGGGGTAACTATTCAAATTGATAAACATTTCAATGAAAGAGGGTCTCACTATTATGTCACAGTAAATCTATAGCAAAGCTAAACAAAGGTCCTTACTACTCAGAATTACAAGATAAGCAGTCATTTGAATGCATATGTCTTAAAAGTACACATGTTTCTTTCTCTACCTGTGTCCACATTAATAAAGTATAATCACAGAAAGCCAGGAAAGCTGGTCCATAGCCTTATACGGAATACGCTTTATCCATTTGGAATCCCCATGGAAGGCCGTCCCAGAAGCAAGAGCAACAGGACCAGATTTGCATTATGGACTTTCATACTATTATTATTGGACTATGGAGAACTCTTATCCTCATTTTTTTTTGTAGTTTGGACTCTTAGATTTTTTTTCATCATTATGGAGGTATTACATCCAGAACAAGTAATGAACTGCTGACACTGAGATCCAGGAATGTGGGTCTGTAGAGACGGCGAGTTTATAGAGTTTTTTTTTTTCAACTAGTTTTATTTCAGATAGAGTGACAAAAGCTCAAAAGGAGATTACACCTAAACCATTATGTTTTTTTTTTATAAATTCAATGTTTATTAGGAGAGGAAAAACGCATACATTGGAGTCAAGATCAACAGTACAGGACCATATACACAGTTCTAGACATAACTCAACTTTGAAATGAATGCTAGCAATCACATTATATACAATGTCAGAACAGGAGGGCAGTTGAAGAAGACATCATATCAAGGTGCCACAGGAGGCCAGGCCCCCGGAGAGGCCCCCCCCCACCGGCATCCACCATATGGCTGGGGTACGGAGGCGGAGAGCAACCACCCCAGCAGACCCAACCCCCCGCAGTCGACCAGGGGGGACCCAAGTATGTATGCCAACAGGAAGAGACAGATAAATAAAAGAAAAAGTGTAGCAAATCCTATTCTCCCGTCTCTCCCATTTCTTTTTACTGAGAAGGTGGAACAGGCCCACAGGGTGAGAGGGAAGAAGGTAGGGACAGTAGAGGGGGGAAGCAGTAGAAAAAGAAAGGGGGGGGGGACTGGGGGGAGGGGAGGATAAAGAGAGATGGCCACCCAGTCCGCAGATATCAAGCTAGACCACCAAGTCCTTGTAGGAAAAGCTGACCTCATGCCAGTAGTACCATCTTTTGAGGAACTTCTCCCTCGTGCCCTGTTCAGTAGCCACAAGATCTTCCATCTCATTGATACTTGCCACTTTCCGCAGCCACATAGCCACCGTGGGAGGCTGTGACTGCTTCCAGAGAAGAGGGATACAGCTTTTGGCCGCCGTGAAGAGAAGCAGCAAGATGGATTTTCTGTAGGACGCTCGTGGGAAACTGTTGTGGTGAAGGAGGATGAGAGCAGGGTCCAAAGTAAGAGCATGGTCTGTGAACTTTTGCGCAATGCGCAAGACCTCAGCCCAAAAGGGATGCAAGTGGCTGCAGGACCAGAAAATGAGAAGAGAAGAGAGCCCACCTCCTCTCCACATCTCCAGCAGAGATCAAAGCAGGAAGGGAACATTCTGCGTAACCTGACCGGGGTGTAGTACCACCTGGTCGATAACTTGTAGCCCGCGTCCTGATATTTGGAACAGGTGGATGTTTTATACGTAAAAAAGAAAATACGATCCACCTGGTGGTCTGAGAAAGAGAGGCCCAGGTCACGCTCCCAGCGGGTGAGAAACATGGGTCGGGAGGAAGGCTCAGGCCCCGTTAGAAGGCGATAGATCAAAGAAATGGTATGTCGCAACGGAGAGTCTGATACACACAGTTCCTCGAAAGGCAGCAGGTGTCTATTAAAGGAGGACGCAGGTGGGAGGGACTGTAAGAAGTGCACCAGTTGCACTTTCTGCCAGAAAGACAGAGCAGCAAAGGAGCCACTGGAAAAGAGAGTCTGTCGCGGAACCCACCACCCCCGGATGATGAAGTGTCTGGCCTGGTGGAATCCTCTAGACTTCAAGATGCGGAAACCTTGATCTGTCCGACCAGGGGAGAAGTTCTGGTTTTTGAGCACCGGGAACAAAGGGGAAGGGAGAGAGGCAATCAAGCCTTCCCCGCAAATCTTACGACCCAATCTTAAGGTGGCCCCCACAGTCGGGTGATCTGACACATGTTTCGGTAAGTCTGATGCGCCCCATAAGAGGGAATCCGGAGGAGGATCCCCAGGACTCCGTTCAATCCTGATCCATTGTTTCAGGTGGCCATGAACGTGCCAGTCGACAATTCTGGTAAGGTGGCAGGCTGCGTAGTACATCGTCGCATCCGGAAAGGCCATGCCTCCACAGAGCTTGGGCATGCGAAGAACCTTCAGCGCAAGGCGGGGGGGCCCTCTCACCCAAAGAAACTTATGGAAGGTTTCGTTTATTTTGCGCAGGAAGACCGGAGGGACAACAATTGGAAGGGCTTGCAGTGCGTAAAGCAGACGGGGCATGACATTCATTTTGATAATGTTACACCGCCCAAACCAGGAGAACATCCCCTTCTGCGACCCCTCCAGGTCTTTCCGTATACGGGAGAGGAGGGAAGTTTCATTCAAAGATGCGGTCAGGACAGTTGGGGAGGAAAATCCCAAGATATTTTATATGGGAGGAGCTCCACTTAAAAGGGAAGTCCATCCTAATAAGGCCGGAGGCATCGCCACAGGCAGGGCCTCCGACTTCTGATGATTAATCTTATAAGATGATAGAGCTTCTTAGGCGCGGAACTCCCTCACAAGATTGGGCAAGGATAGAAGAGGGTTAGTAAGGAAAAAGAGGAGATCATCGGCGTAGGCCGCCACCTTTGGGGCAAGTAGTGGGGAGATGTCCAACCCAGTTATGTCAGCATTGGCCCTAATCGAACGCAAAAAGAGCTCTAGTGTCAATACAAAAATTAGGGGCGACAGGGGGCAACCCTGCCGGGTCCCATTAGTGATCTCAAATGGGCTGGAAAGCAGGCCATTGATCTTAACACAAGCCAAGGGGCGGGAGTAGATTGCACGTATCCAGGACAACATACGCTGCCCCAGTCCTATGTGCTCCATAGTTCCCAGAAGGAAATCCCAGTTCACCCGGTCGAACGCCTTTTCGGCATCCGTCGATAGAAGCAGCGTAGGGGTCTTTCGCACACAAGCCAAATGCAACAAATCCAGAGCCTTCGTAGTGTTGTCCCTGGCCTCCCTGGAAGGCACAAATCCCACCTGGTCGTCCTGGATCAACTGCGGGAGCAGAGGGGCCAGACGAGAGGCCAAGATTTTGGTAAACAGTTTCAGATCCACATTGAGGAGGGAGATGGGTCTATAGCTCTGGCAGAGGAGGGGATCTTTGCCCTCCTTAGCTATCACGGTAATATGCGTGCGAAGCGAATCCACCGGGAACTCCGCTCCCAAGCCCGGCGCATTGCAGGCAGCAAGAAAGTGCGGAGACAGAATATGCTCAAAACATTTATAGTAAGTCAAAGAATATCCGTCAGGGCCAGGGCCGCCTTGCCCCTCTGAGAACCTGCCAAGGCGCTCGAAAGCTCGTCGGGGTGAAGTGGCTCCTCCAAGGGCTCCAAGGCATCCAGCGGGAGGCAGGGGAGACCGGAAGCACTGATATACTCTTGAATCCTTGTGCGGAGTACTTCCCGCGTGGGCTCAGTCGTGTCAGAGGTCAAGTTGTACAGGGAGGCATAATATCGGCGGAAGGCTTCCGCTATGCGATCTGTTGCCTGAACCTTCTGGGTTGGAGAGGAAAGTATTTCGGGGATAAATGTCTGCGCTCTCTGCTGTCGCAGGGCGTGCGCCAAAATCTTGCCACATTTATCCCCGTGTTCATAGAAGACCCGTCTGCACTTAGCCAACGAGGCCTTGGCTCTAAAAAGGGTGAGGGAACATAACTGTTCACGAAGAACCGTCAGCTCTTGGAGGACCGACTGGGCCAAAGACCTTTTATGGGTGGCCTCCAGGGACTCCAAACGCGTAAGAGGATCGTGCATCTGGCGGGTTCTTTCTCGCTTGTGTTGAGATCCTATCTTGATCAACACCCCTCTCATATAGCTCTTATGAGCTTCCCAGACCATCAAAGGGGGACTCTCTGGGAGGGCGTTGGAGGAAAAGAACCGTCCCAGCTCGACCTGAAGCTCCTCCAGCACCTTGGGGTCCTGGAGGAGACTGTCATTCAGCCGCCACTGCCACTGCCGAGGCTCCGGTGAATGGAGGTCCAGCTCAAGCACCACCGGGGCATGATCAGAGACAGTGATAGGGCCGATGGAGGATGAGACGACCCGCCCCAACAAGGCCTGTGGGATCAAGAAGTAGTCGATACACGTGTAGGAGTCATGTGGAGAAGAGTAGAAGGTATAGTCCCGAGACGTTGGGTAAAGGATCTACCAGACGTCGAAGGTGGAAGGCATGAAAGCTTTTTTTAAGGCGTTTGAGAGCAGCATACGAGATGTGGGAGGCGCCTCTTGACGCATTCAAGACCGGGTCTAGGACAAAGTTAAGATCCCCTCCTAGGAGAACCTGGCCCTCCATAAAGTCATGGAGCTGAGACAGAAGAGGTTCGAGGCAGAAGATCTGCTCTGTGTTAGGTAAGTAGAAATTGGCGAGGGTGACCAGGACAGAGCCCAGGCGGCCCTTCACAAAGAGAGCCCGGCCCATCCCATCACTCCACGAGTCCAGGAACGTCCACGGAGCGCGGCTACTGATCAATATGCTTACCCCTCTCGATCTGGAATCAGGCGAGCAGCTATGATAGACAGTGGGGAACCGCCAATTACCCAACCTCGGGAGCTTGGCGGCCTTGAAATTAGTTTCCTGCAAGAAGCCAACATGGGCCCGAAGGCGGTGAAGGTCAGTCAAAATGATGGAACGCTTTTCCGGCGTGTTATGTCCCTGGAAGTTAAGGGTCACCAAACGGACTGGGTCGACCCGGGAGGTGGCCATCTCTCTCAGGACACGGGGAGAGAAAAAAAGGGGGGGAGAGAGAGAGTGGGGAGAGGGAAGGGAACCTAAGGACAGAGAAAGTGGGAAACGAAGGAAGGGAACGAAAGGGAGGGGAAGAGTTAGGAAGCTACGGTGCCAACTGGCACTATGAGAACCAGTCTCAAGTCACCCGGGGTGCCAGACCCACCACCCTTAGATTGGGTGGAGTGTGGGGAGCCCCGGGCAAAAAAAACCCTATAGGGGGTACGGGGAAGGTCACCAACAGAGGAGGAGAGTGGTGTCCGCTCCCCGTCGTACCCGACTTGGCAAACAAATGTGCAATAAACCAAAGTGATGTGGAAAACAAAAAAGAAGGTTATCAACATAAAGAAGCAAGAGCGTCCAATATTGTCCTAACTTTAGAGAACTTTGAAGAAAGAATGACCAATAGAGGATGTGCAACACCGGCTGTCCGCACAAAGGCGTCCAGAGACAAACCCCCGAAGACCCCACCAGTCCGCGGGCCCGCGGCCCCGTGGGGTCCCGAGGGAATCCCAGCAAATAGCATAACAGGTCTGATCAGTAGGGATGACCCCGTGAGGGGGGTGAAGGAATGTGGGAAAGAGGATCGTGGAAGGGAAAGGAGAGGGAGGGGGGTGGAAAGGGAGAGGGGAGGAAGGGGAGAAGGGAGGAGGGGGAGAAGGGAGGAAGGGGAGAGGGAAGGGAGGGGGGAGAAGAGGAGGGGGGAGAAGAGGAGGGAGGGGGGAGGGGAGGAAGGGAAGGGGAGAGGAATAGGGGGAGGGGGAAAAGTTGGGAGGGCGGGCCGAGGGAGGGAGGGAAAGCAGAAGGACCAGAACATACCCCATAACAGCAGCTACACAGTAAAGTACATTAAACCAACGCGGCACCCCCGTGGCTCAAGGGCTAAGAGAAGGGGCACGGTGCAACTAGTGGGAGGACACAGCCACAGCCATGCAAGAGCAGGGCAGGAAGAGAGATAACCAAGGTGCAGACAGCCAAGCAGCCCAAGCAGTTAGACAGGCAACCTTCCCCTATAATCGTCAGTGCAGGAGCGCAGGTCCCTCCCCCACCCCGCGGGCACCCCCAAAAAAGGGGGGGAAAGACCGGCCAGGCCAACCCAGGGTAGCCCCATGGACCGAGGGAGATCCCCACGCCCCTTCCACCCCATTGCGCACAGCAGAGCAAACACCCGCCAGAGGGCGGGAGAGAAAACAAAAAGATGAGAAAGAAGAGCAAGTCAGTGAGAGGGGGGCAAAGGAGAGGGGGACAAAGGAGGGGGAGGGAGAGGAGGGGGAGAGGGGGAGGGGAGAGGGGGAGGGAGAGGAGGGGGAAAGGGGAAGGGAGAGGGGGAGAGGGAAAGGGAGAGGGGAAGGGGGAGGGAGAGGGGGAGGGGAAGGAGGGGGGTGGAAAGGGGGGAAGAGGGTCGGGGAGACACGGGACAAGAGACAATAGACAGACAGACCAGAAGGAGGAATAGAGATATTCCCCTGTAGCAGGGGGGAGCAGAAGAGAAGGACCATTGACAGCGACCCCCAGCAGGATGCCCCCCACAGCCCCACATAAATAACACACATGGCAAATCCCCCATCAGCATAGCAATGCAACACAGAGCAACAGGATTAACAACCCGATATGCCCCCCTCCCGCATTCCCCACATAAATGACACACATGGCAAATCCCCCATCAGCATAGCAATGCAACACAGAGCAGCAGGATTAACAACCCGATATGCCCCCTTCCCCCCCCCCAAGCACAAGGTCCCGGACGTAGCAGTCCCAAGCAGGTCCTCAGCCGGGAACCCATGTATCTGTAACAAGGGGAGAGCAGAACGGAAGGGATCCAAGTGGCGGGGGGGGCACACGAGGGAGAGGATGCCACGCCAAAGGGTGGGGGACACCGGAGGCACGGGATGCCAAGTCAGCAGGAGGGGGGGACCAAAAGGGAAAGAGCATAGTAGGTGCAGTCAAAGGACAATGGGGGACCTCTGAGAGTTGCCAGGGGAGGGCATCCCGCACACCAACAGCCCGGACCTCAAGCTCCGATAGACAGCAGGGGGGAGGGGAACGGCGATATGCAGACTGTCACAGCCGGACATAGAGCCACAGGGGAGAGCCTGGAGGGAAACCGCAATCAGTCCTGTGTCAGCAGCCAGCCGCAGGTAGCGGGGTCGGGGAAGGGGGGAAAGTCGAGCACGGGGCCATACTCACAGACCGAGTCCAGTGGGGGATCAAGTTTCAGGGGCCTCGATCCCTGGCCCGCGAGAGCTCTCCCTCGAGCGCTGAGTCCTCCGACGCTGTCTCCGTGGCAAAGGGTGGCTGAATCTTCCGGTGCCCCGATCCGAGAGCAGCACCATCCAGTCCGGGAGGTGCACTGGGGGCATGTCCAAGAAGGTAAACAGGGCCGGAAGGTCAGCGTGCTTGCGAAGAGTAAAGGAAGATCCAGCTTTTCGCACAGTGAGCTGCAGCGGGAATCCCCATCGGTAAGTGAGCTCCGGTTGTCTAAGCTGCTCCAACAAGGGCTTCAGCATCGCCCGACGCTGTAAAGTACCCCGGGCAATGTCCGGGAAGATCTGCACCGTCGCTCCATCGAAGTCCACCAGACCTTTCACCCAGGCATCCCGAAGCACCTTCTCCTTCACAGCATACCAGTGGAGTCGGCAGATCACGTCCCTAGGTCTGGAGGGGTCAGAGGGCCGGGCACCCAGGGCTCGATGAACCCTGTCGAATTCGTAGGGGGCCTGAGGATCCGGTGTGCAGACCAGAGAGAGGATAGCCCGCACCGTCTCGACTAGGTTCTCAGAGTCAGTAGCCTCCGGGATGCAGCGGAGCCGCAGATTGTTACGACGGCTCCGATATTCAAAGTCCTCCATCCTGAGCTGGTGGGAGGCGAGCGTCTCGATGTGTGAGGATTGAGTTCTCTCCAAAGCCAGCACCCTAGCCTCCCTGGCGGTATGATTATGTCAGGAATTACATACCAAAAGCGGTACAATTGTTTTCATGGAAATTTGGCGTTATGTATTATAGGCCTACAATTCTTAGTAATTACTGACTTAAACCTGACCAAAACAATAGTCTAGTAGACATCCCAGATGTGATAAATTTGAAACACAAACGCGTGAATTATAATCGAATCAATAATATTATTTTATTATTTAATATATAATATATATAATAAAATTATATTATTGATTAGATTATAATTCATGCATTATATATTATATATAGATATATGTGTGTGTATATATATATATATATATATATATATATATATATATATATAATATATAACGCATGAATTATAATTGAATCAATAATATAATTTGATATATATGTGTGTGTGTGCATATATATATATATGCATATATATATATATATATATATATATATATATATACATATATATATATATATATATATATATATATATATATATATATATAAAATATAAAATGTGTTTTGTGTTTTGTGCAACGTTTTTTTTTTGAATTTCCCTCCCTAGTTCCGCTCCCATGCAGCATTGCTGCTGCAGGAAACGGAACTAGGAAGTCATCACACCGACGGAGGACGGAGGAGCGGCGGGACTCTCGGCTGGCGATCTCAGCAATGAGAGATCATCGCTGGATCGCCAGGACAAGGTAAGGGAACACCGCTGCGCTCTCTGCACATCTACCCCGAGCGTGACTCGGGGTTACTGATCCTGCAATGAAAAATCCACCCAGAGTCACGCTCGGGATTACCGCCTAGGGGGCTAGTCTGAAGGTCACTAACCGCAGATTCCCCGGCTGATAGGCGTCCGTCCAGCTGGGCTACTTCACCGCTTAGCTGCTGATAGTCCCTTTTGTGTTGCTCCGCCACCTGAGCAACAATGGCCTCCATATCCGCCCTGGTAGGTAGAGCCCGGAGGAGAGCCCATAGTTCAGTGGTGTCTCCTATCTGGACAGCGGGAGAGGGCCGAGAGGCAGATAGCGCTTCGGCAGTGGCCATAATGCAGATGGGAGGCAAAGGAGAGGAGCTCTGTCCTGGCAGGGGGGCAGCTGTGGATCCCAGGCCGTCACGTGGAGTCAGGGACAAGGCCGTGGGTGATAGGCTCGCAGATTCCGGGAAAAAGGAGCAGATCGGGGTGACTGAAGCCGGCTTGGAAGATGCTGCAGAAGCAGATTTGGTCTTTCTCTTCCTGTGGACGCTCATAGCAGCTAGAAGTATGGTATATTTGCCAAGAAGGGAGGACAAGGAGTGGTAGCACTGTGTAAAAGCTTCCTCACACCGCCATGTCCGAGCCACGCCCCCCTAAACCATTATGTTATGTGGGGCCTTTGCTTTCTCCAGGCCCCAAGCGGGCATCTGTTGCCTTAGCAGTTTAGGCGTAATCTCCCTTACCTTGTTGTGATGATGAGTTATGTATAAATCTCCATCAGCAATTGTAATATTAATGTAAATATATACTGTATATGTACGAGATATTGAGTTTTGATTTTACATTTAGTTGAGATATGATTGTCAATTATATGAAGCTGTGTGACTTTCAGTCGGCAGTCAGTTCTAGGAACCTGTTTAACAAGTCCATTTAAAATGCATGCCTGAGCTACCAGGGGGCAACTGCTATTTACATTTAAACCCATACTGATAGTATCATCCTGTAATTACATCTCTGGGAGCTATACTTTCTGGGGCCACAGGCCTCAAGGATAAATCTTGCATATCTTAAGTAGCAATTTCAGAGCTACTCCACAGTTATGAGTAAATCCCCCCCCCAAACAGAGAGGAGTGGTTAGAAAGAGGCGTAACTATGGGAGGGGGAAATGGTCCAATCCTGGAGGAGATACGCCCACAGGGAGGAATAGGGCATGATAGCTGAACCAATGAGAATTGCCCTATACAAGGCTATGGGAGATGGGTCTATATTAGAATAGGTGAGAGAGAGTGACTTCCTGTTTGGCATGGGAGAGCAAAAGGAATCACTAAGGGTAATTATGAAGGAGTAAGGGTTACATTGTCTATTCTCTTGTCGGTCATAGTGTGTTTGTATATGAGTATATACTCTATGCATTGTATTTGTTCAGTTAAACTAGGAATATTTTACATTTTGTAGTATGTACAATAGTTAGATTGTTGTAAATTAAGTAGGCTTATCAAACTATATACAAATAAATAATTGCTGTGTTAAAGTTTTCATTCAGAGTCATAGAACTCTCTTTTTTAACCCAAATATTGTCTGAGATAAATTAACTCTCATATTGTTCAGGTAACAGAAGCAAAGGGGAGGAAGAGCAATTATTCTACCAATCTATGGAAGAGATTTACTAAGACTGGTGCACTCAGAATTTGGTGCCACTGTGCATGGTAGCCAATTAGCTTCCAACTTCAGCTTGTTCAATTAAACTTTGGCAATAAAATCTGGAAGCTAATTGGTTTCTATGCAGAATTTCATCTGATTCTCCAGTTTTAGCAAAAATATTTAAATTATCTTAACTTGTTTTATCACATGGTTTTTCAAAATATACCTATAACTCCTTGTGCTTACTAAACAAAAAGTACGTTATGTGCTAACCAACTATTTTATGAGAAAGTGTCCAATCAGGAAAATATCACATATTTATAAAGGCTTTATATAGTAACTGTGTGATGACCTAAAGAGACACTGCCACCTTGCTTCCTTACAACTCCTTGTTTCTCTACAGCTGGTGAGAATACCTGACTAGCAATAGCAGCCAATTGCTGAGCCCAAGCTCAGACCCCACCTCCCTGGGTTGCTGACATAGTCAAATTCAGCACTGGCTATAGAGGAGCAAATGGCTGTAATAAGGGCTCATTTACACTTGCTTCAAAATGTGTAATTGGAAATGCTTTTTAAAGCACTCTAAGTGCCAATCAAAGCATCTGTCACTACATTAAATGGTTACTTTTTAATTCTGTCCACACAGTGTGTTTGTGTTGCTTTGCTTTGTTTCAAAAATTAGACCTCATGTTGCTTTCTTGGTGCTTCAAAGTGTCTCCAAAGCCTCCATACAAGTCTAGGACAATGCTTACTTACAGCACCTGAAGCTTTTAAAAGAGCTTTTATCCAGCATTAGCTTAATTTTTTTTTTGGACATGTTGCAGGTCTAAATATCCAAAGATGCACTGGGAAACCACCAAGAGAACTGGAAAGACGTAATCAGCAGTCACTTCTGGTTCATGTGTATACAATTTTGAAGTGTCTGGTGCAGATGGCACATCTGGTGTGCACCATGGAGCAGCAGCAAGGTGAGTGGGGTCCTGATTGGAGTGGAGCAACTAGTAGACCACACACATGGTGTGCAACATACGAATGCTGTAAAAGACAGTGAACAGGACTGGAGAGTGAAGACTAAGTGGCAGAGGATCAGCAGAGCTGGGGGACCAGAGTAGGAGAAACTAGCAAATGTCGCACATGGCGTGCAGCATGGGAGCAATATAGCAGGGGATGAGTGGGGACTGGAGAGAAAGAAGGATAACAAAAAACAGAAGATCAGCAGAGCTGAGGGTTACTACTGTGTGGGGGATCAGCAGAACTGGGGATTACAAATAACCTGGGGATCTTCTGAACAAGAGTACTAATAAGCTAGGGACCTTCTGAACATGGATACTAATGAGCTGCAGATCTGATAAACAGGGGTACTAATTAGCTGGAGTTTTACTGGGCCCCCTTAAAACAAATAGAAAATCAACACACACAGAACATTTCCTTAAAGCTTTAAAAAAGCATCACAGAACTCATCAAAAAATCATGTTATAGCGGTATGTGCTTTAATGTATGTTAAAGTTGAAGCAAGTGTAAACAAGCCCTAGGGGTGTGCAGGTAAATATATGGTGGTTGGGGTATGCTGCTTTTAGAGAGATTGTCATAGGCAAGGTGACAGTGTCTCTTTAAGGCTAAATTCACATGAAGGCATTTTTTGGGGCATTTTTGGGGCATTTTTCTGCTCTAGGATCAGCTCAAAAAATGCCCAACAAGACAAATCCTATTAATTTTAATGGCCCCTGTTCACATCTGAGCGTTTTGAAGTTTTAGGCAAAATGCCCAACGCTCAACAAAGTACATGAGCTTCTTTTTGGGCAGATTACAGGCATTTTTATTTTTTTTCCATTGGTCACTTGTCAACCTAAAAACGCCTGCACAAAAATGCCTGTAAAAACGCCTGTAAAACACCTGTAAAACACCTGAAAAAACGCCCATAAAAAAGCCTGAAAAAAAACCTAAAAAACGCCTGTAAATAGCAACGCCAAGATGTGAACATAGCCTAAGTTGGTAATTAAGATGGATAACCACACACCTTTGGAAAAACTCCAGCTTTAATATTAAAGCAGTTAAAATCCTTAGACAACAGCACAGCTACAGTGAGGAACCAGGCTAATGCGTTTCACATCCACAGATGCTTAACCACTTAAGGAAAGGAAGGTTTTACCCTGTTAATGGCCAGGCCATTTTTTGCGATACGGCACTGCATTACTTTAACTGACAATTGCATGGCCGTGAGATGCTGTACCCAAATAAAATTGATTCCTTTTTTCCCACAAATAGAGCTTTCTTTTGGTGGTAATTGATCACCTCTGTGGTTTTTATTTTTTTTAGTATAAACAAAAAAAAGCGACAATTCTGGAAAAAAAAAAACAAACAATATTTTTTTTACTTTTTGCTATAAAACATTTCCAATAAAAAAAAAAAAGAAAAATCAATTTTTTCCATCATTGTAGGCCAATATGTATTCTCCTACATATTTTTGGTAAAATAAATCACAATAAGTGTATATTGATTGGTTTGCGCAAAAGTTATTGTGTCTACAAACTAGGGGAATGATTTATGGCATTTCTTTTTTTTCTACTAGTAATGGTGGCAATCAGCGATTTTTAGCAGGACTGTGACATTGCAGCGGACAGAATGGACACCTAACTGACACTTTTGACACTTTTGGTGGGACCAGTGACATTACTACAGTAATCAGTGCTAAAAATATGCACTGTTACTGTACTAAGGACACTGGCAGGCAAGGGGTTAACTCAGGGGTGATTAAAGGGTTGAATGTGTGGCTAGGGGGGACTTTCTAACTGTGTGGGGGATATACTCACTAAATTAAAACAGAGACCTGTGTTCCTAAATAGGAGGAACACAGGTAGTTATACTATACTACGGCGTCTGGTTGGCAAGCGAGTAATCATAACCAGCTAAATAGGAGGAACACAGGATCCCTGTGTTTATCACTGATAGAACAGGGGTCTGCTGTGTTTACATTGGCAGACCGCCGTTCTGTCTCCATGGGGAATTACCAGTTTACTGATCACGGGTGCCCAATGGACATTGCATTTGTCGGACCCACTGGCGGCGCATGCGCGCCCCCACTAGCTGCTACACGAAACAACATAAATGTAAGTCTTTTCACGTAACAGAGCTGATCTGCCGCAGTATAACTACAGCGTCTGGTTGGCAAGCGAGTAATCATAACCAGCTACAACCATGTTCGGAGAACATATATAGAGCCATCACTCAGTACTCATTCCTGCCTCAAATGAACACAGTGTAGCATTTGTTCCTAACAGTAGCATCACCAAACATGTAAAAATCATTTAATTGTAAATGTACAAAACACCTATTACATACAGTATAATTAAAATATACATACACATAGGAAAAAAAAAACGTATCCAGTCTTTCAAAATAAACCCAGGCAGAGTTCCTGTTCATAAATAAACATATTAATTTGCATAACTTTGAAAAAATAAAGAAAAATACTGCCACTGCAATCTGTCACTCCTAACACACTGACATCCATATTACTAAACATTTTATAAACTGTAAACATCTCCTGCAACAAATCAACATTTATCAAATG
This sequence comes from Pelophylax lessonae, assembly GCF_965119305.1. Taxonomy (NCBI): domain Eukaryota; kingdom Metazoa; phylum Chordata; class Amphibia; order Anura; family Ranidae; genus Pelophylax; species Pelophylax lessonae. The sequence goes on from NC_138770.1 coordinate 272,090,403, forward strand.
TTGCAAAATAAAAATGACTGTATATGTGTGTCAGGGGAAAACAGAGGGGAAAAATAAAAAGGTACCAAGTAATGCAGGTAACATTCCCAGACTGCCACATCAGCTGAGATGCCAGGAATCACTGATAGAAGTGGGCAGCATCCCATATGTAGCTCAAGCCTAAGAGTATCATGGTGCACAGGTAAAATTTCCAAAACACCTTGTCCTTACAAAGCAGCCCAAAGACATCACCCACTCTTACCCGACATGTAACCCTTTTAAGAGCCTGAACCATTAGAGCTGACACATCACCATTATGTCTGTCTGGTAGACCAGTTTTTTTCTACAGCATATAGCCTTGAATTGTGTTAAGTGAGAGACATCAGTAATAGGTATTTACCCATACTTTTTTAATGATCAAATGTATGCAGAGACTTTGAAAGATAATGTTAAAGCAGACCTTTAGTCATTTTTTTTATCTTTCCACCCATTAAATCCTCTGCCCTTGTTGTTTTAACTTTGGATAGTAAAACATTTTTTTCCTCCAGGAAATACCTTATACAGCCCACTTCCTTGTTCTTGTCTGATAATTAATTCAAAACAAACAGGTGCTGTGCCAGAAAAATGAATAGTGAATATGTCAAAAACAAAAAATTATATGTATAATGGCAATATGTGTAAATAATAAGCAAACTCAATGACCTTAACTCATAAGTGCTTCCCAATATCACACAAAAAAAAAAAATCAAAAAATAATTAAGTGTCAATAAATCAATATGTGCATACACTCAAAATCATGAAATTAAATGTCCATAAATAGGTGCATTCCAATCCTCAAAGTAATGGCCACCACAGACGTGATTAATATATGATATTGTGCTTCACTCCACCGCCACCAGAGATCAAAGCCTCTCACCTTAAGATTTGACCCAGAACACTGAGTCAAAAACAGCTTTTTTAGCCCTCTGGGGTCACAGGTAGGGTTGAGCGGACACCTAGATGTCCGTGTTCGACGGGTTCGGCCGAACTTTAAAAAAAAGTCAGGGTCCGTGTCCCGGACTTTTACCGAACTTTTCCCGGACACCGAACCCCATTGAAGTCAATGGGGACCCGAACTTTAAGGCACTAAAATGGCTCTAAAACACAAATGGAAAGGGCTAGAGTGCTGCAAATGGCAGCAAAACGTAGTTAAGAGCATGGCAAGTGCTCTGCAAACAAATGTGGATAGGGAAATAACTTAAAACAACAAAAAAAAAAAACAGAAAAATAAAACAATGTTCTTCATCTCTGAAGGACGAGGCCCATATGGAGTAGGAGGGAGGTTGAGGTGGTGGTGGATGTGGCGGTGTCATAGGCGTGCACACAGGGTGTGCCGGGTGTTCCTGGGCACACCCTAATCACCTAGGGCACATAGCATTATCGCTCTGTTTGCCAGTGAGGAGATGGGAAAGATCTCCCTCGGACCTGCTCTGCTCTATTTCTCTTTGCCAGCAGGGAGAGTAATGTATCGGGGCCATGTACATGTAGGCAAACACATGCATGTGTATTTCAACTTTGGGGTGCACACCCTAATGCAATAGGCTGCGCACACATATGGGCGGTGTAGGTGGAAGCGGCGGTGGAGGAGGACCAGGGCCGGATTAAGAGCATCATGGTCTTGGTGCTGAGGATTTTGAAGGGCCTTAAGGGCCGTGCCTTGGCATGCACCCAGAGGAGGAAGGGTGCAGCCATGCATGCCTAATTCAACATGGGATGCTGTCTCTGAAGCCCATAAACACATCCCTGCATCGGCAACTGTCCCTCCTTGTCAGGCCTTCGCGCTGTGTGGGGAGGTTCTGAGGGTGCTGCCTGGGGAAGCGAGCATAGAAGCCAGACTTATGTGTTTACAAGTGACAGAAGAGCGGTCACAGTGAATATGGCCAACCCGGGGCCTATATAAAAGGTAGGGGCCTGGAGCTGCAGCTCCAATAGCCCCTACGTTAATCTGGCCCTGAGGAGGAGGACGAGGTAGCCAACACTGCTTCTTTTCACAAATTTTAAATGAGGGTACACTCCAAAAGAGTGAGAAAGAGCAAAAATGGAACAATGGGTGGGTAAGGTCGGTATCCATTGCTATGGGATGGCAAGCATCTATATTATAGATTTAATAAATAACTTACACCAGACAGCTTTCTTGGATAATAACTTGGCCACGGCCTTTATTTATTGGTTTATAAATTAATTAACTCATTAATCCATCAATCAATAATTTTTTCACTTTTACCATTAGCATAACTTTGCAATACATAACACAACTACCCAGCTTTGACGCTCGGGTTATCACTTAACCATATAAAGACACCTCCATATTTTTGTCCCCCTTTCGAAAAAGGTGACCCTACCACATAAATTTATAAGGCCGTGACTTAATATATATTTGGGCGGGCGGGCGGGAAGCTCCGCTCCGGCTGATCTTCTGAGGCGACTGACTCCACGCCCTCGCTCCCACTCCTATATATAGCCTGCCTCGGTTCCAGAAACTTCGGTCACCTGACCTTCCGCAGGCAGCTATTTTAGCCAATCAGAGTCCTCCAACCTCCGTATCTCCCGCCTAGACGCTCTATACAGGGGGGAGCTAGAAACTGCCTATCTGCAGCCCTCCCATGAGGAAAAAGTAGGAAAATGGGGTCCTTGAAACCCCTTTCCCTTTTTCCATTCATGGGATGGCAAGCATCTATATTATAGATTTAATAAATAACTTACACCAGACAGCTTTCTTGGATAATAACTTGGCCACGGCCTTTATTTATTGGTTTATAAATTAATTAACTCATTAATCCATCAATCAATAATTTTTTCACTTTTACCATTAGCATAACTTTGCAATACATAACACAACTACCCAGCTTTGACGCTCGGGTTATCACTTAACCATATAAAGACACCTCCACTAAGTCAGGAGGTACTAACCTCCTGACTACCCCACCAGCCCGCGGCCAATTCTATAGCTGTCTGTAAGCCTAAATTCATTATATCCAAACCTATATCCGAAAGATGTATCCCATCTTTCCAATACAGGCCCGGAATACCCCCTTCCAAGTCCATATGCCTAAAGGATATGCCATAACCTATACTCATGAATTTCTCTATTCTATGATTGATTTTTCTCCTCATCTTCTCAAACACCTTTCCTACGTTATCTTGCAACCAAATAAGTCGAGGGATGATCTCAGAAAATACTACAACCGTACCAGGTGAAAAAGCCTTCCATTTTTTGATAACAAAACATATTTTAAAGAATAGGCTCACTGTTTTTATTCTCCCGATGTCATTACCTCCTAGGTGGATTAACAATATGTCCGGTAATGGCCAACCATAACTCAGTCTACCTAGCTCGGTCATCAGATTGTCCCAGATCATCCCTCCCTTACCACACCAATATAATTCAAATAAACTTGGGTCCAGATCCAGATTGGTTCCATAAATTCTTTCTTCAGCTCTTTTGTGGGCCCAGCGGACATAAGAGTGCCCAACGATCCAAACTATTAACTTCTTACCTGGAATTAGAATGCACATAGTTAGATCTGACATATCTCTGATAGACATTTGACTTCCACCTGCCAATTTTCTTTATGTTATCCTCTCCCATTCCTAAGTTTGCTGCAGCCGTGGCTGCCCCAATTCTGAATGAGTGGCAAGATAAACCTTTATTGCACAGCCCTAAGACAGCTAAAATTTTTCCAAAGATCCTTCGAAACTGAAACCCAGTCAGAGGAGACGAATCTCTATGAATAAAGAGCCGTGACCCCTTTCCAGGCCTCACCTCCAAGTATGTCTTCAATGTTTTTAACGGGCATATGGATTCCACTGTACACTTTCTTAGTAATATCCATGTCCCCTTACCTGACTGGTCTGTCTTAGACTTGCGCAAAAATAATTTTAATTTATCTTTCTCGAAAACTACATCCTCAAATAACAAACCACCCTCATCTCTTTTCGATCTAGGAACCAATTCTGATATTCGCAAGGCTGCAAAAAAACAAACAGAAAATGCTGCTCTCAACAATTTAACTTCATATTCTGTAAAACATACTCTATCAGCATATTTACAAATATCTCTTAGGTTATTCACAGAGATTGGGCCTTGATAATTTATCCTAGTTTGTTTCTTTTTGTATCCTTTTAAAGCTTGCTGAACCGAAAAGAAGGATAATAAAGACTCAAAACCCTTTAGTTTCATAAAATACGATACTCCATATAAGGTCTTGTTAACATGTGACCAAGACCATTTCTTTTGAAGTAAAGATTCAAGGAAACACAATACCAATCTCTCTGAAATTGCCATCCGTCCATCATTGGTCTCATGTAAGAATGATAACCACAGTGACCAGGAGCTGCAATAGCTTTTCCATGTTGAGTACGCCAGGGAGTTACGAATATTCTCTTGGACTAAACTAAGTCCCATAGATGCCCGGGACATTTCATACCCACTTTGTTGGCCTCCGGCACCAGTTCGAAGAATTTGCTCATCTGTAAACGTGAGAGAGCGTCAGCAATAACATTTAGTTTACCTGGAATATAGCGAGCTTTTAACCAAATGTTATACCACAGGCACCTGGAAACTAAATATCGAATCATTGAAATAACTGGTTGTGATCTAGAATTTAAACAATTTATTGCGAATAATACTCCCTTATTATCCGTACTCAATAGGATTCTCCTGTTCTGAAACTTCCGTCCCCAAATCTCTACTGCCACTATGACTGGAAATATTTCCAACAATACAATGTTTTGTAACAGACCTTTTGCTTTCCATTTTTCCGGCCATCTCTCCGCACACCACTCATTTCTCCAAATGGCAGAGAACCCGATAGAACCTGCTGCATCCGTGAACAAACAGAATTGTGAGTCTGTAATGAATTCTTCTTGGATCACTGTTCTACCATTGAATGTTTGCAAAAAATGTGTCCATATCAGCATATCCTCACGAATATCCTGAGTCAGCCTAATATGCGAAAATGGACTTTTCAACCCTGCCATTTTAAGATACATACGCCTTGAGTATATTCTCCCAACTGGCAGGATTCTAGTAGCAAAAGCCAGATTACCCAAAAGCTTCTGCAGTTCTTTCAGCAAAACCTTTTTCTTCCTAATCAATATTAAGATGAGATTGTAAATTTTATCCAACTTGTTCTTAGGTAATCTAAATTCCATGTTATTTGAGTCTATCAAAATTCCCAAAAATTCTAATGTTTGAGAAGGGGGTACAGTTTTTTCTTCAGCTAGTGGGATGTTGAACTGGGCACAAATATCTCTGAACGAGTTTAATAGCTGTAAACAGCTACTAGAATTTTTTGGGCCCAGAAATAAAAAATCATCCAGATAATGCATTGTATATTTGGAACCTGATTTTTCTTTCAAGACCCATTCCAGAAAGGTGGCGAATGTCTCAAAATATGCACACGATAATGAGCACCCCATAGGTAGAAACATGTCAAAATAAAATTTATCTTTGAACATGAAACCTAGCGAGTTGAAACAACTCAGGTGAATGGGTAACAACCTAAATGCTGACAAAATATCAGCTTTGCTCATCAATGCTCCCTTGCCCAATTCCCTCAATAAAACTATCGCCTGTTCGAATGAAGCATATTCCACTGAACAATCGTTCGGGTCTATCTGGTCATTAAGGGAATTGCCCAAGGGAAAAGATAAGTGATGGATTAGCCTAAATTTATTCAGCTCTTTCTTCGGCAGGATACCCAAAGGAGAAATTCTAAAGTTATTAAATGGTGGATTACAGAATGGGCCTGCAACCCTACCCGCTGCAATTTCTTTATTTATTTTGTCTTCTACTATATGCGGTAATTCCTCAATTGACTTTAAATTTCTCACCTTTATACAACCTTTACCTTCAAAAATAGGTAGTTTAAAACCCTCTGCAAAACCCTCATAAAGCATGTTGGCCCTCCGTTGATCTGGGTATTTGCACAGCCATGTTTGCATTTCTTGCAGGTTCACCAGGAGTTTGCCCCTTAAGAAATGGCTCTTTTCCTGATTGCGTATTGGCTGCCATTTTTTTAAAACATTTAGACACGCTATGTGCTCCCGCGCAAAAAGCACACTCGTGTCTAAAACGGCAATTATGTAGCCACTTACAGTTAGAATCATTAAATGCAAAGCATATACCTTTCTTATAACTTGTGACCTGATTTGTTCCCATACTTACTGGTCTGGCAATTTGTGGTCTCTGTGGGATTAATAGGTTAAGCCACAGACCCACATCTTTACAACCCCACTGTAACTCTTTATGCACAGACAACTTTTGCCGGAAAGATTCATCGTATGAGAACCAACCAACACCTCCAAAATTCTTGTATGCCTCAAGAATGATTTCCACATGATGGAAAAGGCCTACTGCTTTACTAGGCTGTTTTTCACACAATACACCCGCAAATATGCAGAACGCCTGCAGCCAGTTACTAAAAGTTCTAGCAACCGGTCTTCGCCTATCCTCATCATTTTTCTCCGGCTTTAGGAATTCCTTGCTAGATGGAAGTAGGGATAAGATATCCACGAATTCCCCATTCCAAATCTTTTCTTTAATACCTGCACCCAGGTGAAAGCCCAGAGGAGAAGGTGAACAGGGCATACTTTCCTTCAACACAATTTCAGGTACTTTCTCCCTGAAACCTGTTGATTTCTCAGGCACCAATTTCCCCTCCTCCGGGTTTTGCCACACTGAAGATACATTCCCCGTTTGTACTTTACTGTGTAAACTATTTAGGGAATTGACTATAAGATTTAAGGACTGGTTCAAGTTTTCAAATATAGCCACATTTAACTCACCCGGCCCGGCAGTACCCGGTTCTTCCAAAACCTGCATTTCTTCTGCCGGCCAATACAAAGGGCTGTCTTCTCTATCGCTCCTCCGGCAGCTGCCACTGAGGCCAGCAGTGGACCTTCCTGCGACAGCTCCGGCCTCTGTTACTTCATGTTGCCATGACGCTGCACCCGCCCCTTCTTCTCTCGCTGCTTCTTGACTTCCCCGCCTTCTTCCAGCCTTCCGTTCTTCCACCGGTGGGCTGTATTGTCTTCTTGGCGTCCTTCTTCTCTTCAGCCGCTCTTCGGTAGTTGCGGCACTGTCTTGTTGTTCCAGTCCCGGTCCTGTAGTATTCTGGTCCGTCATGTTTTCTCCTGCAGACACCTCCTTTTTGCCCCGCCGTCCTCCGCTCGGCCTGCCTCTCTTTCCGCCTCTTCTTCCGTCACCGCTGGCTTCTCCCTCCGCCGTCCTCTTCTTTTCTTCAGGCAAGTCTCTTCTTTGCGGCCGTCCTTCTTCCATCTCTTCTTCTTCCGTCAGCTCCAAACAGCGCCGCAGCCACTTCTCTCCACCTTCAGCTTCAGCCTTCTCCAGCAGCTGGCGAAGTAGTGTCTTCATCCTGAAGCTCCGCTCCGGCTGATCTTCTGAGGCGACTGACTCCACGCCCTCGCTCCCACTCCTATATATAGCCTGCCTCGGTTCCAGAAACTTCGGTCACCTGACCTTCCGCAGGCAGCTATTTTAGCCAATCAGAGTCCTCCAACCTCCGTATCTCCCGCCTAGACGCTCTATACAGGGGGGAGCTAGAAACTGCCTATCTGCAGCCCTCCCATGAGGAAAAAGTAGGAAAATGGGGTCCTTGAAACCCCTTTCCCTTTTTCCATTCATTCTGCACAAGGTACGGAAAAGTCCTGTGGGATCCATGCCTGGTTCATTTTAATGAACGTGAGCTTGTCCACATTGTCTCTGGACAGGCGGCTGCGCTTGTCTGTTATAACGCCCCCAGCCGTGCTAAATACCCGTTCAGATAATACACTGGCTGCAGGGCACGCCAGCACCTCCAAGGCGTAAAGGGCAAGCTCAGGCCATGTGCCCAATTTGGAGACCCAGAAGTTGAAGGGGGCAGACCCCTCATTCACTACATGTAGGTGTGTGCACACATACTGCTCCACCAACGTTTTGGTAAAATGCTGCCTCCTGCTAAGACGTTCCATCTGAGCTGCTGGTGCTGCTGTTTGTTGTGGCGTGCTGACAAAGCTTTTCCACATTTCGGCCATGCTAATCCTGCCTTCTGAGGTGCTGGCGGTGCCCTGGTTGCGTTGGCGACCTCCTCCTCCTCCTCCTCTGCCTTGTGCTTCCACTGTGGCCCCGCTGTCAGATGGGAATGCCAGCAGCATCGCATCTACCAGCGTGCGCTTGTACTCGCGCATCTTGCGATCACGCTCCAGTGAGTGAATTAAGGACGGTACGTTGTCCTTGTAACGGGGATCCAGCAGCGTGGCCACCCAGTAATCAGCACAAGTTAGAATGTGGGCAACTCGGCGGTCATTGTGGAGACACTGCAGCATGTAATCGCTCATGTGTGCCAGGCTGCCCAGAGGCGACAAAAGGCTGTCCTCTGTGGGAGGTGTATCGTCTGTGTCCTCTGTATCCCCCCAGCCACGCACCAGTGATGGCCATGAGCTGGCCTGGGTGCCACCCTGCTGTGAACATGGTTCCATCTCCTCCTCCAGCTCCTCCTCCAGCTCCTCCTCCTCCTCATCCTCCAGAACTGTGCCCCTGCTGGACAATTGTGTTCCTGGCATTTGTGTGTGCAGGAACCCACCCTCGGAGCCCCTTGCGAATGACTGCCCTGAAAGCCTTTGAAATGTTACCTCTTCATCCTCCTCATCCTCCTCCTCCTCCTCCTCCTCCTCATCCTGTGCCACATCATCTTCCATCATCGCCCGAATTGTTTTTTCAAGGAGGCATAGAAGTGGGATAGTTAAGCTGAGAACGGCGTCATTGCCACTGGCCATGTTGGTGGAGTACTCAAAACAGCGCAACAAGGCACACAGGTCTCGCATGGAGGCCCAGTTATTGGTGGTGAAGTGGTGCTGTTCCGCAGAGCGACTCACGCGTGCGTGCTGCAGCTGAAACTCCACTATGGCCTGCTGCTGCTCGCACAGGCTTTGCAGCATGTGCAAGGTGGAGTTCCACCTTGTGGGCACGTCACATATGAGGCGGTGAGCGGGAAGGCCGAAGTTACGCTGCAGCGCTGCCAGGCGAGCAGCAGCAGGGTGAGAACGCCGAAAGTGCGCACAGACGGCCCGCACTTTCTGCAGCAGCTCTGACATATCGGGGTAGTTTTTAAGGAACCTCTGCACCACCAAATTCAGCACATGCGCCAGGCAAGGAATGTGCGTCAAACCGGCTAGGCCCAGAGCTGCTATGAGATTTTGCCAGTTATCGCACACCACCAGGCCGGGCTTGAGGCTCACTGGCAGCAACCACTCATTTGTCTGCTGTTCCATGCTCCTCCACAACTCCTGCGCGGTGTGTGGTTTGTCCCCCAAACAGGCAAGTTGTAAAACTGCCTGCTGTCGTTTAGCCCTGGCCGTGCTGAAGTTGGTGGTGAAGGTATTACGCTGTCCGGATGAGGAGGCGGTAGAGGATGAGGTAGCGGAGTAGGATGAGTTAGGAACAGGAGGCAAACTGAAGCGCCCTGCAATCCTCGGTGGTGGAAGGACATGCGCCAAATTGCTATCCGTCTCAGGCCCATCCGCCACTGCATTTACCCAGTGTGCCGTTAGGGAGATATAACGCCCCTGACCGTGCTTACTGGTCCACGTATCGGTAGTTAGGTGGACCTTGGCACAGATGGCGTTGCGCAGTGCACACCTGATTTTTTCCCCCACTTGGTTGTGCAGGGAAGGGATGGCTTGCCTGGAAAAGTAGTGGTGGCTGGGCACGACGTACTGTGGGAAAGCCACCGACATAAGCTTTTTAAAACTGGGCGTCTCCACCAGACGGAATGACAGCATTTCAAAGGCCAATAATTGTGAAATGCTGGCATTCAGGGCCAGGGATCGCGGGTGGGTAGGGGGGTACTTCCTCTTCCTCTCAAGTGTTTGGGAGATGGAAAGCTGAACACTTCCACGGGACATTGTGGAGATGGTTGTTGGTGACCCAGGTGGTGGTGTTGCTGACAGATCGTCTGTTTGCGGGGTGGCAGGTGCCGGTATGACTACAGAGGTGGCTGGAGCGGCCGAGACTGCAGCAGAAGAGGAAGCAGGATGAGCCAGAGACGTTTCTTGGTTTTGAAGGTGTGTACTCCACTGCAGCTTGTGCTTTGCACTTAGATGCCTGATCATGCAGGTTGTGCTCAGGTTGAGAAGGTTTATGCCTCGCTTCAGGCTCTGATTGCACAGGGTGCAAACCACTCGTGTCCTGTCATCAGCACATTTTCTAAAGAACTTCCACGCTAGAGAACTCTTTTGAGCTGACTTTGGTGCGCTCGTTCCCTTGCTGCGTTGGGCAGCATCAGGCGTAGTGTCTAGGGCACGGCCGCTCCGCTTCTGCACCCTGCTCCTTCTTCTGCTGTGCTGGTGGCTCTGTGCGACCACCGCCTCTTCCTCCAAACTACTCAGGTCACCTGCATGACCTTCATTCCATGTGGGGTCGAGGACCTCATCGTCCTCCACATCATCTTCCACCCAGTCTTCACCCCTGCCCTCCCTGTCGGTCTCCACAATGCTGAACGCCGCAGCAGTTAGCACCTGCGTTTCGTCATCATCGGAGACGTGCTGTGATGGTCCTTCCATGTACTCATCTTGAGAAATAAGTGGTTGGGCATCGCTGCACTCAATCTCTTCCACTTCTGGGGCAGGGCTAGGTGGATGGCCCTGGGAAACCCTGCTGACAGAGTCCTCAAAAAGAATAAGAGACTGCTGTATGGCTTGGGGCTCAGACTGCTTGCCTGATTTGCAAGGGGGTGAGGTGAAAGACGGTTGGACATTGGCTGCAGGTGCCAACTCTGACCTTTCTGCAGTAGACTGGGTGGGAGACAATGTGAAGGAACTGGAGGCACTGTCAGCAGCAAACCAATCTACTATCGCCTCTACGTGTTCTGGCCTCATCACTTCTAGAGGCGTATGATGCCCTACCAAATACTGATGCAGGTTCTGTCACCTACTCACACTTGAGGAAGGTGTTTCACTTGTGCGTGTAGCTGGCACAGATCGACCACGTCCTCTCCTTGCAACAGGAGCTCTAGCATCAGCACCACGACCCAGGCCACGGCCCCTATTTGACGCTCTCCTCATATTTCTGAAATTTAAGATCTTGCCCTAGAAAGGTCTTTATTGAATAGCAGAACAAAAGAACAACAGTATCGCACGGGTGTATCTCACAGTCAAATATGCAAACTATGCCGCAATTTAATGTTTTTTACACCAAAAGGGTGTGTATTGAATAGCGGAATAGGATAAAAAACTGTGTATCTCACATGTAAAAACACAGACTAGGCCCGATTAAATTTTTTCCTACCCTAAAGGGAGGATGAGGAAGAGGAGTATGGAACAGGCAGCACCCTCAAATCTTCAGAAGTATGAGATGAACCTCAAAAACTTGGAAAGGTGGATCTCACACGTACCGACACAGACTATTCCGCAATTTAATTGATCCCCAAAGGTTTTTATTGAATAGCGGAATAGGAAATATGATCAAAAAAAGTATATGTATCTCACACGTACAGAAGCACACTAGGCCCCAATTACTATTGTTTGTACACCTAAAAGGATGGATGAGGAGGAGGAGGAGTATGGAACAGGCAGCACCCTCAAAGCTTCAGAAGTATGAGATGAACCCCAAAAACTTGGAAAGGTGGATCTCACACGTACCGACACAGACTATCCCGCAATTTAATTGATCCCCAAAGGTTTTTATTGAATAGCGGAATAGGAAATATGATCAAAAAAAGTGTATGTATCTCACACGTACAGAAGCACACTAGGCCCCAATTACTATTGTTTGTACACCTAAAAGGATGGATGAGGAGGAGGAGGAGTATGGAACAGGCAGCACCCTCAAAGCTTCAGAAGTATGAGATGAACCCCAAAAACTTGGAAAGGTGGATCTCACACGTACCGACACAGACTATCCCGCAATTTAATTGATCCCCAAAGGTTTTTATTGAATAGCGGAATAGGAAATATGATCAAAAAAAAGTGTATGTTTTTCACACGTACAGAAGCACACTAGGCCCCAATTACTATTGTTTGTACCCCTAAAAGGATGGATGAGGAGGAGGAGGATGAAACAGGCAGCACCCTCAAATCTTCAGAAGTATGAGATTGTGTTCACTGTACCCCACAAAGATTGTGTTCACTGCACCCCAAAAGGATTGTCTTCACTGCACCCCACAAAGATTGTGTTCACTGTACCCCAAAAGGATTGTCTTCACTGCACCCCACAAAGATTGTGTTCACTGTACCCCACAAAGATTGTGTTCACTGTACCCCCCAAAGATTTTGTTCACTGCACCCCACAAGGATTGTCTTCACTGCACCCCACAAAGATTGTGTTCACTGTACCCCACAAAGATTCTGTTCACTGTACCCCCCAAAGATTTTGTTCACTGCAACCCACAAAGATTGTGTTCACTGTACCCCACAAAGATTGTGTTCACTGTACCCCACAAAGATTTTGTTCACTGCACCCCACAAAGATTGTGTTCACTGCACCCCAAAAGTATTGTCTTCACTGCACCCCACAAAGATTGTGTTCACTGTACCCCACAAAGATTGTGTTCACTGTACCCCCCAAAGATTTTGTTCACTGCACCCCACAAAGATTGTGTTCACTGTACCCCACAAAATTGTGTTCACTGTACCCCACAAATATTTTGTTCACTGTACCCCACAAAGATTGTGTTCACTGCACCCCAAAAGGATTGTCTTCACTGCACCCCACAAGGATTGTCTTCACTGCACCCCACAAAGATTGTGTTCACTGTACCCCACAAAGATTTTGTTCACTGCAACCCACAAAGATTGTGTTCACTGTACCCCACAAAGATTGTGTTCACTGTACCCCACAAAGATTGTGTTCACTGCACCCCAAAAGGATTGTCTTCACTGCACCCCACAAAGATTGTGTTCACTGTACCCCACAAAGATTGTTTTCACTGTACCCCCCAAAGATTGTGTTCACTGCACCCCACAAAGATTGTGTTCACTGTACCCCACAAAGATTGTGTTCACTGTACCCCACAAATATTTTGTTCACTGTACCCCACAAAGATTGTGTTCACTGCACCCCAAAAGGATTGTCTTCACTGCACCCCACAAAGATTGTGTTCACTGTACCCCACAAAGATTGTGTTCACTGTACCCCCCAAAGATTTTGTTCACTGCACCCCACAAAGATTGTGTTCACTGTACCCCACAAAGATTTTGTTCACTGCACCCCAAAAGGATTGTGTTCACTGCACCCCAAAAAGATTGTGTTCACTGCAGCCCACACACAGAAAAATGGATGTGGATCACTGACACCTGCCTATCTCCTATCCCACACCACACAGCAATATCGATTGTAGTTTGTAGAACACACTTTCTCTAAAATTCAGCAGCAGCCTCTCCCTAACAGGATTGAGAAGAGATCGTAGATCGGGACTAAGTGCAGACCCCACCCCACACAGCAATATCGATTGTAGTTTGTAGAACACACTGACCCTATAATTCAGCAGCAGCCTCTCCCTAACAGGATTGAGAAGAGATCATAGATCAGGATTAAGTGCAGACCCCACCCCACACAGCAATATCGATTGTAGTTTGTAGAACACACTGACCCTATAATTCAGCAGACTCTATCCCTAAAATGCCTACAACTCGCCCTGCCTAAACACTCCGACCTGACCCTAAATTCTATCCGGACACCAATTTGTTTTCCCTGCCTGTCTTTCCCTAATCAGCAGCCAGCACGTATGTGTGCTCTGTCCCTGAGCTAAGCAGCAGAATGACGCCGCTGCGGCTGCCTCGAACTTATAAAGACTTGGTCACATGCTTCAGACGGCCAATCACAGCTACTCATACATTTGCAGGCATGGCTGGGATAGCTTAAGGCACACCAGTTAAACGATTGTTGATTGGCTGTTGAAAGCCCGCCATGAAAAAAGCGCCAAAACATGCAAAACCCGGAAATAAAACGACCGAACACGGATTTTTTACCCGAACATACAGTAAAGTGTCCGTGTCCGTGTTCGGGTAACAAAAATCCAAGTATTCGGTACGAACACGAATAATACAGTCCGTGTTCGCTCAACACTAGTCGCAGGTAGATGTCGCCAAATGGTAAGGAGGTCTCAGACGGATGCACAGGGACAAGGTAACAGCGATGGTGCCGCTTTCACACAGGGCACATAGAGATTACCACATAAGCAAAGAAGCAAAAAGAAATCTAATGCTCTCCGTGTGGATAAGCTGGTAACAGCCGTTTATTAAAATCAATATACTCACAAACAGCCACTTGGAGTCATGCTTGTAGCAATAAGATCGCACAGCTGAGAAGAATACACCGAGCAGCAGGGAAGGCTCCGCCCCTATACGTGTTATGTCTAAGCCTATTGGGCGCTGACTTCAACAGTATGTATTACAAAATATGTGAGCAGACTGCAGTTCCTCTTTAAGTGTTTGTATATCTACTTCCACACCGGGCCTTTTATGGCACTTTTTGTTTTGGAAGAATCAGTATTTTTTGCTAGAAAATGACTTAGAACCTCCAAGCATTATATATTTTTAAAGCAGAGGTCCTACAGAATAATTTGGTGGGTTTTGCAATTTTGGATTTCACAAGGTATATGTGCATCGGATTTTGCAAATGCAATATTTTTGGGAACATTTTTTTTTTTTTTTCATTTTAATGCAAAAAACACAATGCATAACACAATTTTTTTTATAAAATATAAAAGAAGAGGTTATGCCGAGTAAATAGATACCAAACATGTAACACTTTAAAATTGCGTACACAATTTTGCAACCGCGACAATCTATGTCAATTTTAAAATCCATAGGAGATGCTTTAAAGGCCTTGATGGATTTTTACTTTAGATTTACAGAAGAGGTCTAGGGATAAAATTACTGCCAATGATCTGACATTCATGGCAATACCTCATATGTGTGGGACAATTGTTTTTTAATTATTAATGTATTGATTGTTTTTATTTTTACCCTGTTGATTTTATTTATTTTTTATCACTTTTATTCCTGTCGCAAGGAATGTAAATATGCTTGTGACAACAAAAGGCATGTGACAGGTACTCTTTATGGAGAGATCTAGGGTCTTTAAGACCCCAAATACCTCCTCTGCCCTTAAAGACATTCAAAACACCAAGATCTGTGTTTTCGAATGATTTTGATTTTAAAAAACAGCTTTGTTGACATTTGGGTAAACAGGACGTGATGTCAGGTTAATACATCTGGGTTACCATAACTGAGAGCTGATCAAAGCCAATCTGGGCTTTCTTCAGCTCTCAAACCAGCCAGTGGATGTGCCAGCTGGTCGCTTAGGTTGCCTGGTGGGACGGGAGAGCCAGAGAAAGCCATAGGAGCCGGGGGGGGGGAATTTCCCTCTTGCTGCTTGTAAAAGCAATCCAGTGGCTTGGTAGCCACTAGGATTATTGCTTTTACAGAAGAGTCAACTGCCACCTCTAAGAATGGTACAGGGAGGATACCTCATCCCGGTATAACCACTGGAAGTCCAGTGAAGAATTGATTGGTTGCTGGTCCAGAAGTGAATATATTAAGAATAGTCTGTGATTTTTATTATGTGTACTAAAACCCGCATTTTCAGAACAAGCTTTTGGGGTGTACCCCCTTCCTCATGGTCCCAAGCAGTACTCATGTACTGTATATTAAAAAACAGGTAAATGGACAATTGCAAAGTGTTAGTTTTGTTTTTACATGTACTCAGAAGGTAAAGCTATTGGCTCCTTTACATGTTTTTCATGGTCTGCTTTGATCCTTTTTGGAAAAACGTTTGTTGTTTATGGAGCTCAATAGCTGAAGCTGCAATATACACTAATGCTTAGTGATTGAGGTGAAGCTCTGCGGACTGCCATCATCCAATCATGTGCAAACAATAATACTGTTTTTTATTTACCTTACACATGATTGGCTATTCTTTTCAAACTGATTTTCACCACATTCACTAAGCTTTAAGGAAAATTCCCTTGGAAATTGCAACTGATTATTATTATTACACAGGATTTACATAGTGCCAACGGGTTCTACAGTTATTTACAATATAAAGGGAGACTGTACAGTTACAAAACAATACAAGAAGGTTAGGATGACCCGGAACATAAGAGCTTACTTCCTTTGCAAAGTGAAAAGCCTGTTTGCCTTTTTTGTAAATCAACCCTATAGTGTCTGAAAGGGAATAGCTTCTGCTATCTTGGAAATAATACCTATAATACTTTTTAGGAATTATTTTTACTAAACATTTATTTGCAAAACACAGATTATATACAGGAGAAAACAGGGATATAAAACATAGGTTTCAAAACATATGGATATTAGAGTTTCCTTAAAAGATAAATTAAGTAGAATTTTCTACTTATCTTTAGTGCAAATATTTATTAAATTGCAATGCTACTTCATTGTTTGATTGTACTGGTTGTTTAGGAGTTGCTGTTTAAGATGATTTAATTTAATTAGGATTTTTTAACTGGAAGTACTATATAGTTTTTTCCATCTCTGCTGTAGATCAATTTACTGATAATATTAACCTTATGATACTATATTCTGAACCTGTAAAAGCATCAATAAAAGTATTTATTTTATTGTTGGTTTTGGCACTAAAATTAAATTTTTTTCACTTAGCAGTGTCTAAAATATTCACAAGGTAATAAAATAAGTAAATGCATCTTTTAACAAAGTTTACTCACCATTTCTCAGTATTATACTGTATGTGTCATGGTGTATTGCTAAAATTTTGCCTAGCAAGCTGCTTAACAGAAATATTTAAAACATACTTCTAAAATAACAGGTCTATCTGTTGTTTCTGGCATGTTTTCTATAAAGAATAAAGTGATACACTTTAACAAAATACTTCACACTACTGTTTTAACTTAGTCTGCTAGGAACTTTTTTAATTCTATCAATTCCCACAGAGACTTATTACTGAACTGAGATTGAAGGAGGTAATTAATTCAGGATGGCTCATATAGGTTTTGATGCACTGGAGAATTTCTGTATGCCTGTTGGAGTGTGAAAATAATGCTGCAGAGATGAGTGAGTAAAGGGAGGACAAAATGACGAGACAGACTTTGTACACAAATCATAGAATAAAATGAAATAAGAAAACAAAATATATTTTGTTTCTTGGAACTCTGTCCCAATTAGCCACCTCTTGAAAGTGCAGGCCTCCTAATCTTTAACCTCATAAAGTAGCTTGATAGATCAAATAAAACTAAGAGGTATAATGTGGTCATAATGCTTTGTAGGATCACAGGATCCATGCCTTCCCCTTCCTGACAAAATGGCGATCTGCCTTGAACCCCTATTCTGCCTCTGTAACAAACGTTCAATGGTTACCAGTGGACATCGAGTCTGTGGTACCCGCCGCTGGGCTGGCAGGCACACGCCCTACCCAGAAGAGCTGGATCGCATATATATATATATATATATATATATATATATATATATATATATGTATGATCTTGCCCACAGGTGCCGCCCTGTAGCAGTAAAACTGCTATGGGGCGGACCTGAACTGGATAATTCCTTTGTTTATTTATTTTTGTTTTATTTACAATGTGAAGGTCAAACAGATCTATTTACTCCTTGCAATTGTGGGAATAATTCTCAAATTCTCTTAAAAAACTCTCTTAAAAAAGGTTCAGCACCGAGTCCAGACGGATTCTCTTCATTCTACTACAAACTATTTATCCCCCTCCTTGTCCCAAATTTAACTTCCTTATACTATCCTTAAAAGTGGTATATTCCCAGAAGATATGTTAATGGCCAATATGCCCCTGATACCCAAACCTGACAAAGATCATACATTACCACAAAATTATCAACCAATCTCAGTAATTAACAATAACCTTAACATTTTTAGCAGATTATTAGCAAATAGACTATCCTTGCTCATTCCCTCACGTATATCTCCATTTCAATCAGGCTTTATTCCTCACCATCAAATTACAGGTGCCATCCGATAAGTGACCAACAAAATTCGGGATGCAAATATAATTGCTCAAGCAGTCCTTCTCTTGAGTTTAGATATTAATAAGGCATTTGATAGTGTCTCATGGAAATATTTAAATATAGTCTTACAAAAATATGTATTTCATGGGGAGATCCTCCACACATTTCAGGCACTTTACAACAAACCACAAACAAGAGTTCAACTACCAGGTTTCAACTCAGATTTTTTCAAAACTGGTAGAGGAACAAGGCAAGGTTGTCCATTATGTTCCCTTTTATTTACACTAGCTATAGAACCTTTAGCCATAGCCATTTTATCACACCCAGACATTAGGGGATACACTTCATCTAATAATTTGTATGAACTCAGCATGTATGCTGATGACATGTTATTATTCCTTACCCAAACCATTATTTCTCTTCCAAATTTACTTAAAACTTTAAAACAATTTTCATCTCTCCCGGGACTATCAGTTAACATCTCAAAATGGAATGGAATACCAATAAATATACCAACTTCCCAATTTAATGCCCTTAAAAACTCTTTTACTTTTACACGGTCTGTGGAATCTATTACATATTTAGGAATTTGTCTCACGCCAATTCTTATATCTTTATTCTCCAAAAACTATATCCCACTTTTACTCAAATTAAGAAGAATGCTTGGGCTTTGGAAATCCTATTATATCTCATTCTTGGGTAGAATTACAGCCATTAAAATGACTATCCATCCAAATTTATATTTATTTAGAGCATTTCCCATTAGGATAAACAAAATTGATATAACCAAATTCCAGAATGAAATGAATACATTTGTGTGGTCAGACTCACATTCTCGCTTCTCCAAAATGGTACAATATATATCACAACATAAAGGAGGCTTCGGCCTCCCTTATTTTTGGACCTAGCCTCATAATTTTCACAAATCACTCAATGGCTTATTCCTAACTCAAGAGTTCCCTGGGTCAAATACGAAAGAGACTTGATTATCCCATTCTCACTCTCTGGGCTTTTATAGTCTAAAGGAGTCCTACAAAATAAAATTGCCTCACAAAACCAACTGGTACTCCAATCTCTACAACTCTGGAGAATAAATAAAACAAAATACAGGTTGACCTAAGGGTATACCACCCCACGCATCATTCTTAGGGGACCCAACATTTTCTCAGAGAATGTACAGAACAGATAACTTTTCCTTGTGGATAAATAACGATCTTACTTTTCTATATAAATTCAACAATAACTCCACCTTCACTACTTTCACCTCAATTCAAACAAAACATCATATCCCACATAATGAACACTGTACATTTCTACAAATCAGACTCTTTTACAATACTCATATTCATTTCATATAATAGAACCTCCTACATTCTATGAAAATATTTGTTTAAAAAATCCTAGGGGGAAAGGACTAATATCAGAGATCTATTGTAATCTCGTAAATACAAACTCTCAGAAAAAAACTTCCTTACATGTTAAAATGGAAAACAGAATGTAGCCTAACTTTCTCTATGGAAGAATGGAGCAAAAATATTATCACCCTTAATAAATGCACTAGATCTCTTGCGATAAGAGAAACAGCTGTCGAGCTCTTTACAAGATGTTATTACACTCCTACCAAATTACATGCGATATTCCCATCAGTCCCCTTAACATGTTTCAGGGGGTACCTTACACTAGGCTCCTTTTCCCACATTTTTTGGGAATGTGATAAGGTTTCCCACATTTGGCATCAATTGGGAAATTTTGCTTTCAAAATCTCTGGTAATCAGATTAGTCTTTACTTGACCAACTGTCTAATATTTAGGACCATCCCAGAGATGTGAGTGATTTTTTTTGTATATGCACAATAAGTTTATTTTCTTGACAGACACATCTGTGAATGGTTTTTTATTTGTTAAGTCACATAATGTTGGCAACACTGTTACAATTTCACTTAATTTTGTATAACCAGGCAACTGGTATTTTATAATCAGATCGGTAAGGGCAGCCCTCATATTTCTCATTTCATCAGTACAGGTTTATGGGCCATGTGATTTACCATATACAGTCTGATTTGTATATTTTCTTCCTCTGGGATTTATTATTTTGCAACTAAAGACTCATAGTAAATTAATTGTATTGTAGAAATTGACCCAGCACACCTGATTTTGTGAAGGCACATAGTGATGAATATACAAGATGAGTTGGTGTTGAGAATATGAGGTTCTGTGGGGGGTTGAAGTGTCTGCAGGGACATAGGATCTCTAAACAGCAGAAGCTTGAGGTGCATTTAGAAACAATGGAGTTTATTTACTAAAGACAAATAGGCTGTTCACTTTGCAAGGTAATTTGCCCCAAAGCGTGATGACGGTGGTTAAATCTCACTATGCTCTGGAGAATTTTAATATTTTTTACTTTATTTTTTTAAATGTCTCATTTACTATATGTGTTAAAGAAAAATTGCACGAGATTCCTCCCAAAATCAACACCAGACCCATTGAATCTGGAATAGATTTTAAGAGGGAAGCCTGAACAAAAATGGTGTGATGTCTCCCCAAAAGCCATAACACAACCATTGACAGCAGGAAACTCTCATGTATAATACTGCAATAATACAGGATGTTTGGCTCCCTTCTAATGGATAAATGTTCAGGCCTTTGTCCAAATGTCAAGAATTGGTCTGAATTTGTGTTCAGGCTGAACCTTAAGCTAATTTCCAGCCTTTATCAGGAGAATTGTGACAGAATGATAACACAAACACAAACAAATATAAAGCCAGTAGAACTTGTATTTCTGCACTGCACAGGGACCACTTATCCTCATTACTTGCGTTTGGATTTGCGGGGGCCTCCCCTACTATTGACTTACATTCTAGTCCTCTGGTCCTGGGGCACTGTGTGATATGTATTTTATCTATTGAGGGTGACTGCACTAGTATATAGACCAACTGCTGCATGCAGTAAATCTTTAAGTCTTATCACTTGCCTTTACCAAAGCATACATTGTCAGGCTAAGTAACAAATTTCTGCCATACCTATATTTACTTTTATCCTGATCATATCATTAATGATGTCCCTATTAAGGTTTAATTAAAATTGTAAGAGGAAAACAGGCTTAGCCACAACCTGCTGTTAGAAACACTATAGCAAACATTTAATAGGGTAATGGATTTCTGTGCAGCGACTTGCACACGGGATATGTGTTATGCAAGCCTTTCCCTAATACCTTTTAAAGTTCACAGACATGCAAAGGGAATTCAGATTGTCAGGTTTTGTTTCTCAGAAAGATATTTGCAATATGCTTGAAGAAAGCAATTCCCTTGTCTATTTCAGCAAACAGCCATGATGTACAAAAGGCAAAAAATATTTATTTCTAGACATAAAAATAGCTAGTGGAACTGAAAGATATTGTCATTTTAATTAACCACTTAAGCCCCGGAAGATTTTACCCCCATTCCGACCAGGGGGTATTTTGCGATTCGGCACTGCGTGAATTTAACGCACAATTGCGCGGTCGTGCGACGCTGTACCTAAACGAATTTGACGTCCTTTTTTTCCCACAAACAGAGCTTTCTTTTGGTGGTATTTGATCACCTGTGCGATTTTTTGATCACGCGCTATAAACAAAAAAAGAGCGTCAATTTTGCAAAAATAGCAATATTTTTCACATTTTTTTATATGAAATTCCCCCAAAAAAAATGTAAAAATCAAAATTTTTAAAAATTTTCGGCCAATTTATTTTATGCTACCTATGTTTGGTAAAAAAAATCGCAAAAAGCGTATTTTGATTGGTTTGCGCAAAAGTTATCGCGTTTACTAACAAAGGGAAAGATTTTTGTCATTTTTGTTGTTTTTTTTTTTAACGCGTAATGGCGGCGATCTGCGATTTTTTTTGCGGTACTGCGACATTGCGGCGGACAGATCGGACCCTTGACTGACATTTTTGACACTTTTGGGGTTACCAGTGACATTTCTACAGTAATCAGTGCTATATATATGCACTGTTACTGTAAAAATACACTGGTAGTGAAGGGGTTAACTTTATTTGGAAGGGAGGGGCTGTGTGTGTCCCTAGGGGCGTGGTTTCTACTGTGATTGGCTGTGGCTCTAGCTGTAAGGACACTGATCAACGGATCTACATACCAGATCCGTTTTATCAGTGTCTTTGCAGCGAGGAGAATGACAGGCAGTTTGTTTACACAAGCTGCCTGACATTCTCCCTCTCCCCCGCCGATCGCCGAGTGACCGGCGGACATCGGGTCCGCTGGTCACACGCGCGGGGGGGTCCGTGACCACGCGGGAGCGGGAGCGCGCCCCGGGGGGCGCGCGCTCGCTCCCTAGACCCTCACAAGCAAGCAACGTAGCCCTACGTTAGTTTGCCTGTGAGGGGCTGACCGCCGACGTAGATAGTCGTGCGGCGGTCGGCAAGTGGTTAACTAGGAAATATGATCTGAAATTACTTAGAATGCTAATTGCAACTTAAACATCAAAATTCGCTTACAAAGAATAATTACCTGATGTGGTTGTTAATGCTGTGAAAATAACTTCATGCACAAGCTATTTTTGAAATCATTGCATTAAAATATACAGAGAGAATTTACTCATACTTGATAAGCTAGACAGAAGCTCATTGGCACCTCACCTTCTCCTCATCATGACCTAGACATTTATTAATGCCATCTTATTAAATATCACCTCTTTTTCACATTTATATTGTGTCTTATCCTTTATTCTATATAGCAATAAAGACTAAAAGGCTATTTCATTCAGGGATTCTGTCTCTAGAGCTACATTTAGCTGAACAAACCTTTCTCTAAGAGTGAAACCTAACCCCAGCACATGCAATTGTCTTTAACCTATGTCCTGCCCTAGTTAATGCTACTTACTTCTCACGCACAGTATCCATGCTTTTATATTCCAATATACAGTATTTATATAGGGAGTAAAGCATTTATGATGTGGTCAAAATTCAGTCAACACAGACCCCTATTTAAAGCAGAACTCCAGCTACAGACATTGATAGGATATTAATCTCCCTGAATATGGATTTTATGCAGAAGTTAATCATTTACATGTATTTGCAATGCTTTTTCAAACTAAGGCTAGGAGACTGCCTTAAACTTACATTCGGTGTTAAATTCTGTATATAGGAAATGGCTTGCATAGAAAAAGAGAAGTGTCACTGGTTTGGTTTAACCACAACTATTTGTAATATCATTAGGAACAAGAACACAATAAGTTTGTAAGAACATTTATGGGAGGGGTTTAGATACATAATTATAAAATGAGGGTGTATTTTTGGGGGTTAACAAACACACATCACTTTGTTGAATGTGTCTTTATTTAAACTATCATATAATTAGGTGACACCCTTATTTCTTACCATATCCTGTATTGTGTCATTGTTATGAACCCTATAAAAAAAGAGGAAACACAGAAAAAAACCTTTGAGTGTTGTACCAACCTTGATTGTAATCTGTCTGTGTATAGCACACCCCGCGCGGTCTCTGAAAATGCTGAATTAAGGTAAGAGGTAAACTAGAATTTGTATAAGGTAAAATGAGGTAGAGACAAGAGGGGCATTGAAATGAGACCCTTAAAGAAATGGTGTCCGAATAATGCTCAGGAGATTGTTACTTTAAAGTAGTCTTGCTGCAGTATTTTGGGGTGCAGCAATAATAAGCCTCCATTATTGGCATGTGGTTGATGGAGGACTGAATATATGTTCCCCTCCAGGCAGCATTAATGGTGGATGACCCAAGCACACACTGTGATACACCATCCATTGTGTGAAAGTGGAGTCTTTGACTGATCATATCTGCTGGAGATCTACACGTTGTCCATCGTGGTCGGTGAATCCTGTGGGGACACTCCATCACTCTTTCAAGCCTGTTTGACCCCTATACTATATGGTATTTGGGTCCCATCCATTTGGTGAGCGCAATCTATTTTCTACCTTCACTGGTGTGGGGATTTGCTGCACAATTAGTTTACATTATTTTTTCGTGTTGGATTTCTTTTCATCACCATTTTTTCCTTATATGAAATTTTTGATTGGACTTTATATGTTGTCGGACATTATTATTATTATTAGCGCTGCACATTTGTATTTTCCCTTGGTTTCACTGTTTATCACTCTTTTGTCTAGTGATTGGTGTCAGCTGCTTTTTATACTTTTGAGTTAGCGCAGTCATTTTGTTATTACATTTTTTCGTTTGGTAGCATATAGGAGCTTGTGGTTACAGGTTTGGATAGGTAGGGAATAAGAATAATAGGGAAGAATAAAACATAGTGTCAGTGTAGGTTAGGGAACTCTATTCAGCATACTCAGAGAAAACAATTTTATGTACATGATTTGCTTTGAAATTTAAAGTGATACATGCTTAATTTGATGTATGAACATAATTGCTAGGTGGTTGTATTATAAGTCTCTGGAGGCTCTCAAGACGCAGAACCGTTTAACGGATAAGCAAGTGGGGAGCCAAAAGAGTCAACATAGCGCATTGTCTGTGTGTTCTGCTTTAAGCGAAATGAAGCGCGGTGTCATCAATTGGCTTCATAGGTGCTATTTCAGTGTCTCCTCTAGGCTACGCATAGAAGAGCACACAGAAATACATAGACCTGCTCGCATAATCTGCTATTTTTCCTGTGGTCGCATGGTTGCAGGTTTGGAGGGCATTTTGTGCATCAGATTAATTTAATTGCCCTGAACTGACTCCAATGTGTACACTAGATGGCATTCGGGTATTTTATTTTTGTATTTAAAGGAACCTAAAAAATGAAAAAAATTATAATGAGATTCGACCAATAAACTTCTCACAAAAGTGAGTACACCCCTCAGATTTTTATAAATATTATATCTTTTCACGTGACAACACTGAAGAAATGACACTTTGCTACAATGTAAAGTAGGATTTTATTCTGGTACATATAATATTGCCATGTTTGTACTTTGCATTTAATATTAGAAGGTAAATAGAAGTTAAACTAGTATTGAGTATATTCTATTAATACATGTTATGTGTGGAGTTTTGCATGAGGTTTTCTGGCTTGTCTAGATCATATAAAATTTGTCTCCATTTTCTACCACTTGACATTGCACTTTAGTGTACATATATCACCATAGTATAAATATTGGTTAATTTGAGCTCCCTATTTAGAGGATTTTAGACTTTCTTCAGGAGATAGACAAATTTTAAAACATATTGGAAGCATCATGTGTTCACTGGTATTTATTTTATTTTATTTGTACTACTAACAAAAGTTTAAGGCTGCATTCACATGTCAGCGTATGATCGCGGGCAGAACCGCCGCGGTTCCGCCCGCGATTCGGAGATTTATTGCAAATCGCGGGACGCCTAGCGTTGCCCGTTGATTTGCAATAGCCCCCCAAACGCTGAGCGATGTTGCCTCGATTTACGCCCGCCGAATCGCGGCAACATCGCGCAGACAAAATCGCGGGACGCAATACGCTCCAAAGAAGCTCTTGTACTTTTTTAGAGCGTATTGTGTCCCTCGATTTTGTTTGCGCGATGTTGCCGCGATTCGGTGGGCGTAAATCGCGGCAACATCGCTCGGCGTTTGGGGGGCTATTGCAAATCTACGGGCAATGCTAGGCGTCCCGCGATTTGCAATAAATCTCCGAATCGCGGGCGGAACCGCGGCGGTTCTGCCCGCGATCATACGCTGACATGTGAATGCAGCCTAAAGAGGAGAATGGATAGGGCAGGTGAAGAATATTGAGATGAATATATTGTGAGTTGTTGAGGGAGTTTCATCCAAAGGAAATTATATGTTTTGAATTATTGTGACAATAATAGGCTGATTTGTTAATATTGAAACTAATTTAGATCAAGAAAAGAGGAACTTGTCAAGCACAATATCCCATATCATTTACATTTGCATGTCATGCGCATATCTCACTTCCTCAGGTCCCATCCTCTGCGGCCTATCTTGGTAGATAGCAGATTATGGGACTTACTCATGGCTGAAACCCCCAGCCCACCTAAACTTTCCCATTACTATGATATACTACTGGACAACACCAAATTCTACAAATCCGCTCACATGTTTAAGTGGGAAAGGGACCTGGGAACTACGTTCTCTATTCTGCAATGGCGTGTAGCTTTGGCCGCAATTTATAAATATTCGCACTGTGCAAATCATTGGGAGCTGACGCCGAAGCTCACAAATAAGTGGTATTATACCCCATATCGTCTGGCCGGTTTCTCGCAATCTTATTCCCAACTATGCTGGCGGGACTGCTCACAAGCAGGAACCCTGCTGCATATTCTCTGGTCCTGTCCATCCCTCAAAAGCTACTGGACCCAAGTCTTTCAGTTTATATCTACTCATACAGGGTGCTTAGTTAAACCTTAGCTGTGCTTCATCTGGGAATAGACAAACTGCCGACACTGTACAGACCCTGGGTAACCCATGTCCTTCTGGCAGCCCGCACGGCACGAAAATGGAAGTCAGCAGAGGCTCTAAATCAGACGTGGTCCAACTGCTTAAACTAAACTACCAGTTTGAGAAAGCCCTAGCAGTCAATAGGATGAAATTACAATCCTTTAATTCTCACTGGGACTTTTGGGCTGCCACGGTGTAATGCCATGACGTTACTGAACTTTACTGAATGTCACTAAATACTATTGTTGATTGACGTTACTGTTTGATGATGTATTACTGGAATCACCATTCCTCCCTTACTTACACTGTTGAGAAATGTACACCTGTACGTATGTTTGTACTACTATCACTCACATCATCTTTTCTTTTATCTGTTATGTTCAAAATCTGAATAAAAATTATTTACAAAAAAAAGAAAAGAGGAACTTGGCGTTGAACAGAGACTATGTTGCAAAACAGAGGAGATGGTTTATTTCGGCAAATGTTTTAAATTGTGTTTCAGCTGATTATAAGAGTTCTAAAATATGTCTATACACCCCCAATATACTATGGTCATATAACTATAGAGGAAAATATGTATGAAGGGCCAAATTAATGAAGGAATAAGAAGGCGTTTCCCGAGCCGGATCGGTCATTACCGCCGGAAAGCTGACCGCCGGCTCTAAACAACGGTACCAGGGTGATGCTTCTAGCTAGAGGCATCACCCCGGTATAACACCGCAAAGTTTGCCGACGTAGCCCTACGTCACTTTGCGGTAAGTGGTTAATATGTATTAAATCTATATATGTCTAGTAATGAAAACTGCTGCCAGGAAACATTTTATCTCTGCATGCTTAATGGATTTATGGACTTATGTTTGAATTCTTAGAATGACAGAACATTATTTTTAACACCTCCAAAAGTCAAGAAACTTTATTTATTCAATACATTTTATTGAAAGATTTCACAAGTACAGAGTATCGTACATTGACAAATAATTGAAATTTGCATATTTTGTGACATTCAGTAATCATGTAAATAAAAAAATAAAAGTGAAAGGGGTTACATCTAAGTAAAGATGTTAGAGAGAGATTAAAGCGGAGTTCCGGGCACAAAATCGACCTAATCGATTTTGTGGCCATCCGCTTGCTCTTCTTCACCTGAAAAGGAATTGGATAGTTAGGATTATTTTTTTTTTTACTTACCTTGTAATTGTAGAAAGAAATACTCACCTATTTTCCACTTCCTCCCTCTGTGGCCGCGGCCCGCGTCGTCACTTCCGGTTTGCAATGATTCCTGGGAGCTGAACGTCATCTCTCCCAGGAATCAATGCGACGGCACCGGCCCCGCTCATCACTTCCGGTGCGACGGCATGCCCAGAAGCTGTTTAGCAGGGAATGCCGCGCCGCACCGGAAGTGACGAGAGGGGCCGGTGAAGGCGCATTCTGGGAGAAGAAGACGCGGAAGAGGACGCAGAAGAGGATCACGCTGGCTTCAGCTGCCCACAACAGAGATGGCAACGCTGTAGAAGAAATTTTATAAGTGAGTATTTCTTCTTGCAGGTAAGTGCGAACCGGGACAGATCAGAGGCTAGCCATTGTGGAATGTACTAGCCCTGACTGTCCTGGGGGTATGTTCATTGAAAAAATGTTTTTGTGCCCGGAACTCCGCTTTAAGTAGTGCCCCATTTAATAGCAGACTAACTGGATGGATGTTTCTTGTGGTAAAGAAAAACAAAACATTGGGTGTGGATGGGAGGGAGGGTGGGGGGTATAGGTGGTCCCCAATTGTCTCCCATGGAGATTGCTGAGTAGTTGTTGGATGACGGTAATTTGGAGATGCAGAAATTGGAGAAATAGAGGGCCAGCTAGAACATGTTAAAAAAAAAAAAAAAAAATTATAGAACAAGGAAGTAGTTTAACATTAGGAGTCCTCCTTGTCGTACAGCAGTAGGAAGTCCTTGTAGTAAGAGAAGTGTTTGAGGAGGCCCTCTTGTTCTTCAGTAGATAGTGTTGAGCGTATAAAGGTTTCTCACCTATTGTCGAACCATTTCCTAAACTTGCTGTGTTTGAAATCTGTGTTAAGTTTGTCCTTGTATTGGAGCAGAATAAGATCTTGTTCGATCTGAGAGTTCTTTGGGCACGACAAAGAGGTCCAATTTTTCAGTATGGATCTCCTTGCGATTAAGAGACAAATTAGGATCCATTCCTTGTGTTGTGTGTTGGTGGTAGGGGAATGGATAAGGAGTTGATCACTCCAGTGGCTGAAAATTAGGAGAAGGGGGTCTTTCGGGAGTTGGAGCAGGATGATCCTGAAAATAAAAGATAGGATTTGGTCCCAGAAAACAGAGATGTATTTGCATGTCCAGAAACGGTGAGCTAGTGATGGTCCTGGAAGGAAGCAGTAAGGACAAGAAGCGGCCTGAGGATTGTTTTTATCCTATGAGAAAGGCAGGTAGGCACAGTGGAGTATTTGCATTTGTGTTTCTCTTCAGGATTCATTCGGAGTTAACTGGAGGACTTTAGAAGTCTGATACAGATAGAAGTCTGTCTAGTAGGTTTGGGTCTGGAAAGTCTTTACCCCAATTAGCTACAGAGGGTGACGCAAGTGTAGGAGTGACATCTAGGATTAGGGGTTTGTAAATATCCGAGATGGTGAAGGAACCTTTGATAAGTAATCTGTCCAGTATGGTAGAACAGAACCTCTTTTTACCATCTCTGCAGGAGGTGAAGAATGAAGCTTACACATTGGCAATAATGGAAAGCATGGGAGTTGGGTAAGGAATATTTTCTTGCTTTGGTTAAGAAATGCAGTGGTAGGCCTGATTCCATGTTGCACAGAGAAGAGAATTTCATAAGGCCCTTCTGTTGCCACAGAGTGAAGATTTTGTGCTCCAGTCCCCCAGTCCCGATAGGAACATTGAATTGCCTTGGATTGGTAGGTGTCTGGAGATGTGGAGGGGGAGATGCAGACTTTTTATTAGTGTCATTTCTTCTTCAAAGGGCCCTTTGAAGAAGTCGGAAATGATGAAACGTGTCAGAGCATGAACCTTACAGCGACCAGAAGTACACAGGGGACACGAATGAAAGCTTTTGAGGTCCGGGACACCAGCGTGGAGAGGGTGAGCTGGACCAACATTACCCACTTCGTCACCCGTGGTACTTATGTATTGAGGAAAGTGCATTGACACTTATTGTTTGTGAGTGCACTGTATTTTGGGTTCTTGGGAATAAAGGTTTGCATGTGTTAAAGCAATATCTCGCTAGTGCGGCTCCTCTTTTGTTTTACTTCATGCTTGCTGGACGGCTGGTTCATTGTGAGGACAAGAGACGCACGTTAACATAGGAGGTATTAGATCTGCAGCGGAAGCCGATCCCAGGAGAGACTTTTACACATAATCTTGTTTGCCTGTCCTATGAGAGTAGGAGGGCTAATCGTTCTGGTGAGTTGCCATTCCCCCTGTATGTTCATCACAACAGTGGAGGTATAGTTAGAGGGTGATCCCGACTCACAGTGGTGACTCCTCCTTGGTGTAGTGGACTGTTGCTGGATTTTGAAACCTTATTGAACCCTTTTTATGGATCCAGGGATGGACGTTTTTTGAAAGCATTTACTATCCATTTGTATGAACATTTCATGGATTTTGTTTTGTTTTTTTTTTATGCACATTTATGTACTGTCTGCGCTACTTATACTAAGCTCATTGTCCTGAGGGATTAGTGATCAGAGTATACCTACACACATCTTTTTCTATCAAGTAGCTGCGATAGTGTCTTTCCTAAGACGCATCTGTTCATGTGACTTGCGCACAGGGGATATATCATATCATTTATAGAGGGCGCATTCATTGATATTTTATATATATTATATTTTATTAAGAAGAGTTGGTTGAAGTTATGTTTGGATGGTCTTGTAGAATTTGCCTGTGAGACCATCTGGGCCAGGTGCTTTATTAGGGGCAAGATGGGCAATGGTAGCAGAGATTTTGCTGTAGATATTGGGGCATTTAGTGTTTCGAGTTGGAAGGTAGAGATCTTAGGTAAGTGTAATTTTTTTTGTTTGTCAATGGGATCAAAGGCATAAAGTGAGGAGTAATAGTGACATTATTTACCTCTAGTGGGGTGTGTTTAATGTCGCCAGAGGAGTCTCGCAGGGTCGTGATGAACGTGGAGCAATGTGGACCCCTACAGAGTCTTACCAAGAGCTTCTAAACCTTGTTCCCAAATTTATGAAACCTGGCTTCTAGATGAGTTCTCTTGGGGAGCTCCAGAGTGTCAGCCCAGGAATCAAAGGCGCGTTTAGCTGCTTGCCATTCGGCTAAGAGTTTGGGTGGGGAGCGAGCGTTGGGCTAGTTTGAGTCGATGACTAGCTTCTCTAAAATTGGCCATAGTGCGTTTCTTACAAGAGGTGGCATAGGATATAATCCTTCCTCTAAGGTATGCCTTACCGGTTTCCCAGAATAAATTGGGATTTCCTGTGTGGGTCGAGTTAGTGGTGGAACATTCTCTCCAGGCCACGTCCATATAAGTCTGTGTTGTTGTAAAGGTAAGATGGAAAACGCCAAAGCCAAGGATTTGATGGGGAGTCCGGAAATTTAATAGAGACAGAAATGGGGGCATGGCCTGATAAGGCTATGCCAAGGATTTCTGCTGCTTGTATAAAAGGGATTAAACTGTCAGGGCAAAATAGATAGTCAATCCTAGTGAATACTCTATGCGGGGCGAAGTAAAATGTAAATTCCTTGTCTACTGGGTGGTAGAGTCACCAAATGTCGGTAAGATGAGAGAGTCCATGGTAGAGGCAAAGTGGGTCATGTCAGGTTCCTTCGATGGTTTGCGTGGATGCTTTGGAGTGAATCTATTATCAGTTGGGTGCAGAGTGGAGTTGAAGTCACCACGATTATGTGGGGAAACGTGTGGGAGTTTTAATAGACTGGTGGGTAAATTTCCAAAGAATTGTTTTCCTGGGTTATTGGGCATAACCATTTAATTTTTCCTTTTTTTTTTCTTCCAAAATTATTTTTATTGATTATTTTTTCATTTGAAAGTCCCTACTACCAGGCAAATATGAGCCGTGATGAAACAGCCTTGGTTATTAGATGTAACTTCTAGTACATCACAGGAGAGATTTTTATGAATTAAAAGAAGCACTCCTGCCTTGCGACTGACTGCATCAGAGCCTAGCACAGTGCTTACCCAGAGTTTTCGCATGCGATGGAAGTCAAGGGATGTAAGGTGGGATTCCTGTAGTAGGGCAATGTCTGTTTTCAGTCTCTGTAGGTGGTGCAGAATTTTAGTCTCTTAATGGGGGACCTGAGCCCTTTTACGTTCCATGAGATAACTTTCATGGGGGAGTGGTTACAAGAGGGGTATGGGCATCAGATCAACATAACGTGGACTAATCTCTGACTTATACTCTCATCTCATCATCTCTGATTCATCCAAACCCCCAAAGTATGTTAGCAAGTGGGAAAGGGACCTTAATCTAAACTTTGACCATGCAGATTGGGCACATATTTAGCAGGTGACCAAATTCTCATCGCCTAATGTCGCTGCTCTGGAAACAAACTACAAAGTACTCATCCAATGGTACCTGGTCCCTGCCAGAATCAACAAGTTCCTTCCACAATATCCACCTCATTGCTTTTGGGGCTACAACGAAGCGGGCACGCACTTCCACATCTGGTGGGACTGGCCCACAGCGCAAACCTTCTGGTCGGAAGTTTTTAAGATCCTTTCAAAATTTTTTGACACCTTAATACTTCCTAACTCTCAGTAGCTCTCTTGAATCGTAAACCTGTGTCTCTGACACATCACCAATTTAAACTTCTTCTCCAAGTCACTATTTCAGCAAAGCAGACCATAGCCAAGGCCTGAAAATCCCCCTCTTTATGTATACTCTTGACCAAGCAATGATACATGCCAAATTAGAGGCAGTCCATCAGGATAAAATTTCGAAATTCGAGAAAATCTGGAACCCTTGGGTAACCCACTTTCTTCCCCCCTAGCCTGGAAATGACCTTACTGCATCCATAACTTACTCAATAAATTCCTTACCCCCCCTGAGTCTGGCGCCATATCACTCCCTCCCCTAGGCGGGACTCTTTTAAGCTTTCTTACTTCTCTTCCCCTCTCCTGTCTGCCATTTCTTTTCTCTCTCTCCCCTCCCTCCCTGTTTACCCCTTACAGCTATCCTTAATGTGCCTCCCTGCTCCCTACTACTCACAGTCCCCCCGATCTCTCAAGCTCTTTGGTATAGTCCCCAGTTGGGGGTACCAAACGGCGACTTCCCTCGACTACTGTAACATAATTGGGAGTCGAAAGTTACGCTCATACCCCTCAAGCATTCCTTCTCCTGTTTCAAGCTCGATACCACTCCTCCCTTGATCTAATATGTTTTTTCACTGATTTGACATATAACTTAATATATAATATGATAATAATAATATTGTATACATAATATTCACGTTACTTACCGATTTTAGGTATATCTTGTGCTTTAACTTGTACCGTTGTTCTAAACCCTTTGTTACTTTCAAGAAAACTATTTGAACAAAAAAAGAAGAGAGGTATGGGCCGGAATTGTAAAATTGTGAGGGTGGTCAAGGAGATCAGTGGCTATCATGTAGGGATGTACTGTATAAGTAATGTTGTTACATGTAGATCAGTGTTGTGAGGGGTTCTAGGCTGGCAGAGAGCAGTAGAAATGATGGGAGCACCAGGAGGTGGCATAGGAAGAGGGAGAGGAACAAAGTTAAACTACAAAACATGCAATAAACTTAGCTTTTTTCCGCATGGGGTCACTATCCGAGGCAGCTTCCCTTAACTGGCCATCTCAGATCCATAGTGATTGCCCGTTTGTAGAGCAGAACAGAAGGTGTGGGGGATCAGGGTCTTTCCAGAGAGAGGGGAGGCAGCATATTCTCAGGCCAAAACAAAGTTTTGTGGGAGCAAAGATAATAAGAGGCTAGTGGTAATTTGATCCCGTTTTAAGGTGATGGGTATACCAGGTAACAAATAACACACAGATGCTAACACAATATATCAAACCATACCAGTAGTAAACGTTTACCCGTGAGGTGATTGAGAGTGGTTCAGACAACTAAGGGAGTCAGCGAGGTTTCGAGCATGTTAGTGGAAAACTTGAGGCGCTTAGAAGAATCCAGAGGTCGGGGTATCGGTATGCCCTTGATGAATAGCTTTGTTGATTGCCCATTTAAAGTGAGCACAGGCACTTCTCGGCTTCTGATGGATCCTGAAAACAAAGTTGATCTCCGTTGGGGGCCTTGAAGCAGAGAGTAGCGGGAAATGCCAGTGTGAATTTGACCTGTTGTTGGTGTAGTTCTAAACAAGCATGCTGGAAGGCCTTTCTTTTCTTTGAAACTTCAATGGAGTAGTCGGCAAAGATCAGAATTCCGATTCCATTGATTTGTAAGGATTAAATTGCCTACATTTTTGCAAAATCATATTTTTTTTCTGCATAGTTTAGGTATTTTGCGATGATTGGACAAGGAGATGTGCGATCCGCTGAGTAGACTCATATGTAGAGATGGCCTTGCGGTTCGCCCAGCGGTCGGTTTGCGGTGAACTTTACTCGTTCGCTGTTCGACGATCATGCGAACATATGGCGATGTTCGCGACCGCCATATTCTTTTACATTGTGAAGAACTCTGACCCATGAGACATTTCAGCACATGGACATACCTTATAAATAGACCTGATCTGGCTTCCATTTTACATTCTGCCTTTTGTCAGTGTAGGGAGAGGATGCTGTGTGGAACAGGGACAGACTGTATAGTGACACAAATTGCTAGCTAATAGGTCCACAAAAGTCCTTTTAAGGACTGTTATAGGTGTACTATTGTTTAGTGTGCAGTATATAGGGGTGTAATACACTTATAAAATACTTTCTAATATAGAAAGCATATTATAGTGTATTTGGGTACTGTGCAGACATTTTGTCTCTTTCGCTGCGTTAACTCTGCTACACAGTGACAAAAGTTACTGGAAATTTTTTTTTACAACTGGTGTGATAGACCAGTGGCCCCCCAAAATGACAGATTGAAGCGGGGTGTTATTTAACAATATACTTTCATAATAGTGTATTTGGGTACTGCAGAAATGTTGCCTCTTTCGCTGCGTTAACTCTGCTACACACAGTGACAAAAGTTATTAGAACATTTTTTTTATAACTGGTGTGATAAACCAGTGGCCCCCCAAAACGACAGATTGAAGCGGGGTGTTATATAATAATATACTTTCATAATAGCGTATTTGTGTACTGCATACATTTTGCCTCTTTCTCTGCATTAACTATGCTACACACAGTGACAAAAGTTACTAGAATTTTTTTTTTATAACTGGTGTGATAGACCAGTGGCCCCCCAAAATGACAGATTGAAGCGAGGTGTTATATATATATGTACCTTCTTCCACATATACTGCGCTTCTCTAGAGACTTTTGTCACAGGGTCATTTAAAAATGACAGGCAGAGGAAGAGGCAGGCCCTTCCACAGGGGTGGTAGGGGTAGGGCAGGAGCACCAGGCTGGAGCCAAAGTGGGAAGTTGCAGAAGGTGCGTTTGATTACGTCAAAGGACGCACCAGACTTGGTTGAGTGGCTCACTCAGCCTTCCTCTTCTGCACCCTCCTCATCCTCTCTATCTGCACCCTCTTCACTCTCTGCTGTGTGCACCCACAAAGACACCACCACCAACACCACCACCAACATATACCCTCTGCTTGAGTCACAGGAATTATTTTCCGATCCATCACAAGACATTTGTGATGCGCAGTCATTCTTGGCATTGGATCAGGAAGAGGAGGTAGCAACAGCCGCCACTCAGCAGTCTGACGACAGTACCCAGATCAGTCAAGGAGTTTGGTCCCTGCTGTTGCTGCCTACTCCA
The DNA here is from genome assembly GCF_965119305.1 of Pelophylax lessonae. Classification (NCBI taxonomy): domain Eukaryota; kingdom Metazoa; phylum Chordata; class Amphibia; order Anura; family Ranidae; genus Pelophylax; species Pelophylax lessonae. The sequence goes on from NC_138770.1 coordinate 272,125,650, forward strand.
ACATCTCAAATGTTAGTGGTGGGGAAGGTGACGTTGATGATGACGTGTCAATGGACATCACATGGGTGCCCACAAGAGAAGAAGAGGAGGGGAGTTCAGAGGGAGAGATGGACCAGCAGATAGGGAGGAGAAGCAGGCCGAACTTACATTGCACAGGAGGGACCAACCAGACTGCTAATGTATCAGGAGCGAGCCATCAACCATGTACAGTCACATCTGGCGCTCCCAGGACGCCGGCACATGGCTGCACAGTGTGGGCTTTTTTTAACGTGTCCGCTGCTGACAATAGTGTTGCCATCTGCAGCCTTTGCAGTCAACGCTTACGTCGCGGTAAGCCCAAACTCACCTAGGGACGACCGCCTGAAGAAGGCACCTGGACCCCCATCACTGAGCCCAGTGGGAGCAACGCCGTCAGAACCCACAAAGCCACACTCCAGGCTCTCAACGTCCAGCCTCTTCTCCTTCTCCTCTCTCCTCACAATTGTCCTTCACTCCTTCTTCCATCATGCCATCCTCAAGTTTTTCTGGAAAATGGCAGGCTTCCTTGGCCCAAATGTTCGAGCGTAAAAAATGATGACGCCGGATAACCCTCCTGCCCAACGGTTGACCGCTGGCTTGTCGGAACTAATAGCCTGCCAACTACTGCCATATAAACTGGTGGACTCGGAGGCCTTTCAAAAATTTGTGGCCATTTGATCACCATAATGGAAGGCCCCAGCAATGAAATATTTCTCACAGAAGGGCATCCCAGAGCTATATGGCCATGTTCAGCGGCAAGTGAATGTATCTCTGGCACACAGTGTCGGTGCCAAGATACATCTGACACAGACACGTGGTCTAGCAAACACGGGCAGGGAAGGTATATAACTTTTACTGCCCACTGGGTGAACCTTCTGACGGCCGTCAAGCATGTAACCCGTGGCACCCGTGTAGATTTGGTTTTACCACCACAGATTGCATGCAGGCCTGCCTCTTCTTCTCCTACTCCATCCTCCCTCTCCTCCTCGGCTGACTCCTCCTTTTCCGCTGCTACCGTCTCTTCTGCTGCGCCACCCGAGATCCCCAGAACCTATTCCACATGCCAGGTGAGACGTTGCCATGCTGTGCTGAATCTGTTGTGGAAGCTAAGAGCCACACTGGTCCTTCACTCCTTTCAGCTTTGCGTTCACAGGCAGATCAGTGGCTAACACTGCTCAATTTGACAGTTGGTAAAGTGGTGTGCGACAACGGTGCCAATCTGCTGAGTGCGCTGAAACAGGGCAAAATTCCACGTGCCATGCATGGCACACGTCCTGACCTTGGTCGTGCAGCGATTCGTTGTCAAACACCCTGGGGTCCAGGACGTCTTGCGGCAGGCCAGGAAAATCTCGGGCCATTTCAGAAGATCTTACACAGCCATGGCTCGCCTTGCTGACATTCAGCGGCGACACAACCTGCCCGTCAGACGTCTTATTTGTGACTGCCCGATGCGATGGAACTCAACTTTGTATATGCTTGATAGGCTGCTCCAGCAGAAACGTGCAGTTAACGACTTCCTGTACGAACTCTGTGGTAGGACAGGTTCTGGGGAGCTTGGGTTTTTTTTCACCGCGCCAGTGACTGCTCATGCGCTACACATGCAGACTTCTGTGGCCATTTGATGAGATCACCAAACTGGTCAGTCGCAGACAGGGCACCATCAGTGACATTGTACCTTACGCCTTCTTTCTGGAGCGTGCATTGCATTGTGTCATTGATCAAGCCATCGAGGAGCAGGAGCAGGAAGATGAGGAAGTTGCAATGCTGGATGAATTCCCAGGGGGGGCTACTCTATTTGAGACAATTCAACAACTGGAGTCTGAAGAGGAGTCAGAGGAGGATGGTGACGGGGTGGATGAGGAGGAGCATGCTCTAAACCTTTCTGGGATCCCTGGTGTTGTCCGTGGATTGGGGTAGGAGAACGAGGATGACAATATCCTGGATGATGAGCAGGAGCCAGGCCACTATACCGTTTCCAGTTTACTGCAAATTGGGACCTTCATGCTCCAGTGTTTTAAGAGGGACCCCCGAATAAAAGCATAAAGGGCAAGGACCAGTACTGGGTGGCAACGTACTTAGACCCCCGGTACAAACAAAAAATGGCGGAAATGTTACCACCATCACAGAGGGCCGTCAGAATGCAGCACTTTCAGGCCTTCTTTCGAGAAATGCTGCATTCTGTTTTTGCGTGCGCTGGCAGAGGAATTTCCACTCACAGAGAAACAGTTGCATGTACCAATCCAACAGCGCCTGCAAGAAGAGGGTGGTTTGAAGATGTGTTGGTCACTTCTGATATGAGATCATTCTTTCAGCTGACCCATCCACAGCTGTCCTCCGGATCCAGCATAAGGGAAAGCCTAGACCGACAGGTGTCCGACTACATCAGGTTAACGGCCGATGTGGACGCTCTGAGAAGTGATAAACCCCTGGACTACTGGATGGGCAGGCTTGACATCTGGCCAGAGCTTGCAGAATTTGCAATGGAACTGTTGGCTTGCCCCTCGTCCAGTGTCCTGTCCGAAAGGACGTTCAGCGCAGCAGGGGGGATCATGACCGATAAGCGCACTCGCCTAGCTCATGACAGTGTTGACTACTTCACATTTATAAAAATGAATGAGGCATGGATCTCGGAGGAATTCAACACATGTGACCAGTAGACCATGTTTGATTCAAATCAAACAATAACAATTCATGGTCCCTGACTTAGGTAAATACAGCGGCATAAAAGGCCTTTTATGTCTGTTGAATGCCTAATTTTTGGTCTTTTACCTCCAGCCACAGAATACAAAGTTCTTTGCTGTCAGGTGGACGCCTGTTGGCTAATTTTTGGGGCCTGTACTGGCTAACACTTACTTCTGTATCCTATGAATGCCTAATTTACCTCCAGCCAGAGAATACAAAGTTCTTTGCTGTCAGGTGAACACCTGTTGGCTAATTGTTGGGGCCTGTAATGGCCGACACTTACTTCTGTATCCTGTGAATGCCTAATGTACCTCCAGCCACAGAATACAAAGTTCTTTGCTGTCAGGTGAACGCCTGTTGGCTAATTGTTGGGGCCTGTACTGGCTGACACTTACTTCTGTATCCTATGAATGCCTAATTTACCTCCAGCCAGAGAATACAAAGTTCTTTGCTGTCAGGTGAATGCCTGTTGGCTAATTGTTGGGGCCTGTAATGGCCGACACTTACTTCTGTATCCTGTGAATGCCTAATGTACCTCCAGCCACAGAATACAAAGTTCTTTGCTGTCAGGTGAACGCCTGTGGGCTAATTTTTGGGGCCTGTAATGGCCGACAGTTACTTCTGTATTCTGTGAATGCCTAATGTACAATAAGGCACAGAATACAAAGTTCTTTGCTGTCAGGTGAACGCCTGTCGGCTACTTTTTGGGGCCTGTAATGGCCGACACTTATTTATCCTGTGAATGCCTAATGTACCAATGCCTAATGTACCTCCAGCCACAGAATACAAAGTTCTTTGCTGTCAGGTGAACCCATGTGGGCTAATTTTTGGGGCCTGTAATGGCCGACACTTTTTTATCCTATGAATGCTTAATGTACCTCCAGCCACAGAATACAAAGTTCTGCCTAATGTACCTCCAGCCACAGAATACAAAGTTCTTTGCTGTCAGGTGACAGCTGTTGGCTAATTTTTGGGGCCTGTACTGGCCGACACTTACTTCTTTATCCTGTGAATGCCTAATTTTTCAGACTGGAATTGAAAATCAATGGGTCTGTAAACGTTCCGCTAAATTGTGTAACGGATGCGGACCCATTTTTCAGACATGTGAATGGACCCTATATGTATTTGACATATATTTACCTGCTGCTGTCAGTTCTGGCTGATTTAGAAAAAAGAAATAATATTAATTTTATGACAACATTTCCAATAGCAATACTTCTGGTATGTCAGTGTCCATGTTGTGGGGCTATGTGTGCACAGCTAGTACGTATTTTGTGGCTGCAAATATGACCTGGAGGTTTTTCATGTTCGCCTGCCATTAAAATGAATGGGATCCGCCGCGAACCTGCGGTTCGCAAACATTTGAGCGAGTTTGCACGAACCGTTCACGAACTATCCCGTCAGATGTTCATCCATCACTACTCCTATGCAATGAGCCCGCTCTACTATATAGGGGCCTGATAGGCCTAGGGCCTCGGGTATGCACTGGGCACAGAAATCCACAACATCTGGTGCCTGCAGGGTTTCAGGGATCCCCACAAAGTGCAAATTGCTGCATCTAGATTGGTTCTCTAGGTCTTCTAGTTTTTGGATATTGTATTGGTTTGTTCTGTCCTGAACCTCTTCTGTGGTATGCTCTTGATACATTTCATTCTCTAGACTAGAGATCCTCTGCTCGACTTCATCTAGCCATGTGGTATGTTCCCCCAGCTTCTTTTTTATCAGGAGCATTCCTGCTTGAACAGCCTTTTCGACGGTGGCCTGTATTGTGGGGGAGACTAGAGCAGCCACTGCCTCAGCTCCGTTGCTCCTGTCTCAAGCTGCTGGTGTAGGGAGAAGGAGCTGTCACTCACCTCCATTGTAGATGCCACCGCCATAGTGGAGAGCGGGGCCGAGTCCGCAGTGTCCAGTGGAGGCTGGGTGGAATGCAGGTGCCGGCCGCTCTTATCCAGGAAACGATCCATGCTGCCATGGAGGCTCTCTGGAGGGTGAGAAGATCCCGTGGATGTGCCAGGCTGATGATTCAGGCAGTTATGCGAGCCGAATTGCAGGAGCTAGTGTAGAGTGCAGCTACTCCATGTGGCAGCGGAACCTGAAGTAGAAATACTTGATGTTCCAAAGTCAAGCAGGAGGTCCTAGGATGAGCCAAACCATCATCCTGGTATGATAAATCTCCACTCTTAATTGCTGAAGGTTAAAGGAGGACTCCTACTGGAAAAGGTTCCTGGGAAAGCCCAAAGGAAGAGCCAGGATGCCAACACAAGGCCTTAGAGTTCCATTGAACACAACAAGAGAGATCTGAGGTGCCAGGCTAAAGAACTAGCCCAGAGGATGCTTTCTTGCTCTGCCAGTCTGTCTGTAATGTCAAGTTCTGGCCTTACCCTTACTGAGAGGCAGGTTTTGATGGAGTGGAGAACCTTATAATTGCATGAGTGGGTATAGAATCAAAGTTCGGAGGTGTTGTAGAAGTTTAAGAAATTAACTTAAGGAATTAAATAATGTGGACTTTGTAATCTGGAAATTTATGGACATTCACAAGTCATACAAGAGAGACTCTTTTTTTGTGTTCTTTTCTATTTTTGCCTAGGACTTTTTTTATTCATCTAAAGACTGTCATGTCCCCTTCCCCTTGTAGCTTTCATGGACACTTTGCTAGACAAGTAAGATCTTCTCATCTACTCATTTTGCTATATGTTGCAATCAAATTTGTTATGTGTATGATTTAAAAAATGACATCAAGGAGGATGAATTAGGTATGAGGAATATGAGTTAGATTTCTATTAGTGTTCCTTCTTCAAAGGAACAAAGGGGAGATTGATAGGATAGTGATCTCTCTGAATATGGATTTTATGTAGAAGGTAATCATTTACATGTATTTGCAATGCTTTATCAAACTTAGTCTAGGAGACTGCATTAAACTTACATTCAGTGTTACATTGTGCATATCGGAAATAGCTTGCGTAGAAAAAGGGACGTGTCGCTGGTTTGGCTTAACCACAACTATTTGTAATATCATTAGGAACAAGAACACAATACGTTTATAATAAGATTTATGGGAAGGGTTCAGATACATAATTATAAAATGAGGGTGTATTTTTGGGAGTTAACAAGCACACCCCACTGTGTTGAATGTGTCCTTATTTAGAACTATCATATAATTAAGTGACATCCTTTATTCTTATATCCTGCATTGTGTCATTGTTATGAACCCTACAAAAAAGAGGAAACCGACTTTGGTTGTAATATGTCTGTGTGTAGCACTCCTGCCCGGTCTCTGAGAATGCTGAATTGAGTTAAAATAGAGTTAAAATAGAATTTGCATAGGGTAAAATGAGGTAGAGACAAGAGGGGTATTGAAATGAAACCCTTACATACGTTAATACTGATTTAGGGGAAAAATGTTACCTCTTGTGAGCTGTGTTAAATGCTCAGCTCAGTCCTGTTTCAAGAAGAATTATTCTGTTAGCTGAATTATACAGTTAATGCACATTGAGCACTGTGGCTATGACAGCTGCAACTCTCATACATTGAACATATCCTATAATTTGTCCTTCCTTTACTCTCCCCTTGGTCATTTACAAAAAGCCGTTGTTTTGTGAACAGAATACAAGATTTACACTGAAGGTATTCTGTTGTTTATTTTATAGATGGTGTTTATAGGTGGGATACCAGCCAGTATCTTAAAGAGTGTCAATTCCCTCACAGGGCATATGTGAATGACAATTTATAGTAGCTTGAAGAATAGCTGCACTTGACAGTCCTGAACTTCATTGCTGGCACATGGGAGGCCCAAGCTCCAGTCACTATAAAAGGTAAGCCTATTAACAGTGTCAAGTAATAAATGTCAATTGGTCATGTCTTCTGATACTGGATTGTTAGTAAGGATTAAATGGTTTCTGAATTGCAGAAGACTAATTAGGATATTTTGATATATTTTACATTTGGGTACTTGTTACATCCAACTCCAAGTAATGGTATTTAGCTTTGTGTGGAGAACCTATTCAAGGTATTAATAGAAGTAACATAGTCAGTATCTCTATGTGGATATCTGAGATAGTTGCACAGCACAGAAACATGCATATAAGTGCAATATCAACATGCATATCTATTGTATATTAATTTCTGGAGTACATGTATAGTGCATTAGGACAATATGAGCATGTACAGATTTCTGGTGAACTTGTACAGTGTGCACACATGCACATTAGATTAATAGAAGCATGCATGTCTATATTGATTTTCGGGGAATCTTCATAGACATGCACATTAGGGAAATTTGAGCATGTATGTCTATATATATGTGTAAAAAGGTATTGGTGCGCAGGATCTATAAAGTGAATAAGCTGCAACCTTAGAACCAAAAGGTGATAAAGAGTAGTAAAGAAAAAATCAGGTGCACTAAATTCACGTGTGTCACAAGTCAGGAGGTGTATGACACTATAATAAGTATCTACCACACTCCTGTGATGTGTACCTTGGTTGATGTGCAATCAGAATGGGTATACAATAACACTATATACTCATATACATAAACATAAATGTAAATATGACTGTGATGAATAAATCGTGGTGTATCAATGTCACTCCAGTGAAAGTCAAAAAAGACAACACAAACGTGCACGCTAAAATGTTCAACATAAAGTGTCCAATAATTCAACCGTTGCCACCTCTGTGTGATAGGTGCAAAATATAAGAAAAGGTGCATGTAGTTCCAACTATTCCCACACAGGCTTATGGTAAATCCACCTCGTAGATTCCCCTTGGGCTTGTCTGGTGCAGATAGGTCCCACCACCTTATTGGGGATTAGCCCCTTACCGGAAGGGATAAGGTCAAGGGCGGAATGTCTACTCAGTGGTGTAGTAGGGATTCCCGGGAGAGCAGGTGAAACACTCAAGTGATAAATATAGCCTCTTACCAGATCGCTCGATAATAGGGCATGTATCAAACTGGTGTCATGGTGCCTCTTCCCAGTCCTGATCCTCCACACTCTGAGTATATCTCTCTGCTATCACGGGTAAGGGCCCTTACGGCTCAGCCAATGAAATGCGATCTCAGGTACTGCACTATGGTTCGGTTTTTGTTTCTATGAGACACATGTGGAAGTCCTTACCCGTGATATTTACCATAAGCCTGTGTGGGAATAGTTGGAACTACATGCACCTTTTCTTATATTTTGCACCTATCACACAGAGGTGGCAACGGTTGAATTATTGGACACTTTATGTTGAACATTTTAGCGTGCACGTTTGTGTTGTCTTTTTTGACTTTCACCGGAGTGACATTGATACACCACGATTTATTCATCACAGTCATATTTGCATTTATGTTTATGTATATGAGTATATAGTGTTATTGTATACCCATTCTGATTGCACATCAACCAAGGTACACATCACAGGAGTGTGGTAGATACTTATTATAGTGTCATACACCTCCTGACTTGTGACACACGTGAATTTAGCGCACCTGATTTTTTCTTTACTAATGTCTATATATATTCCTGAGGTGCAAGCACATTGAACAGTCATGCAAATTAGGATGTTGGGAGCATGCATGTCTATATACAGTAGCTACTTGTGAAAAAAAAAATCATATATTTAGCTTTCCATTTACAAACAAAATCAATATTTTCTTGGGTGCATGCAATAATGCACAACACAGTGAGCTTTGTGTGTAGTTTCAGTCTACTTAGTTTTAGAATCTGATGTTATTGGATCCTTATGAAAGCAAAACTAAATGTTTCTGATGGTTTTATGGATCCTTATCCCAATGTGAGCTTTTATGCTAAGCCTTAGAAGATGTCTCTGCTATTCATTTCAAAATGGTTCTTCATTATCAACCTACTACTGTGTTTTCAGAGGATTACAACGGCTCTCTCTCAGTTAATATTGATTTTTTTCTAATTTAATGCATAACAGTAGAGGGAATTACATTAATATCAGTGTTATCTTCAAACTAACTTGGGGTTTGCTCATGAAAGCCAAGCCATCGATGGGCAGGCCAGCTACAAGTGGATGCTCATTACTCATTCAGAGTTTCTGCTTGGTGTGCAATATTTTATAGGAAACAAATTGTCTTTGTTGTATTTTAAACTAGGAGAATGATTTCAAACAGTCGAATGCTAATGACACTACTCATTCTGCTGGAACTGATGGTTACACATTCAATATATGTTTCTGGAGGCAAAAAAAGGAGGAATAGACAACAAATGCTAGATCAATACAAGAGAGAAACGAGTTAAGAAATGTCATTCATAACTGTAATCTTCAAAGATTCAAATGCATTATATTTCTATGTTTCTCAATTCACTATTATGCATTCAACGGGCCTGTATTTTTTTTTAGATTTTCTTGCCCTATTTGAAACAAGTGATATTCCCATTGGGTTTGTTGGTTTGAAGTAAATTACATTTCTGTGGATAAAATATGTCAGGTGAGTTCATCACTTTTCAAAGCAACAACAGATATATCAACTAGTTCAGTAAATCTCCAGTGCATTAAGTACCCTGGACTCCTTTCTGACATATGATTAAGTACACTCTATACTTTATCAAAATGAAAAATTATCTGGCTAGCTTTAACATGTTTATAAAAAAAGTAGAAATATTATTGCAATATTTGCAAAGGTTTTAATTATATAATGCTTCTAAATTCTTCAGTGTGAAACAATAATTCTCCATTGGGAAAAATTGAATTATGTATTTTAATTTAGTTTTTTACTTTATGCAGTATGGATATGAGAGATGTCAGCATTAAGTAAATCATTTCATTTTTAAACTGATTTAATTAATAATGAACACGTAGAGGTGTGATCATATGTATTTACTGTTTATCTAGTGCCGTGAGTATACTTGGAACTCTACCAAATTACACTTTGCAAACAAAAGCAATGAGCAGACAAAAGATGTCAGGAATTATAACAAAAGGGAATAGCATCTTTGTAATAACCTACAGTCTATTGGTATAATGGCATAAGGGTGCTTGTCACTGTTGTAAAAATTAAAACAACAAAGGAATGTATCATATGATGGAGGTAACCCAAGCCAGTGGTACTGCGGATCCTATGTAGCTGTTGTCTGAATTTGGTAAGCTACAGTTATTAGACAATGCACATCTAATGTCTGTTTGTGCCTTTACTCCCTTCAGAAGATTATTTCAATCCCTTGTAAGCCCTAGAGCAATCAGAATATTTCTAACCAAACCATTATTTAAAGGTTTGCAATGAGCTGGTTATTTGATAGTTTTTTTTTTCCCAAACAAATTTTTATTGAGACAAATACGAAGGAACAAAGAATGTCAGTATTACATTAACAAGATCAATGTGATACAAAAATAAGTCAAATGAACAGACAATAGTAGGCATTAAGGAATAGATATAAGATTTCAAAGACAGTAGGGCTGAATATTCAAAAAGTTTCAGATAGCACATTAATAGTTCTGTTATAAGAGTTGCAAGGGATATAAGTGAAGGAGAAACATAATATCAGGGGCTTGTTACGCAAACGAGGTTGTGTAAGACTTAAATGTCATTAAGTAAGGTATGTTTTCAATGTGTGATCATGTAGCATAACATTTTATAAATGAGTGATTGCATGGGACCAGTGCATGCACCACGGCAGGTTCTGAACATGAATTTAGGGACATTAGGGGTATGGGGGAGAGAAAAAAGAAAAAAAAAGAGGGAGAGGGAGGAAGGAAAGAGAGCGAAAAGATAGGAGAGGGAGAAGGATGAAGTGTTGATACTGTAAGAGTTAAGTTGGAAGAGAGAGTATTTGGACATATGCACATTTGGGCGAAAAAAGATGTGCAGGAGTTGTATAGTGATTAAGTATCAATTGTTTTGACATTGTAATATAATTGATTTTTGTGTGTATAGTTGTTGGCTGACAAACACAGTGGAGCCTAATGTTGAGCTATGTACAAGGTATGTGTTAAGGTCTGTTATGAGCAGAAGGAAGCAGAGGTGATAAGGTTAGGTTCAAGAGGGGGTAGCCAGATGTTTGGCTGTATTCGGTGGAGGATTTAAAGTATATCCAACCTGCCCACGTGGAAGCAAATTTGTGTGGGGAATCCCAGGATATTGAAATTAGCTCTTCCTTCTTCCATCCAGCTATTTTATCTATGTGCCCCATAATTTAGGTATACAAAGCTTAGCTGCGTTAACTAGCATCATTGCTAACGATTTGAAGTATGGTGAGTTTAAAGAGCCGTGGTGGTGGATTAAACATTGTGCAGGTGTGTAAGCTAGTGGGAGGGCAGTTATTTTTTGGGTTATTTCATGTATAGCTTTCCAAAAAGGTTGAATAGATGGGCGTTCCCACCAGATGTGTAGGAGGTCAGCGTTGGTATGGTGACATCTCCAGCATTTGCTTGATGTGGAGGCATTGAATTTGTGCAAAAATGGTGGGGGTGCAGTACCAGTGGGAAATTATTTTATAATTATTCTCTTGTATAGAGACATTAATTGAGCCTTTGTGTACGTGATGTTTTGTTCCCAGCCATTGGTAGTAAGAATCATGTGGAGGTCTTGGGCCCAAGCCTTACATGCTTTCCCTTCAACTGCTTGAATGTTTTTCCAGAGCATGTTGTGTATAGTTAAAATGACATGGCTAGAGATGGGGCGAACACCGCCCGGGTGGTTCGCGAACGCGCTCACGCTCAAATGTTCGCGAACCACAAGCTCGCGGGGAACCGCATTGACTTTAATGGCAGGTGGACTTTAAAAATCTACAGGTCTTATTTGCAGCCCCCAAATACTTCCTAGCTGTGCACACATAGTCCCGCCATATGGACACTGATATAACAGAAGTATTAAGCGCATTTGTGATCTCATAATCTAATATTTTGTTTTACCGAAAAAAAAATTCTGCAGTACCCAAATACACTATTCTGAAAGTTTATATATCACCCCGCTGGTTCTCTAAGCCCTGGTTCTCCAAACTCTGGTTCTCAAAGCCCTGGTTCTATAAGCCATGGTTCTCCAAACTTTGGTTCACATCTACATTTGTCACTCTTTGTAGTTGTAGTATTGCTTCAGAACCACACCAGTCACAATGCTACACAATACAAATCCACTATAATATGCTTTCTATATTAGAAAATGTATATTATAAGTGTATTACACCCCTAAATACTGCACACCAAAGAATAGTACACCTATACCAGTCCTTAAAAGGACTTGTTGTGGACCTATTACCTAGCAATTTGTGTCACTAAAAGTCTGTCCCTTCTCCAGACAGCAACCTCTCCCTACACTGACAAAATACAGAATGTAAAATGGCAGCCAGCTCAGGACTATTTATAAGTAGAGATGTACCGAACTGTTCACCGGCGGACAGTTCCCGGCGAACATCGCTTGTTTGCGTCCGCCGCTGCGCCCCCTATAATACATCATTGAGGCAAACTTTGACCCTGAACCTCACAGTCAGCAGACACATTCCAACCAATCAGCACACCTCCCTCCCACACCCTCCCACCTCCTATAAATAAGCAAGGGCAGCATCCATCTTAGATCATTTCTGAAGCAGTGTGTTAGTGAGAGCAGGGAAAGTGCTGCTGCTGCTGCTGTTAATAGCTAGGGACAGTTGTTAGTCAGTGTTCCCGGTCTTGTTAGTCAGTGTTCTTTGTACACTCCTGCTGTAAGGACAGCACCCCAAAAAGCCCTTCTTAGGGCTGGTAATTTAGTTTTTTTTTTGGATATATATATATATATATATTGTCCCCAAAAGCCCTTTTTAGGGCTGGTATTTGAGTATTTTATATATATATATATATATATATATATATATATATATATATATATATATATATATATATATATATATATATATATATATATTGTCCCCAAAAGCCCTTTTTAGGGCTGGTATTTGAGTATTTTTTATATATATATATATATATATATATATATATATATATCTATTGTGCACTGCAGTTGCCTGCCCGCTGTGTGTGAGAGGTCACAGACCCACCACAGACTGTACTGTGTGCACACCACACTCATTTCGGGTGGCACAGGCACAGTACCTTGCATTTTAAAAAATATTTTTTTTTTCCTCTGTCATAATTGCAGTGAGTGTCAGATCCACAGAGTGTACTGTACCCACTGCAGTGCCCACCACTGATATATATACGGTGGCACAGCATCTTGTTGCAAAGTGAAAAAAATATATATTTTTTATAATTGACGTTGCCTGGGCTGCCAGTGACTGTCAGGTCCACAGAGAGTGTACTGTGCCCACTGCAGTGCCACTGCCCACCCACCACTGATATATACGGTGGCACAGCAGCTTGCAAATTAAAAATATATATTTTTTTTTATAATTGCCGTTGCCTGGGCTGCCAGTGACTGTCAGGTCCACAGAGAGTGTACTGTGCCCACTGCAGTGCCACTGCCCACCCACCACTGATATATACGGTGGCACAGCAGCTTGCAAATTAAAAATATATATATTTTTTTATAATTGCCGTTGCCTGAGCTGTCAGTGACTGTCAGGTCCACAGAGAGTGTACTGTGCCCACTGCAGTGCCACTGCCCACCCACCACTGATATATACGGTGGCACAGCAGCTTGCAAATTAAAAATATATATATTTTTTTATAATTGCCGTTGCCTGGGCTGCCAGTGACTGTCAGGTCCACAGAGAGTGTACTGTGCCCACTGCAGTGCCACTGCCCACCCACCACTGATATATACGGTGGCACAGCAGCTTGCAAATTAAAAATATATATATTTTTTTTTATAATTGCCGTTGCATGGGCTGCCAGTGACTGTCAGGTCCACAGAGAGTGTACTGTGCCCACTGCAGTGCCACTGCCCACCCACCACTGATATATACGGTGGCACAGCAGCTTGCAAATTAAAAATATATATATTTTTTTTATAATTGCCGTTGCATGGGCTGCCAGTGACTGTCAGGTCCACATAGAGTGTACTGTGCCCACTGCAGTGCCACTGCCCACCCACCACTGATATATACAGTGGCACAGCAGCTTGCAAATTAAAAATATATATATATTTTTTATAATTGCAGTTGCCTGGGCTGCCAGTGACTGTCAGGTCCACAGAGTGTACTGTACCCACTGCCCAACACTCCTATAGGGTGGCACAGCACCTTGCACTCATAGTACCACAAATCTAAAAAAAATTACAGGCAGAGGCAGGCCACCCCGCAAGGGCCGTCGTGGCCGTGGTGCTGTGATTTCCTTTGGCCCTAGAATAATGCCCAGTGTTTAGAGGCCACAGACCCTGAACTCAAAAAATTCTGAGGACATAGTTGACTGGCTTACACAGGACACCCAATCGTCTACAGCTTCCGCTCGGAACCTTAATGCGCCATCCTCCTCCAGCTCAGCTTCGGGCACCTCTCAATTTACCACTCGCCCGCCTGCCGGCACCACCACCAACACTAGCACCACAGCCGCTTCACTTGATCTGTCAGAGGATTTATTTACACATCAGTTGGAAGAAATAAGTGATGATGCACAACCATTAGTGCCAGAGGATGTAGATAACGGGGATATGTCTCAGTCAGGCAGCATTATACACATGGACGTACATTGTGATGATGATGTTGTACCTGCTGCTGCTGCCTTTGCTGAGTTGTCAAGTGAAGCGGCTGATGATGACGATGTGTCCGTGGATGTCACCTGGGTGCCTGCTCGAAGAGCAGAAGAAGAGGGGGAAAGTTCAGATGGGGAGACAGAGAGGAGGAGGAGACGAGTTGGAAGCAGGGGGAGGTCATCGCAAGGAGCTAGTGGCACAGTCAGACAGCATGTAGATTCGGCACCCGCGGTCAGCCAGACAGCACGCAAATCAATGCAAGCTGTTGCCACCACCAGAATGCCGTCATTGCAAAGCTCAGCAGTGTGGCATTTTTTTTGTGTGTCTGCCTCTGATATCAGCGATGCCATTTGTAACCTGTGCCAAAAGAAACTGAGTCGTGGGAAGTCCAACACCCACCTAGGTACAACTGCTTTGCGAAGGCACATGATCTCACATCACAAACGCCTATGGGATCAACACATGAGTAAAAGCAGCACACAAACTGAAAGCCACCATCCTCCTCCTGGTCCAGCATCTTCAGCCATGTCAACCACCGCTGTCCTCCTTGCCCCCTATCAACAACCCGCCCCTCTGCCTCTCACCTTCAGCAGTTCCTGCTCACCTGCCCACAGTCAGGTGTCTGTCAAGGAAATGTTTGAGCGTAAGAAGCCAATCTCACAGAGTCACCCCCTTGCCCGGGGTCTGACAACTGGCTTGTCGGAACTCTTAGCCCGCCAGCTTTTACCATACAAGCTGGTGGAGTCTGAGGCCTTCAAAAAATTTGTGGCTATTGGGACACCGCAGTGGAAGGTACCCGGCCAAAATAATTTTTCACAAAAGGCAATCCCCAACCTGTACTCTATTGTGGAAAAGGAAGTCATGTCATGTCTGGCACACAGTGTTGGGGCAAGGGTCCATCTGACCACTGATAGCTGGTCTGCAAAGCACGGTCAGGGCAGGTATATCACTTACACTGTGCATTGGGTAAACCTGCTGGCGGCTGCCAAGCATGGAATGCGTGGCTCTGCTGCAGAGGAGTTGGTGACACCGCCATAACTTGCAGGCAGGCCTGCTGCCACCTCCTCTACTCCTCCTACTCCATCCTCTTTGCTAACCTCCTCGGCTGAGTCCTCTTCAGCTGTTGCGTCTTGCTCCACACCAACTGCACCCCCCAGCTCCCCAGGGGCTATTCCACATGCCAGATACGACAGTGTCACGCTGTCTTGGGGTCGACTTGCCTGAAAGCAGAGAGTCACACTGGACCAGCACTACTGTCCGCCCTGAACGCACAGGTGGATCAGTGGCTGACCCCGCACCAACTGGAGATCGGCAAAGTGGTGTGTGACAACGGAAGCAATTTGTTGGCAGCATTGAATTTGGGCAAGTTGACACATGTGCCGTGCATTGCACATGTGTTGAATCTGATTGTACAACGCTTTGTGCAGAAGTACCCAGGCTTACAGGACGTCCTCAAGCAGGCCAGGAAGGTGTGTGGCCATTTCAGGCGTTCCTACTAGGGATGATTGAACGGTTGGGTGTTCGAGGTTCGGCCGAATTTAGAACTTTTTGCCCAAAAAGTTCGGAATTTGGCAACCAGAACCGCCCAAAATGCAATGCTTCAGGAAATGGGCTTTAAAAGCCCGTGATTGGACCAGAACCATTAGCAAAAGCCAATTGAGGGGGCAGGAGAATGCTAGGAATGTGATTGGAGTGACTAGGGGGTCCCTAGACCAATCATTAGTGAATACGCCCCCCAGTATATAAGATCGCCCCCGCCATATTCCTAGCATTGTTATACTGGACATGGAAGAGAGTGGAAGCAGTTCTGTTAATTTTACTTTAAAAGTGTCATTTAGCTATTTTTAGTGTGAGGAAAGGGATATCTAGTGTAGTTAGAGTGCTCCTTTACACTTAAGTTAGCTTCAAAAATTTAGTTTCTGTAGGGAAAATGTTAAGTGTAAGGGGACCGTAGTGTAGTGTCGGGTTAACTGGCAGTGACTGCTATGGCAGGGTGACAAAACCCTTCCATAGCAGGGTGACCGCTATAGAGAAAAGATCATTTCTCTGAATAGCTTCGGCACACCCATATGGCTTCTCACCAGCCAAGCATTTTTTATGCTGCAGGGGCTGCCACTGCCAGTGCTTTTTTGAGGACATGTTTGATGTCAGACATGACATCTGAACATGTGTATAGGGGGTATATATAGACATATATGTCTGAATATATACCCCTAGACATATATAGGTGTGATAGTAGCAGAAATAAATGCTTGCGCTAATGAAATCATTTACAGTAATATATTTCTGCTACTATCACACCTATATATGTCTAGGGGTATATATTCAGACATATATGTGTATGTGTATATATACCCCCTATACACAAGTTCAGATGTTTTGCCTGCCTCAAAAGAACCCCAAAAAATGCCAAAAAAAACGCTAGCGTCAAAAAAAAAATGCCCAGGTGTGTTTTTGCTGGCATTTTTTGGGGGTTTTTGGAGGCAGGCAAAACATCTGAACTTGTATATAGTGGTATATATACACACATACATATATTTATATACACACCTAGACATATATCGGTGTGATAGTAGCAGAAATATATTACTGTAAATGATTTCATTAGCGTAAGCATATATTTCTGCTACTATCACACCTATACAGTGGGTACGGAAAGTATTCAGACCCCCTTAAATTTTTCACTCTTTGTTATATTACAGCCATTTGCTAAAATCATTTAAGTTCATTCTTCTTCCTCATGAATGTACACATAGCACCCTATACTGACAGAAAAACACAGAATTGTTGACATTGTTGCAGATTTATTAAAAAAGAAAAACTGAAATATCACATGGTCCTAAGTATTCAGACCCTTTGCTGTGACACTCATATATTTAACTCAGGTGCTTTCCATTTCTTCTGATCATCCTTGAGATGGTTCTACACCTTCATTTGAGTCCAGCTGTGCTTGATTATACTGATTGGACTTGATTAGGAAAGCCACACACCTGTCTATATAAGACCTTCCAGATCACAATGCATGTCAGAGCAAATGAGAATCATGAGGTTAAAGGAACTGCCTGAAGAGCTCAGAGACAGAATTGTGGCAAGGCACAGATCTGGCCAAGGTTACAAAAAGATTTCTGCTGCACTTAAGGTTCCTAAGAGCACAGTGGCCTCCATAATCCTCAAATGGAAGACGTTTGGGACGACCAGAACCCTTCCTAGAGCTGGCCGTCCGGCCAAACTGAGCTATCGGGGGAGAAGAGCCTTGGTGAGAGAGGTAAAGAAGAACCCAAAGATCACTGTGGCTGAGCTCCAGAGATGCAGTCAGGAAATGGGAGAAAGTTGTAGAAAGTCAACCATCACTGCAGCCCTCCACCAGTTGGGGCTTTATGGCAGAGTGGCCCAACGGAAGCCTCTCCTCAGTGTAAGACACATGAAAGCCCGCATGGAGTTTGCTAAAAAAAACACCTGAAGGACTCTAAGATGGTGAGAAATAAGATTCTCTGGTCTGATGAGACCAAAATAGAACTTTTTGGCCTTAATTCTAAGCGGTATGTGTGGAGAAAACCAGGCACTGCTCATCACCTGTCCAATACAGTCCCAACAGTGAAGCATGGTGGTGGCAGCATCATGCTGTGGGGGTGTTTTTCAGCTGCAGGGACAGGACGACTGGTTGCAATCGAGGGAAAGATGAATGCGGCCAAGTACAGGGATATCCTGGACAAAAACCTTCTCCAGAATGCTCTGGACCTCAGACTGGGCCGAAGGTTTACCTTCCAACAAGACAATGACCCTAAGCACACAGCTAAAATAACGAAGGAGTGGCTTCACAACAACTCCGTGACTGTTCTTGAATGGCCCAGCCAGAGCCCTGACTTAAACCCAATTGAGCATCTCTGGAGAGACCTAAAAATGGCTGTCCACCAACGTTTACCATCCAACCTGACAGAACTGGAGAGGATCTGCAAAGAGGAATGGCAGAGGATCCCCAAATCCAGGTGTGAAAGACTTGTTGCATCTTTCCCAAAAAGACTCCTGGCTGTATTAGATCAAAAGGGGGCTTCTACTAAATACTGAGCAAAGGGTCTGAATACTTAGGACCGTGTGATATTTCAGTTTTTCTTTTTTAATAAATCTGCAACAATGTCAACAATTCTGTGTTTTTCTGTCAGTATGGGGTGCTATGTGTACATTCATGAGGAAGAAGAATGAACTTAAATGATTTTAGCAAATGGCTGCAATATAACAAAGAGTGAAAAATTTAAGGGGGTCTGAATACTTTCCGTACCCACTGTATATGTCTAGGTGTGTATATAAATATATGGATGTGTGTATATACACCACTATACACAAGTTCAGATGTTTTGCCTGCCTCAAAAGAACCCCAAAAAATGCCAAAAAAACGCTAGCGTCAAAAAAAAAAATGCCCAGGTGTGTTTTTGCTGGCATTTTTTGGGGGTTTTTGGAGGCAGGCAAAACATCAGAACTTGTGCACAGTACCACTATACACAAGTTCAGATGTTTTTCCTGACTGCAAAGAACTCAAAAAAATGCCTTCTATTAAACCGGCAAGGTGTTACAGCAGCGAAGCCAACCCCCTGTCAGAAAGTTTTCTAATACAAACGATCTTTTTTTTATGGTTCTGGACATGCTACAGAGCTGAAAATTCACATGTACACTTTTTAGACCCCCCAGATTTGAAATCCAAAGTAAAAATCAAAAAATCTCTTTTTCTTTTTTTTTTTTTTTTAATTTTTTCAATAATTGGCTTTTTTATCAAAAATGACAATTTTTAAGAACTTTTTTGTGTGATTTTGTGTCTGGGGGGTCTAAAAGGTGTACCTGTGACGTTTCAGCTCTGTAGCATGTCCAGAACCAGAAAAAAAAGGATTGTAAAAAAGGATTGTATGTATTAGAAAACTTTCAGCTCAGGGGGTTAGCTTCTCTCCACACCTTGCCGGTTTCAAAGCAGGCATTTTTTTGGGTTCTTTGCAGTCAGGAAAAACATCTGAACTTGTGTATAGTGGTACTGTGCACAAGTTCAGATGTTTTGCCTGCCTCCAAAACCCCCCAAAAAATGCCAGCAAAAACACACCTGGGCATTTTTTTTTGACGCTAGCGTTTTTTTGGCATTTTTTTGGGTTCTTTTGAGGCAGGCAAATCATCTGAACTTGTGTATAGTGGTATATATACACACATACATATATTTATATACACACCTAGACATATATAGGTGTGATAGTAGCAGAAATATATTACTGTAAATGATTTCATTAGCGCAAGCATATATTTCTGCTACTATCACACCTATATATGTCTAGGTGTGTATATAAATATATGGATGTGTGTATATATACACCACTTGTCACAATCTGGATGGAGGCCGAAGTGCAGAGAGGGCTTCCCTTGCACCTCAGTGCGAGTCACCCCTGGAAGTGGTACAGGAGGTGAAGCGTCCCAAGTAGCACAGGTCGCCTGTGGTGAACACCAGATGATTTCAGGAACTCTGGGTAAGGCAGGCAACTAGAAGAGTAGTAAAAGCCAGGCCGAGGGTCAAACACCAGTGATCAGTCCAAGAGCAAGGTAAGTAGCAGAGCAGGGACGAGCCGGGGTCATACACAGGTGAGCAGGCAGAAACAGAGTCCTTAGGCAAGCCAGGGTCATACACTGGGAAAACAGGCAGGTAGTAGCAAGAGCAAAGTCCGAGAGGCAAGCCGAGGGTCAAACACCAGGAGGAGATCAGATGGTTCAGAAACAAGCCGGGTCACAACAGGAAGTCCAAACAGGAAACAGGAAGCACAAGATCACAGGAAGCTGAGAGATAATCCAGCAATGAGTCTGCTCCTATGGCCACCTTTTATAGGCCAGCAGAGGGCAGTGTCAATTGAGGCTGGAACGACCATTGCTATTTCTGGCAATGTTGCCAGTTCTCCTACGGTCATTTCCCTGACGGGCCAGCAGAGGGCTGTGTCGATTGAGCCAGGAGCGTCCATGACTTGTACTGGCAGAAATGCCAGTACGGCTGTATCCCTGACACCACTATACACAAGTTCAGATGTTTTGCCTGCCTCAAAAGAACCCCAAAAAATGCCAAAAACGCTAGCGTCAAAAAAAAAAATGCCCAGGTGTGTTTTTGCTGGCATTTTTTGGGGGTTTTTGGAGGCAGGCAAAACATCAGAACTTGTGCACAGTACCACTATACACAAGTTCAGATGTTTTTCCTGACTGCAAAAAACTCAAAAAAATGCCTTCTATTAAACCGCCAAGGTGTTACAGCAGCGAAGCCAACCCCCTGTCAGAAAGTTGTCTAATACAAACGATTTTTTTTTTATGGTTCTGGACATGCTACAGAGCTGAAACTTCACATGTACACCTTTTAGACCCCCCCAAATCTGAAATCAAAAAATCTCTTTTTTTTTTTTTTTTTTCATTTTTTCAATAATTGGCTTTTTTCTACTGAAAAATTAAAATTATCTTTTTTTTTTTCATGGTTCTGGACATGCTACAGAGCTGAAACTTCACATGCACACCTTTTAGACCCCCCGGATACTAAATCCAAAGTAAAAATAATAAAATCTCTCTTTTTTTTTTTTCAATAATTGGCTTTTTTTATCAAAAATGACAATTTTTAAGAACTTTTTTTTTGTGTGATTAATAGTTAATGGGGCATGACCCAGAACCCTAGGCACTTTTTAGGGGCATTTATTGGGTTTTAGGTCTTAAAAATTGTGTTTTTTGATTACCGAAGTTCGGGTCCCATTGATTTCAATGGGGTTCTGAAATCCGAACCGAACTTTTGGGAAATTCGGGTGTTCTGGTCGAACCGAACTTTTCAAAAGTTCGATCATCCTTAGTTCCTACATGGCCATGGCGCACTTTTCAGATATTCAGCGGCGAAACAACATGCCAGTGAGGCGCTTGATTTGCGATAGCCCGACACGTTGGAATTCAACACTGCTAATGTTTGACCGCCTGCTCCAACAAGAAAAAGCGGTCAACGAGTATTTGTATGACCGGGGTGCTAGGACAGCCTCTGCGGAGCTGGGTATTTTTTTGCCACGTTACTGGACGCTCATGAGCAATGCCTGTAGGCTCATGCGTCCTTTTGAGGAGGTGACAAACCTAGTCAGTCGCACTGAAGGCACCATCAGCGACATCATCCCATATGTTTTCTTCCTGGAGCGTGCCCTGCGAAGAGTGCTGGATCA
Organism: Pelophylax lessonae; assembly: GCF_965119305.1. Classification (NCBI taxonomy): domain Eukaryota; kingdom Metazoa; phylum Chordata; class Amphibia; order Anura; family Ranidae; genus Pelophylax; species Pelophylax lessonae. The sequence continues at coordinate 272,147,109 of NC_138770.1, forward strand.
GGCCATAGATGAGCGTGAAGAGGAAGAGGAAGAGTTGTGGTCACCATCACCACCACCAGAAACAGCCTTACCATCGCTTGCTGGACCTGCGGCAACACTGGAAGAGGAGTCTGAGGAAGAGGAGTCAGGGGAGGAATGTGGCTTTGAGGAGGAGGAACACCAACCACAGCAGGCATCCCAGGGTGCTCGTTGTCACCTATCTGGTACCCGTGGTGTTGTACGTGGCTGGGGGGAAGAACACACCTTCAATGACATCAGACATTAGAAAGATCAGTTGAGTGTTGAATAGAATTAATGTAATGTTTGATTTGCAGATATTCTAAGAAGCTTAAATGAGGGTTGGCCCCTAGTGCGTTTAAACTTTCAACCGACTTAATTTTACCATCTTGGAGTATTTAATAGTTTTTAACTGCTTAGCACACCAGACATATGTGTATATCTTATGACCTTCATTTGGTTATTGTTTTTAAAAATATCTTAAATATATTTTTTATTATAACCAGAAAAATATTTTTTGTTTGTTTGATGTACAGACTTGCTGACCTGACCAAGTTTGCTTGACCAGATCATCAACAGCCTTCTAGGGAAAAAATAAAAATGTAAAACGTTTTTAAAAGTATAAAAACCTTAATCCGCACATAAGGTTTAACAAAACATACATCAAAAAGAGGGATGGCAGGTGAAATGTTAATGTGCATACAGTAAAGTCTTAGAAGCAGCCAAGGTGCCAAGCAGGCATACAGTTGCTTGGCAAGCGGGTGGGGTTTGGGAAATGTATTTTCTCTGTTCCAGCAAAAACCTAACATGGGAAGGTTGTTACTGGAGAAGGTGGGGGGTAAAAGTGAGTGGTGTTGTTTTAATTTGAAAGTTTCATTCTGTAGAAGGGTAGGCATCCTAGAGCTTATTATTATATGCTTAATTTTAACTGCCCCCTGCCCTTACCCTCTAGTCCCTGGAGAGTGACTTACAGGAAAAGGTCAATGAGAACCAAGAAGGAATAAAATTAGTCTACCAACAAATGTTGTGGCTCCACAAATTCCAGTTGGACCCTGCTTCTAAGCTGTCATTACTTTAACCAAGTTTGCTCTGTCTATGTTTGCTTGACCAGGGCAGGGACAGCAGGGACAAATAATGAAAGAGCAAAAATTATGAAAAAATTACATAGTTAGGCTGATAAAAAGGCACAAGCCCGACTGGTTACAACCAATAGAAAAATAAATAAATAGAATAAATAAATAGAAAACCTTCATATACAGAATTACATACCCACAGTAAACCTGTAAATCATTTTTAACAAAGAGGTACTTTAAAAGTGATGACGGGTGGAAATATGTTAATGTGGGACTGCGTGTTAACTGAAATAAATAAACATATGAATAAAAATATGATTTAGTTGGTGATTCTAATGAAATAACTCTAGCTTCCCAGAGCTTCACCTCATGCCATAACCACATACAAAGAGAAAGTAGAGCAGGTAGAGGTGAAGTTGGAATAGGAGGAGTTAGGGAAGAGGTAGAGAACTGGAGGGAGAGATTGTTTTTAACAGTTCTTCACGATGTATGATTCTGTTGGCAATTCCACCATGTAAAAACAGCTCTCCAGAGCCCCTTCTTGTGTCATAATCAGGAGGACAAGGTGGAGGAAGAAGAGATTTAGGAGGAGTAGAGGAAGGAGTAGTTGGAGGACTGGAGGAAGGGGACTGCTTTTAAAAAGTTGTATCCATGTATAATTGAATTCTCCCAATATAGCTCCAGTTCCCAAGAGTCTTTTCTCATGCTATAATCACATAGAAAGTCGAGGTGAATGGGGTATGGGGTGTAGTACTAGTGGGAGGTGGAGGAGGATAAGATGAAGGTATAAGGGAGATGAGGGAGGAGGAAGTGGAGGGGGTAAACAGGGAGAAGAGGTGGAAGAGCTAACTTTAGCAATGCTTGCCACCTACTACCTTTATATGGCAGCACCTTTACCTCTTATTTTTGGCTTTCTTGTCTTATATTTTTTGATGGCCATAATTTGATTAATAGCAGACAGCATAGCTATAGGATTCTGTGGCTGAGTGCCTTGGAGGAGGCAAAAAATTATGTCTGGCAATTTTCCACTTTGGGGCCAACCAGGCCAGGAAATTTGTATTGGATTATATAGGAGAAGTTGCAGGAAAAATATATTGGCCAAACAATAAAAAAAATAAAAATAAAAATGAAATAAATATGAAAAGAATAATTTAAAAAATAACATTTATAAATAAAAAAGCAATACTGGCTTGGGAATCCCCCCTGTTGGACCACCCAGACCAGGAGATTTGTATTAAGTGATATGGAAGGGGATCAGAGCACAAAGAGCTAGGACAATTTAAATTTTTGCAGCTCCAGATGGGCCCTCTCAGACAGCACACTGGCTGCAGGGCAAAAAGAAGCTCCAGAGCATACTGTGCAAACTCTGGCCAGAGGTCCATCCTCACTTGTGAGAATGTCTGCATTAGCCCTGAACCCAATTTGGTCAAAAATCATGTGGTTTAGGAACTGCTTGTGAGTGTGGGAAAGAAGTTCTTACGCAATACCTTCTCAAATTGGTGCATTTTGTGCTTCTCTGGAATGGTGGCAGCAGATTGGCAGACCCTTGTATTTAGAGCCTGTTAAGGTGACCACCAATAATAACGAATCTTGAAATCCTTGTAGGGCGTTTGTTCAAAAAAGACTCCATTAGCCAAAAATTGTCTGCAGCATAGCACCTTAATATACCCCCAGTCTTACTCCACCCATGTACAACTCCCAGGTTTTGGAGGATTGCTATGCACCCCTATTTTCTCCTCCTCCTCACTGCCAGTACCCCAACCTTCCTCTGCTTCCTGCTGACTCATTGTAATCCACATGCTGCTGGAGGGCAACATAATGGCGGCTGTGGGATGGCCTTCTGGGCAAATATTTGCAGCTGGATACCTGTCCCTGTGCTGTAGCATAGGCCATAAACTCGTGAAAAGGGCTGATTCAATTAACTGGAAAGAAAGTAGTCACAAAGCCAGTTTTGAAAAGCTGGCATTAAGATGTCTGGCATGGGGGTGATTTGGGGACATCATTTTCTTTAACAGGAGCAGATAAATTAAAAAGGCTCACAATGCAGAACTCTGAACTGTCCCTAGGGATAGCAGTGGCTGGTAATTTCATCAACTCTTCCTATCCAATGGTTTGGGCTATGGCAGGATTAGCAAGAAAAGTAGGAAACTTGCAGACAGCTGGCTGCTCTGTGCCTGGGAAGCATAAAAAGAGAAAGGCTTTGTCAACCAAGTCACTACCTCTTGCACAATAAACCTGGTTGAGTGAAAAAAAAAAAAAACATAGCTCCTCAGAGCTTATCTTCATGCCAAAATCACATCAAAGGAGAAGAGGTGAAGGAGGAAGATAAAAAGGAGTAGAAGGAGGCTAAAAGGCTGAAGTGGAAAAGGGGAAGGAGGAGGAGAAAGAGATCACATCACCTACTTTGCAGCCTAACAAAGTTGTTTACATAGTGTCCAGCCACTGAACAGTATTACTGCTTACAGTCTAGACTTTAATGCAAGATAAAACCTGCCTTGTCTCTTTATACTTGCTGACAATTCTAATGCTCAATTACTGTTTTGATGCTAGTCAGTTTTTACCAAACACATACCTTAAGTTTTAAATATTCTGAGAATACCTGGGGATACATGGATTAGGGGAGTGGGGGGTAATGTGAGGTTGCCATTTTTTAAGAGTTTTTGTGTACACTCTTTTTTGGCATTTTTTAACTTTTCAGACAATACAATGTGGTAGTGCTACAAAAAGATGCTCACAAAAAAAACTGTTAACAACTTGACCTCCAAAAGGTTTACCCCTTCATGAGCAAGCCATTTTTTGCAGTTCAGCACTGCACTGCTTTAACTGACAACTGGTTGGTCATGCAACACTGTATGTGAATTACATTTATTTAATTTTATTTTCACACAAACAGAGCTTTCTTTTAGTTGTATTTGTTCACCACTTTTTTATTTGTTGCTATAAAAATGAAAATAGGCAAAACATTTTGAAAAAAACAATATTTCCTACTTTATGTTAATAAAACATATCTAATAAAATCATATTTCTTCAAAATTTAGGCCAAAATGTATTCTACAGGTGTTGCTGGGCTTCCCTGTAGTCAGTATGATTTCTGAATGTACATTTAGCACTGCATGGGGCTTTATTACAGAAAAGGGAGTCTATTTGTACTGAAACACGATTGAATGACTGAAAATTGTGAAAATTAACCAGTCCTAACACACAACTAATAAGTCCCTGCTGCAGATGCTACAGATTTAATTTCTATTTTTTTTTTTTTATTCCGGCCCCAAAAATATTGTTTTTTTTTCCTGAAAATTTTTTATTGTAAATTTTCAATAAAAATTATGCATTTAAGTAGAAATGAGGACATATAGAACAGTCTCATAGCATAACTATCAATGTCAATAGTAAAACGCTCAACACTTAAGTCGAAGTCCAAAAATAAACACGGCTTCTTGTAGCATAAGAGAAGCAATGTCAATAACACCATGGTGGTTAGCTGTCTCACATGGGACAGATGGGAGAAAACCAGCCTGATGTTTGGATTACTCTTAGCTAGTTAATAATAAGACCTAGACTTACAGAATAATTATCAGTAAATGTTACAAAAAATAAGTTGTGTCCGAATTGAAAACATCCTATGATAGTGGAGGTGGTCGGCCTCCAGAGAAAACATAGGTCAAAAATAAAGATGATAGATGCTTGCAACATGGGTTAATGAATTAGGATGAGAAAGTCAAGGAGCTGGGATTTTAAAGTTTGCCCAGTGAATTAGTTAGAGATTTGCATATTTTGGTTACACAGTGCACAAAATTGATTATTTGGTCCCAGAAAGCAGAGATCGAAAGACATTGCCAAAATCTATGAGTTAACAATGGTTTGGGATATCCCCATTGGGGGCATGTTGGGGATTTGGAGGTTGGACTAGGAGGGAGAAACGGAATAAATGCTTTATGGATCAGTTTAAATTGTGTTTCTCTCCACGTTTCATTTGTAATGCATTTACAAACTTTCAGGTAATCTTCCAAGACCTTGTTCCCCAAATTTTCCTGAGGAATATCTTTATGCCATTTTCCAAAGAGAACTTTGGGTGTATTAGTACCTACTAGTGTTGAGCTTTGTGTTAGAGTCAAACGTAAGTCGACTCGAACATCAGGTGTTTGTGTGTTTGCTGAACACACAAACAAATGGCACTCTTCACTGGAAATTCACCCACCAATGAGCGCCCCATAATGCATCTGCGCAATTGCAGTGCATTAGGTGCTTGTGAATGGCCAAATCATGCACCTGACCTGTATGCTTTGGCCAATCACAGCACAACGCCCTGTCGGAGTCATGATTGGACAAAGGGAGGGTGCCTTTAGCCAATCATTGCTCAGGGGCTAAGTCCATGCCCCACACTATATATGGCTGCTTACACGACAGCCCTGTGTAGTGTGTTAGTGGACGAGATAGGAGTGGGATTAGGCAGGTAGTTGGTGGTATGTGCGTTTTATATATTAATATATATTAATATATCAGCCTACTGCAGCTATCAATCTGTCAGCAGCATATACGTTAAAAAAGGCTCACACTGCAGAGCTCTTTCTATTTACTGCAAATTCATGTGCTCACGTACTTTGCTGATGCTGGCCAATTTATCCTAAACACATAACTTAAGTTTTTTTTTTTTTTTTTTTTTTTTTACATTTTGATATTATTTGGGGATATAGAGTTGGGAGTGGGTTCAGAGAACGTGGGTTTGCACTCTCTGTTTTGACATTTACTTAAACCTTTTATACAATGCAGTGTGGCACTGCAAAAATAGATGGTCACAAACAATAATATGAAACTGTTTTGCCACTGGGCAATTTATATCAAGTGGAGGGCATTTTTTTTTTTGAAGAGTAAACTTTCCTGTTTTTGTTGGGCTCCTGCTTCCCCAGTTCAATTCAAGCTGCAATTATTTAGATTAGGATGCTGCCACACATCCCAAATATGTGATGCAGTATCAGACACTGTCAATTACAACTGCACTGTTTAAATCTCCCAAACATGTAATTGAAATGGTGTTTTTCCCATGTCACCCTTTTTTTTTTTATAGCCATTGCCTATTAGCCTTGAAAATGGTCAAAATTATTTTTAAGATTCACATGCCCCGGCCCATGGAGTTCAATAGAGTTTTAATGAAAGTTTACAAATTTGAACTGAATCTAGCACGATTTACCTATACCAAAAAAATCTTGGCAAAATGAATCCAACTGTACCCAAATTTACTATGAAACCACATTTGCTATTTTACAATAATTGTTTCTTTACAATGCTAATAAACAATAGGGGTTGATTTACTAAAACTAGAGAGTGCAAAAACTGGTGCAGCTGTGCATGGTAGCCAATGAGCTTCTAACTTCATGTTGTTCAATTAAGCTTTGATAAAACAGCCTGGAAGCTGATTGGTTTCTTTGCAGTGCTGTACTAGATTGTGCACTCTCCAGTTTTAATAAATAAACCCCTATAGGTCACAGTATCAAATGATACTACAATTATTTTTTGCTGATACCCTAAAAAATGCATTTATCCATAAATACAAATTAATCTAAAACATATTTAAATTAAACCAAACCAAATAGTGTCTGGAGTGGAAAGTACTCTGTCACATACTGTCAAGGTTGCTTTCATAAACCAAAAAAAGATAATTTTGGAATAACTGATTTCTTTGGACACTGAAAAAAAATACTTTGGTGCATAGTATAATCAAGGATTTTACAAATCGAGGAAGTTCACCTTACTATAAAAAATGCTTCTCTACCCTCTCTTTTTATTCAAACATAATAATCTCTGTTTCTTTGGGGAATTATATGACAGATAAAATAATCATAATACAAGCTACAGAGGAAGTCATGAGTTTTACCTAAACATAGAGAACAGTACATGACTTAGGGTTTAGTACATTATGTGATATTATGTAAGGATTAGGAAACCCTGAAACCCATACATAAAACTGTACAGCAGTTTTTACAGTCACGCACTGGAATGTGCTGTAATATTTCACTTGTGAAATTTTGTTCAGATTCTTGAAAATATTTCTGAAATCATATAGTATTAGAAATGCATAAATTACCATGTCTGCCTGATTTATAGGCACTGTACACTTCTGGGAGGATTCAGCTGACTGTACGGATGAATTACATGCTTCCACTTAAAATATCACCAAGAAATCTATTTATTTTTTTTAAAAAATCTTTACTTCTTTAGCAAAATACTGTGTGGCTAGTGGATCTGTTTTCTATCAATATCAGTTTAAGCAAAAAATACATTGTTTATTACTCGTACACATAACAATAATCTAACATAAATTAAAATGAGTTGTCTTTTGGAAAAAAATAAATAAATAAATTAGTTGTATTTGATGTCTTAGTATAAATTACATTATAGGTCCCTTTCTCAACAAGGCTCCAAAACCAGTTGTTCACACTTGATCAATAGACTAATCGCACACACAAATCTTTCAGTCCAATCAGATGAAAGAACATATTTTGAAATTTTACAGCGAAACAAATTATTTAAATTTCAAACTCACTGTAGTTGAAAATACTCAGTTGCCTATTGACAATTGGGGTAACAAAAATTGAACCTCTGTGCCTTTGATAATTCTATTATTTAAACATTCTGGTTATACCTGAAAAAAAGTAAAATTGTGTGTGGACATTTTAAAGCTGACACGTAAGGATTAACTGCTTGTCTATGTCCTGGAGACCAGGTAAAGCAGTTGTACTTACCCGAACCTCTGCTCTTGCAGACTCCTTTACAGTAAAGGGCCAGTCTCCACAACCTCTTCTTCTCTTCACTCTGGTGCTCAGATGCCCCTGACATCATCAAGATATGGGCCCGCACTGGACCTGGGGACATAGGAATAGCCTATTTTTGGAATATAGGGGAGCACTGTTTGATGGGGAGCAAAACATCAGGTAAGTAAAAGTTATGTTACCTTCCCCTAGACCTAAATAATCAGGTAACTTTTGCAGTGCAGGTGCAAAGGAGGACCTTTCTTGAAGTTGGGCTTTAAATAAGCTTAAAGATGCACACAAAAAAGAACCAGCTTCTTCTAAAATCTGCTTGAAACAGGTCGAATGCAGGTCAGAAGGAGGCTTAGCTGTAGGTCACATATACCTGTCAATGCACTCTAAATTATCTCAAAAGCGCCTTAAACTGCTGCAATTAACAAAAGCCTAAAGCCCACTAACACAGGCCCTAATTATTACACATGAGAATTCCCCCTTCTGCTATAATCTCATGGTTGCTTCAGGGACCATGAACCTGTTCCAGAAGTGTTCTTTAATCTCTACTGGATAAAAAAATAATTATGGTCAGTGGTTGACAAGCTCTCCATCACAACTATGCATTCAAAAAGTGACCATACCACCGAATCCCCTTCCGCAGCTACCACAGATTTGATGTCACTGCTTCCCTCACTGTTCCTCCCCACTGTGTATTACCTGTCTATGTTCCCTCCAGTTTCTGCTACTCTCTCTCACCTCTTTGTGCCCTCTGAACCCCCCCCCCCCCTGTGTGCTATGATTCCCCACAATGTCATTAAATTCCGCTCTGTGCCTTCAATCCCCTGGTGGCTGTCCCCACCTGTAATAACTTCTCCCCCTCTCCACACCAGGCATGCAAGGGGAGAATCAAATCTTCAGGACAGTGAGCAGGGGAATTGGTAAACATGTGTCTCATGTTTATTGACCCCATAAATGAATACAGGAAATTCTCCTTACAGAGCACTCTGTGTTAAATCATAATGGATGACATAGTTAACATCAGTCACATGACATTGCACAGCATTCCTCTAATCATTGCAGTGCAGGGCTGCAAGGGTGAAGGAGATTGTATGCTCATTCTCATTCTATAAGTCAATGATGAAACATCAGTTGTCTGTTCAGACCCCTGGTGTTTTCCCTACATCCTCTTACAATACTGTATAAATATAATGAAAATAAAAAATAATAAAAAAAACCTAATGCTTAAAATAATTAATACATTTAAACAAAATAAAAACCCCTCCCACACAGACACACTGAAGTAATGCATGCTACATGTGGTGCACTGCAGAGCAGCAACGCACATTACAGGCCTATTCACACTAGCAGGCACATCTTATAGCACACTGAACATCCACAATGGTTTGCATTGTGCATATGCACTGAAGTGTGTTGTTATTTTTGTATTTTTTTTTTTCATTCAAAAGTTTTATTGCCTTTTTCAGCAAAGCATACAGTTTAAATTCACCACAGGGATTAGGTACCGACATAGATGAAGGAATCTGCTTCCAGAACAACATACACCACTTATCCAGCACAGCCAAAAAGGTAATACTCATAGAAATGATGGTTAAACACAACATAGGGAGTTGTATTTACCTCTGACAGTGTAAAATTGGTAGATACTTAGAGAGTGTCAACAGCCCCCAACTAGGGTTGAGCGGACACCTAGATGTCCGTGTTCGACGGGTTCGGCCGAACTTTAAAAAAAAGTCCGGGTCCGTGTCCCGGACTTTTACCGAACTTTTCCCGGACACCGAACCCCATTGAAGTCAATGGGGACCCAAACTTTAAGGCACTAAAATGGCTCTAAAACACCAAAGGAAAGGGCTAGAGTGCTGCAAATGGCAGCAAAACGTAATTAAGAGCATGGCAAGTGCTCTGCAAACAAATGTGGATAGGGAAATAACTTAAAACAACAAAAAAAAACAGAAAAATAAAACAATGTTCTTCTTCATCTCTGAAGGACGAGGCCCATATGGAGTAGGAGGGAGGTTGAGGTGGTGGTGGATGTGGCGGTGACATAGGCGTGCGCACAGGGTGTGCTGGGTGTGCCTGGGCACACCCTAATCACCTAGGGCACATAGCATTGCCAGTGAGGAGATGGGAAAGATCTCCCTGGGACCTGCTCTGCTCTATTTCTCCTTGCCTACAGGTACATGGCCCCGATACATTACTCTCCCTGCTGGCAAACACATGCATGTGTATTTCAACTTTGGGGTGCACACCTTAATGCAATAGGCTGCGCACACCTATGGGCGGTGTAGGTGGAAGCGGCGGTGGAGGAGGACCAGGCCTGGATTAACAGCATCATGGGCTTGGTGCTGAGGATTTTGAAGGGCCTTAAGGGCCGTGCCTTGCCATGCACCCAGAGGAGGAAGGGTGCAGCCATGCATGCCTAATTCAACATGGGATGCTGTCTCTGAAGCCCATAAACACATCCATGCATCGCCAACTGTCCCTCCTTGTCCGGCCTTCACGCTGTGTGGGGAGGTTCTGAGGGTGCTGCCTGGGGAAGCGAGCATAGAAGCCAGACTTCTGTGTTTACAAGTGACAGAAGAGCGGTAACAGTGAATATGGCCAACCCGGGGCCTATATAAAAGGTAGGGGCCTGGAGCTGCAGCTCCAATAGCCCCTACATTAATCTGGCCCTGAGGAGGAGGACGAGGTAGCCAACACTGCTTCTTTTCAAAAATTTTAAATGAGGGTACACCCCAAAAGAGTGAGAAAGAGCAAAAATGGAACAATGGGTGGGTAAGGTCGGTATCCATTGCTATTCTGCATAAGGTACGGAAAAGTCCCGTGGGATCCATGCCTGGTTCATTTTAATGAACGTGAGCTTGTCCACATTGTCTCTGGACAGGCGGCTGCGCTTGTCTGTTATAACGCCCCCAGCCGTGCTAAATACCCGTTCAGATAATACACTGGCTGCAGGGCACGCCAGCACCTCCAAGGCGTAAAGGGCAAGCTCAGGCCATGTGCCCAATTTGGAGACCCAGAAGTTGAAGGGGGCAGACCCGTCATTCACTACATGTAGGCGTGTGCACACATACTGCTCCACCATGTTGGTAAAATGCTGCCTCCTGCTAAGACGTTCCATCTGAGCTGCTGGTGCTGCTGTTTGTTGTGGCGTGCTGACAAAGCTTTTCCACATTTCGGCCATGCTAACCCTGCCTTCTGAGGTGCTGGCGGTGCCCTGGTTGCGTTGGCGACCTCCTCCTCCTCCTCCTCTGCCTTGTGCTTCCACTGTGGCCCCGCTGTCAGATGGGAATGCCAGCAGCATGGCGTCTACCAGCGTGCGCTTGTACTCGCGCATCTTGCGATCGCGCTCCAGTGAGTGAATTAAGGACGGTACGTTGTCCTTGTAACGGGGATCCAGCAGCGTGGCCACCCAGTAATCAGCACAAGTTAGAATGTGGGCAACTCGGCGGTCGTTGTGGAGACACTGCAGCATGTAATCGCTCATGTGTGCCAGGCTGCCCAGAGGCAACGAAAGGCTGTCCTCTGTGGGAGGTGTATCGTCCGTGTCCTCTGTATCCCCCCAGCCACGCACCAGTGATGGCCATGAGCTGGCCTGGGTGCCACCCTGCTGTGAACATGGTTCCATCTCCTCCTCCAGCTCCTCCTCCTCCTCATCCTCCTCATCCTCCAGAACTGTGCCCCTGCTGGACAATTGCGTCCCTGGCGTTTGCATGTGCAGGAACCCACCCTCGGAGCCCCTTGCGAATGACTGCCCTGAAAGCCTTGGAAATGTTACCTCTTCATCCTCCTCCTCCTCCTCATCCTGTGCCACATCCTCTTCCATCATCGCCCGAATTGTTTTTTCAAGGAGGCATAGAAGTGGGATAGTTAAGCTGAGAACGGCGTCATTGCCACTGGCCATGTTGGTGGAGTACTCAAAACAGCGCAACAAGGCACACAGGTCTCGCATGGAGGCCCAGTTATTGGTGGTGAAGTGGTGCTGTTCCGCAGAGCGACTCACGCGTGCGTGCTGCAGCTGAAACTCCACTATGGCCTGCTGCTGCTCGCACAGTCTTTCCAGCATGTGCAAGGTGGAGTTCCACCTTGTGGGCACGTCACATATGAGGCGGTGAGCGGGAAGGCCGAAGTTACGCTGCAGCGCTGCCAGGCGAGCAGCAGCAGGGTGAGAACGCCGAAAGTGCGCACAAACGGCCCGCACTTTCTGCAGCAGCTCTGACATATCGGGGTAGTTTTTAAGGAACCTCTGCACCACCAAATTCAGCACATGCGCCAGGCAAGGGATGTGCGTCAAACCGGCTAGGCCCAGAGCTGCTATGAGATTTCGCCCGTTATCGCACACCACCAGGCCGGGCTTGAGGCTCGCTGGCAGCAACCACTCATTTGTCTGCTGTTCCATGCTCCTCCACAACTCCTGCGCGGTGTGTGGTTTGTCCCCCAAACAGGCAAGTTGTAAAACTGCCTGCTGTCGTTTACCCCTGGCCGTGCTGAAGTTGGTGGTGAAGGTGTTACGCTGTCCGGATGAGGAGGCGGTAGAGGATGAGGAAGCGGAGTAGGAGGAGTTAGGAACAGGAGGCAAACTGAAGCGCCCTGCAATCCTCGGTGGTGGAAGGACATGCGCCAAATTGCTATCCGCCTCAGGCCCATCCGCCACTGCATTTACCCAGTGTGCCGTTAGGGAGATATAACGCCCCTGACCGTGCTTACTGGTCCACGTATCCGTAGTTAGGTGGACCTTGGCACAGATGGCGTTGCGCAGTGCACACCTGATATTTTCCCCCACTTGGTTGTGCAGGGAAGGGATGGCTTGCCTGGAAAAGTAGTGGCGGCTGGGCACGACGTACTGTGGGACAGCCACCGACATAAGGTTTTTAAAACTGTGCGTCTCCACCAGACGGAATGACAGCATTTCAAAGGCCAATAATTTTGAAATGCTGGCATTCAGGGCCAGGGATCGCGGGTGGGTAGGGGGGTACTTCCTCTTCCTCTCAAGTGTTTGGGAGATGGAAAGCTGAACGCTTCCACGGGACATTGTGGAGATGGTTGATGGTGACCCAGGTGGTGGTGTTGCTGACAGATCGTCTGTTTGCGGGGTGGCAGGTGCCGGTATCACTACAGATGTGGCTGGAGCGGCCGAGACTGCAGCAGAAGAGGAAGCAGGATGAGCCAGAGACGTTTCTTGGTTTTGAAGGTGTGTACTCCACTGCAGCTCGTGCTTTGCACTTAGATGCCTGATCATGCAGGTTGTGCTCAGGTTGAGAAGGTTTATGCCTCGCTTCAAGCTCTGATTGCACAGGGTGCAAACCACTCGTGTCCTGTCATCAGCACATTTTCTAAAGAACTTCCACGCTAGAGAACTCCTTTGAGCTGACTTTGGTGCGCTCGTTCCCTTGCTGCGTTGGGCAGTAGCGGGCGTAGTGTCTAGGGCACGGCCGCTCCGCTTCTGCACCCTGCTCCCTCTTCTGCTGTGCTGGTGGCTCTGTGCGACCACCGCCTCTTCCTCCAAACTACTCAGGTCACCTGCATGACGTTCATTCCATGTGGGGTCGAGGACCTCATCGTCCTCCACATCATCTTCCACCCAGTCTTCACCCCTGCCCTCCTTGTCGGTCTCCACAATGCTGAACGCCGCAGCAGTTGGCACCTGCGTTTCGTCATCATCGGAGACGTGCTGCGATGATCCTTGCATGTACTCATCTTGAGAAATAAGTGGTTGGGCATCGCTGCACTCAATCTCTTCCACTTCTGGGGCAGGGCTAGGTGGATGGCCCTGGGAAACCCTGCTGACAGAGTCCTCAAAAAGAATAAGAGACTGCTGTATGGCTTGGGGCTCAGACTGCTGGCCTGATTTGCAAGGGGGTGAGGTGAAAGACGGTTGGACATTGGCTGCAGGTGCCAACTCTGACCTTTCTGCAGTAGACTGGGTGGGAGACAATGTGAAGGAACTGGAGGCACTGTCAGCAGCAAACCAATCTACTATCGCCTCAACTTGTTCTGGCCTCATCACTTCTAGGGGCGTTTGATGCCCTACCAAATACTGATGCAGGTTCTGTCGCCTACTCACACTTGAGGAAGGTGTTTCACTTGTGCGTGTAGCTGGCACAGATCGACCACGTCCTCTCCTTGCAACAGGAGCTCTACCAGCAGCACCACGACCCAGGCCACGGCCCTTATTTGACGGTCTCCTCATATTTCTGTAATTTAAGATCTTGCCCTAGAAAGGTTTTTATTGAATAGCGGAATAGGAAATATGATCCAAAAAAGTGTATGTATCTCGCACGTACAAAACCACACTAGGCCCCAATTACTATTGTTTCTACCCCTAAAAGGATGGATGAGGAGTAGGAGGAGTATGGAACAGACAGCACCCTCAAATCTTCAGAAGTATGAGATGAACCCCAAAAACTTGGAAAGGTGGATCTCACACGTACCGACACAGACTATCCCGCAATTCAATTGATCCTCAAAGGTTTTTATTGAATAGCGGAATAGGAAATATGATAAAAAAAAGTGTATGTATCTCGCACGTACACAACCACACTAGGCCCCAATTACTATTGTTTGTACCCCTAAAAGGATGGATGAGGAGTAGGAGGAGGAGTATGGAACAGGCAGCACCCTCAAATCTTCAGAAGTATGAGATGAACCCCAAAAACTTGGAAAGGTGGATCTCACACGTACCGACACAGACTATCCCGCAATTCAATTGATCCTCAAAGGTTTTTATTGAATAGCGGAATAGGAAATATGATCAAAAAAAGTGTATGTATCTCGCACGTACACAACCACACTAGGCCCCAATTACTATTGTTTGTACCCCTAAAAGGATGGATGAGGAGTAGGAGGAGGAGTATGGAACAGGCAGCACCCTCAAATCTTCAGAAGTATGAGATGAACCCCAAAAACTTGGAAAGGTGGATCTCACACGTACCGACACAGACTATCCCGCAATTCAATTGATCCTCAAAGGTTTTTATTGAATAGCGGAATAGGAAATATGATCAAAAAAAGTGTATGTATCTCGCACGTACACAACCACACTAGGCCCCAATTACTATTGTTTGTACCCCTAAAAGGATGGTTGAGCAGTAGGAGCAGGAGTATGGAACAGGCAGCACCCTCAAATCTTCAGAAGTATGAGATGAACCCCAACAACTTGGAAAGGTGGATCTCACACGTACCGACACAGACTATCTCGCAATTGAATTGATCCCCAAAGGTTTTAATTGAATAGCGGAATAGAAAATATGATGAAAAAGAAAGTGTATGTATCTCGCACGTACACCACCACACTAGGCCCCAACTACTATTGTTTGTACCCCTAAAAGGATGGTTGAGCAGTAGGAGGAGGAGTATGGAACAGGCAGCACCCTCAAATCTTCAGTAGTATGAGATGAACCCCAAAAACTTGGAAAGGTGGATCTCTCTCACACGTACCAACACAGACTATCCCCCAATTTAACTGATCCCCAAAGGTTTTTGATTAAATAGCGGAATAGAAAATATGATCCAAAAAAAGTGTATGTATATCACACGTACACACCCACACTAGGCCCCAATTACTATTGTTTGTACCCCTAAAAGGCTAGATGAGGAGTAGGGGGAGTATGGAACAGGCAGCACCCTCAAACCTTCAGAAGTATGAGATGAACCCCAACAACTTGGAAAGGTGGATCTCTCTCACACGTACCAACACAGACTATCCCCCAATTTAACTGATCCCCAAAGGTTTTTGATTAAATAGCGGAATAGAAAATATGATCCAAAAAAAGTGTATGTATATCACACGTACACAACCACACTAGGCCCCAATTACTATTGTTTGTACCCCTAAAAGGCTAGATGAGGAGTAGGGGGGGTATGGAACAGGCAGCACCCTCAAACCTTCAGAAGTATGAGATGAACCCCAACAACTTGGAAAGGTGGATCTCTCTCACACGTACCAACACAGACTATCCCCCAATTTAACTGATCCCCAAAGGTTTTTGATTAAATAGCGGAATAGAAAATATGATCCAAAAAAAGTGTATGTATATCACACGTACACAACCACACTAGGCCCCAATTACTATTGTTTGTACCCCTAAAAGGCTAGATGAGGAGTAGGGGGGGTATGGAACAGGCAGCACCCTCAAACCTTCAGAAGTATGAGATGAACCCCAACAACTTGGAAAGGTGGATCTCTCTCACACGTACCAACACAGACTATCCCCCAATTTAACTGATCCCCAAAGGTTTTTGATTAAATAGCGGAATAGAAAATATGATCCAAAAAAAGTGTATGTATATCACACGTACACAACCACACTAGGCCCCAATTACTATTGTTTGTACCCCTAAAAGGCTAGATGAGGAGTAGGGGGAGTATGGAACAGGCAGCACCCTCAAACCTTCAGAAGTATGAGATGAACCCCAACAACTTGGAAAGGTGGATCTCTCTCACACGTACCAACACAGACTATCCCCCAATTTAACTGATCCCCAAAGGTTTTTGATTAAATAGCGGAATAGAAAATATGATCCAAAAAAAGTGTATGTATATCACACGTACACAACCACACTAGGCCCCAATTACTATTGTTTGTACCCCTAAAAGGCTAGATGAGGAGTAGGGGGGGTATGGAACAGGCAGCACCCTCAAACCTTCAGAAGTATGAGATGAACCCCAACAACTTGGAAAGGTGGATCTCTCTCACACGTACCAACACAGACTATCCCCCAATTTAACTGATCCCCAAAGGTTTTTGATTAAATAGCGGAATAGAAAATATGATCCAAAAAAAGTGTATGTATATCACACGTACACAACCACACTAGGCCCCAATTACTATTGTTTGTACCCCTAAAAGGCTAGATGAGGAGTAGGGGGGGTATGGAACAGGCAGCACCCTCAAACCTTCAGAAGTATGAGATGAACCCCAACAACTTGGAAAGGTGGATCTCTCTCACACGTACCAACACAGACTATCCCCCAATTTAACTGATCCCCAAAGGTTTTTGATTAAATAGCGGAATAGAAAATATGATCCAAAAAAAGTGTATGTATATCACACGTACACAACCACACTAGGCCCCAATTACTATTGTTTGTACCCCTAAAAGGCTAGATGAGGAGTAGGGGGGGTATGGAACAGGCAGCACCCTCAAACCTTCAGAAGTATGAGATGAACCCCAACAACTTGGAAAGGTGGATCTCTCTCACACGTACCAACACAGACTATCCCCCAATTTAACTGATCCCCAAAGGTTTTTGATTAAATAGCGGAATAGAAAATATGATCCAAAAAAAGTGTATGTATATCACACGTACACAACCACACTGGGCCCCAATTACTATTGTTTGTACCCCTAAAAGGCTAGATGAGGAGTAGGGGGAGTATGGAACAGGCAGCACCCTCAAACCTTCAGAAGTATGAGATGAACCCCAACAACTTGGAAAGGTGGATCTCTCTCACACGTACCAACACAGACTATCCCCCAATTTAACTGATCCCCAAAGGTTTTTGATTAAATAGCGGAATAGAAAATATGATCCAAAAAAAGTGTATGTATATCACACGTACAACCACACTGGGCCCCAATTACTATTGTTTGTACCCCTAAAAGGCTAGATGAGGAGTAGGGGGAGTATGGAACAGGCAGCACCCTCAAACCTTCAGAAGTATGAGATGAACCCCAACAACTTGGAAAGGTGGATCTCTCTCACACGTACCAACACAGACTATCCCCCAATTTAACTGATCCCCAAAGGTTTTTGATTAAATAGCGGAATAGAAAATATGATCCAAAAAAAGTGTATGTATATCACACGTACACAACCACACTAGGCCCCAATTACTATTGTTTGTACCCCTAAAAGGCTAGGAGTAGGGGGAGTATGGAACAGGCAGCACCCTCAAACCTTCAGAAGTATGAGATGAACCCCAACAACTTGGAAAGGTGGATCTCTCTCACACGTACCAACACAGACTATCCCCCAATTTAACTGATCCCCAAAGGTTTTTGATTAAATAGCGGAATAGAAAATATGATCCAAAAAAAGTGTATGTATATCACACGTACACAACCACACTAGGCCCCAATTACTATTGTTTGTACCCCTAAAAGGCTAGATGAGGAGTAGGGGGAGTATGGAACAGGCAGCACCCTCAAACCTTCAGAAGTATGAGATGAACCCCAACAACTTGGAAAGGTGGATCTCTCTC
Source organism: Pelophylax lessonae (assembly GCF_965119305.1). NCBI lineage: Eukaryota > Metazoa > Chordata > Amphibia > Anura > Ranidae > Pelophylax > Pelophylax lessonae. Next base: position 272,165,142 of record NC_138770.1, read on the forward strand.
ACACGTACCAACACAGACTATCCCCCAATTTAACTGATCCCCAAAGGTTTTTGATTAAATAGCGGAATAGAAAATATGATCCAAAAAAAGTGTATGTATATCACACGTACACAACCACACTAGGCCCCAATTACTATTGTTTGTACCCCTAAAAGGCTAGATGAGGAGTAGGGGGGGTATGGAACAGGCAGCACCCTCAAACCTTCAGAAGTATGAGATGAACCCCAACAACTTGGAAAGGTGGATCTCTCTCACACGTACCAACACAGACTATCCCCCAATTTAACTGATCCCCAAAGGTTTTTGATTAAATAGCGGAATAGAAAATATGATCCAAAAAAAGTGTATGTATATCACACGTACACAACCACACTAGGCCCCAATTACTATTGTTTGTACCCCTAAAAGGCTAGATGAGGAGTAGGGGGGGTATGGAACAGGCAGCACCCTCAAACCTTCAGAAGTATGAGATGAACCCCAACAACTTGGAAAGGTGGATCTCTCTCACACGTACCAACACAGACTATCCCCCAATTTAACTGATCCCCAAAGGTTTTTGATTAAATAGCGGAATAGAAAATATGATCCAAAAAAAGTGTATGTATATCACACGTACACAACCACACTAGGCCCCAATTACTATTGTTTGTACCCCTAAAAGGCTAGATGAGGAGTAGGGGGGGTATGGAACAGGCAGCACCCTCAAACCTTCAGAAGTATGAGATGAACCCCAACAACTTGGAAAGGTGGATCTCTCTCACACGTACCAACACAGACTATCCCCCAATTTAACTGATCCCCAAAGGTTTTTGATTAAATAGCGGAATAGAAAATATGATCCAAAAAAAGTGTATGTATATCACACGTACACAACCACACTGGGCCCCAATTACTATTGTTTGTACCCCTAAAAGGCTAGATGAGGAGTAGGGGGAGTATGGAACAGGCAGCACCCTCAAACCTTCAGAAGTATGAGATGAACCCCAACAACTTGGAAAGGTGGATCTCTCTCACACGTACCAACACAGACTATCCCCCAATTTAACTGATCCCCAAAGGTTTTTGATTAAATAGCGGAATAGAAAATATGATCCAAAAAAAGTGTATGTATATCACACGTACAACCACACTGGGCCCCAATTACTATTGTTTGTACCCCTAAAAGGCTAGATGAGGAGTAGGGGGAGTATGGAACAGGCAGCACCCTCAAACCTTCAGAAGTATGAGATGAACCCCAACAACTTGGAAAGGTGGATCTCTCTCACACGTACCAACACAGACTATCCCCCAATTTAACTGATCCCCAAAGGTTTTTGATTAAATAGCGGAATAGAAAATATGATCCAAAAAAAGTGTATGTATATCACACGTACACAACCACACTAGGCCCCAATTACTATTGTTTGTACCCCTAAAAGGCTAGGAGTAGGGGGAGTATGGAACAGGCAGCACCCTCAAACCTTCAGAAGTATGAGATGAACCCCAACAACTTGGAAAGGTGGATCTCTCTCACACGTACCAACACAGACTATCCCCCAATTTAACTGATCCCCAAAGGTTTTTGATTAAATAGCGGAATAGAAAATATGATCCAAAAAAAGTGTATGTATATCACACGTACACAACCACACTAGGCCCCAATTACTATTGTTTGTACCCCTAAAAGGCTAGATGAGGAGTAGGGGGAGTATGGAACAGGCAGCACCCTCAAACCTTCAGAAGTATGAGATGAACCCCAACAACTTGGAAAGGTGGATCTCTCTCACACGTACCAACACAGACTATCCCCCAATTTAACTGATCCCCAAAGGTTTTTGATTAAATAGCGGAATAGAAAATATGATCCAAAAAAAGTGTATGTATATCACACGTACACAACCACACTAGGCCCCAATTACTATTGTTTGTACCCCTAAAAGGCTAGATGAGGAGTAGGGGGGGTATGGAACAGGCAGCACCCTCAAACCTTCAGAAGTATGAGATGAACCCCAACAACTTGGAAAGGTGGATCTCTCTCACACGTACCAACACAGACTATCCCCCAATTTAACTGATCCCCAAAGGTTTTTGATTAAATAGCGGAATAGAAAATATGATCCAAAAAAAGTGTATGTATATCACACGTACACAACCACACTAGGCCCCAATTACTATTGTTTGTACCCCTAAAAGGCTAGATGAGGAGTAGGGGGGGTATGGAACAGGCAGCACCCTCAAACCTTCAGAAGTATGAGATGAACCCCAACAACTTGGAAAGGTGGATCTCTCTCACACGTACCAACACAGACTATCCCCCAATTTAACTGATCCCCAAAGGTTTTTGATTAAATAGCGGAATAGAAAATATGATCCAAAAAAAGTGTATGTATATCACACGTACACAACCACACTAGGCCCCAATTACTATTGTTTGTACCCCTAAAAGGCTAGATGAGGAGTAGGGGGAGTATGGAACAGGCAGCACCCTCAAACCTTCAGAAGTATGAGATGAACCCCAACAACTTGGAAAGGTGGATCTCTCTCACACGTACCAACACAGACTATCCCCCAATTTAACTGATCCCCAAAGGTTTTTGATTAAATAGCGGAATAGAAAATATGATCCAAAAAAAGTGTATGTATATCACACGTACACAACCACACTGGGCCCCAATTACTATTGTTTGTACCCCTAAAAGGCTAGATGAGGAGTAGGGGGAGTATGGAACAGGCAGCACCCTCAAACCTTCAGAAGTATGAGATGAACCCCAACAACTTGGAAAGGTGGATCTCTCTCACACGTACCAACACAGACTATCCCCCAATTTAACTGATCCCCAAAGGTTTTTGATTAAATAGCGGAATAGAAAATATGATCCAAAAAAAGTGTATGTATATCACACGTACACAACCACACTAGGCCCCAATTACTATTGTTTGTACCCCTAAAAGGCTAGATGAGGAGTAGGGGGGGTATGGAACAGGCAGCACCCTCAAACCTTCAGAAGTATGAGATGAACCCCAACAACTTGGAAAGGTGGATCTCTCTCACACGTACCAACACAGACTATCCCCCAATTTAACTGATCCCCAAAGGTTTTTGATTAAATAGCGGAATAGAAAATATGATCCAAAAAAAGTGTATGTATATCACACGTACACAACCACACTAGGCCCCAATTACTATTGTTTGTACCCCTAAAAGGCTAGGAGTAGGGGGAGTATGGAACAGGCAGCACCCTCAAACCTTCAGAAGTATGAGATGAACCCCAACAACTTGGAAAGGTGGATCTCTCTCACACGTACCAACACAGACTATCCCCCAATTTAACTGATCCCCAAAGGTTTTTGATTAAATAGCGGAATAGAAAATATGATCCAAAAAAAGTGTATGTATATCACACGTACACAACCACACTAGGCCCCAATTACTATTGTTTGTACCCCTAAAAGGCTAGATGAGGAGTAGGGGGAGTATGGAACAGGCAGCACCCTCAAATCTTCAGAAGTATGAGATTGTGTTCACTGTACCCCACAAAGATTGAGTTCACTGCACCCCACAATGATTGTGTTCACTGCACCCCACAAAGATTGTGTTCACTGCACCTCACAAAGATTGTGTTCACTGTACCCCCCAAAGATTGTGTTCACTGCACCCCACAAAGATTCTGTTCACTGTACCCCACAAAGATTGTGTTCACTGCACCCTAAAAGGATGTTGTTCACTGCACCCCACAAAGATTGTGTTCACTGCACCCTAAAAGGATGTTGTTCACTGCACCCCAAAAAGATTGTGTTCACTGTACCCCCCCAAAGATTGTGTTCACTGCACCCCACAAAGATTGTGTTCACTGCACCCCAAAAAGATTGTGTTCACTGTACCCCCCAAAAATTGTGTTCACTGCACCCCAAAAAGATTGTGTTCACTGTACCCCCCAAAGATTGTGTTCACTGCACCCCACAAAGATTCTGTTCACTGTACCCCACAAAGATTGTGTTCACTGCACCCCAAAAAGATTGTGTTCACTGTACCCCCCCAAAGATTGTGTTCACTGCACCCCACAAAGATTCTGTTCACTGCACCCCACAAAGGATTTTGTTCACTGCACCCCAAAAAGATTGTGTTCACTGCACCCCAAAAAGGATTTTGATCACTGCACCCCAAAAAGGATGTTGTTCACTGCACCCCAAAAATGATTTTGTTCACTCCACCCCAAAAAGATTGTGTTCACTGCACCCCACAAAGATTGTGTTCACTGCACCCCAAAAAGATTGTGTTCACTGTACCCCCCAAAGATTGTGTTCACTGCACCCCACAAAGATTCTGTTCACTGTACCCCACAAAGATTGTGTTCACTGCACCCCAAAAAGATTGTGTTCACTGCACCCCAAAAAGGATGTTGTTCACTGCACCCCAAAAAGGATGTTGTTCACTCCACCCCAAAAAGATTGTGTTCACTGCACCCCACAAAGATTGTGTTCACTGCACCCCAAAAAGATTGTGTTCACTGCACCCCAAAAATGATTTTGTTCACTGCACCCCAAAAAGGATTTTGTTCACTGCACCCCAAAAAGGATGTTGTTCACTCCACCCCAAAAAGATTGTGTTCACTGCACCCCAAAAAGATTGTGTTCACTGCACCCCACAAAGGATTTTGTTCACTGCACCCCAAAAAGATTGTGTTCACTGCACCCCAAAAAGGATGTTGTTCACTGCACCCCAAAAAGGATTTTGTTCACTGCACCCCAAAAAGATTGTGTTCACTGCACCCCACAAAGGATTTTGTTCACTGCACCCCACAAAGATTGTGTTCACTGCACACCAAAAAGGATTGTGTTCACTGCACCCCAAAAAGATTTTGTTCACTGCACCCCAAAAAGATTGTGTTCACTGCAGCCCAAAAAGATTGTGTTCACTGCAGCCCAAAAAGATTGTGTTCACTGCAGCCCAAAAAGATTGTGTTCACTGCAGCCCAAAAAGATTGTGTTCACTGCAGCTCACACACAGAAAAATGGATGTGGATCACTGACACCTGCCTATCTCCAATCCCACACCACACAGCAATATCGATTGTAGTTTGTAGAACACAGTTTCCCTAAAATTCAGCAGACTCTGTCCCTAACAGGATTGAGAAGAGATCGTAGATCAGGATTGAGTGCAGATTCACCCCACCCCCCACACAGCAATATCGATTGTAGTTTGTAGAAGACACTGACCCTATAATTCAGCAGACTCTATCCCTAAAATGCCTACAACTCGCCCTGCCTAAACACTCCGACCTGTCCCTCAATTCTATCCGGACACAAATGGTTTTTTCCTGCCTATCTTTCCCTAATCAGCAGCCAGCACATTGATGTGTGCTCTGTCCCTTAGCTAAGCAGCAGAATGACGCTGCTGCGGCGGCTGCCTCGAACTTATAAAGACTTGGTCACATGCTTCAGACGGCCAATCACAGCTACTAAGACATTTGCAGGCATGGCTGGGATGGCTTAAGGCACACCAGTTAAACGATTGTTGATTGGCTGTTGAAAGCCCACCATGAAAAGAGCGCCAAAGCATGCAAAACCCGGAAATAAAACGACCGAACACGGATTTTTACCCGAACATACAGTAAAGTGTCCGTGTCCGTGTTCGGGTAAAAAAAATCCAATTATTCGGTACGAACACGAATAATACAGTCCGTGTTCGCTCAACACTATCCATGACCAGGGATGCACTCGCAGTTGGAGTGGATGCTTCGGTGACTTCTTGAAAGTGTCAAGGTCTTACCTTGCCTTCCTGTTGGCAGCCATCTTGGATATGTGCAGACTGCTGTCTCTTATGAACTCTGTTTGCATCATCACTTGTCTGCTGCCTGAGCGTCGCTCAGTGATGATGTTGCACACCTGACTATATATACCACCTGATGGCTTTTAGACCTTGCCCTTGCGTTTGTGCCCCAAGGTACATCACTGCTAGCAGTCCTCTGGTCACTGTGGTTTCTCCGTACATGAATTTGCTTGGCTGGCGACCTTCCTGGCTCTGGATTCCGCATCGGCAGACGACTCCGCATCAGACGATAACCCAGCTTCGGCAGACTACCCGCTTTTGGACTATCTCGGCTTGGATTACTACCTGTTACTGGACTCGATCCCAGCTTGGATGACTACCAGCTTCCAAACTTGACCCCGGCTGTTCTTGATTTTGCTCCTTTCTCTTGCTGTGGGATTTTTATTGTTGCATAAATAAATTGCTTTATTTTACTTTATCTTCATGTGATCTGGTTTCCTGGCACCCTGACAGTATGCAAGGGCCATGAATCCTGATGATGCGAGTGCTCCTACGCTTCCCATGCTGGTTACGAAGGTTTGATCAACAAGATCAACTTTTGGGTCAGTTCGCTCAGGCGTTGCAGAAGTTGCTTGCACACACAGCACACCTTGCTCCTGGTGCTGCTAGACCACTGGTTCCTCCTGTTGTTGCATCCGCTGCTGCTCCTGTTGCTGCTCCTGAAGCTGAAGTGGCTGTTACCAGAGGGATGGCTGGTTCAGCCCCCTTCCTGCAGCGCTATGGGGGTGAACCGAGTCAGAGTCATGGCTTCCTAAACCAAGTGGGCATATTGAGATGGTTCCTCAGGTGTTTCCCTCTGACAGGTTCAAGGTGGGCGTTCTAATCTCATTGCTCTTGGACAAGGCCTTGGCCTGGGCAAATCCCTTATGGGAGAACGATAATTCCGTGATTTTCGATTACTCAAGTTTTGTTACCTCCTTTCCTAGGGTATTCAATGTGCTTGCTCCCTCTGCTTCTGCTGTTAAGCTGCTCCTCTCCATTCAACAGGGTATTTGAACCATTGCCAAGTATGCCATCAAATGTCGTACCCTGGCAGCAGAGGTGAGCTGGAATAATGAGGCTTTGGTAGCGATTTTCTCTCATGGTCTCTCTGATGCATTGAAGGAAGAGATCATGGCCAAGGATCTCCCTTAAGAGCTTAAAGCTCTCATTTCCTCCCTGATTTTGATAGATACCATGCTCAGGGAGATACCATCGTTTAGGGAGCACCTGCAGAGGCCTCCTACCAGATTGGCTCCTATGTTTTCTTTCCAACCCATTCCTCCCTCACCTCCCAAGCCTCCTGGGGATGGTGCCTCTGGCTGTGAACCCATGCAGCTAGGGTTCATTTGCCTTTCTGAGGCTGAGTGGTCCTTTAGGAGGAAGGAGGACCGGTGTCTGTATTGCAGGCCTTGGTGGACATTTTCTGAAATTTTGTCCTACCCATCCGGGAAACGCTCACATGGAAATTCCACCTAAGATCTGCCCCTGACAGGATCTTAGGTGGAATTTCCTCGTCCATGGTTTCCCGTAAAAATAAACCGCTAATCACAGTTGTCCTCTCCTGGGCAGCAGACTTGGTGGTTACCCAGGCATTGGTAGACTCCAGTGGTGGCGGTTACTTTATTGACAGTACGTTTGCTGCTGTGAATTCCATACCCTTGCAGCCCCAGGTTACTCCACTGGTCATCAAGGCAATTGATGGCAGATCCCTGAAACCGGCACAGGTTACCCAGGAGACTGTTCCAGTTGACATGGCTATAGGGGCTGTTCACAGGGAGTCAGCCTGTTTCCAGGTTATATCGTCCCCACACTACTCTGTTGTTTACGGTACCCTTGGCTTCAGAAGCTTAATCTGACCTTTGATTGGCAGTCAGTTGAGATCCTCTCTTGGGCTCCACAGTGTGGCACTGTTTGTATCCATGGGCCTGTTAAGGTATTTTGTACCTCATCAGATTCAGTATTCAGTATTGCCTACTGAATATCATAAATAATGTATTTGACATGGTGCACACTGGTACTCTTCCTCCTCATTGTCCATATGATTGTGCATAGACTTGCAACCTGGTGCCATTCCCCCTCGTGGCAGGGTTTATCCCCTCTCGGTTGGGGAGAATAATGCCATGGAGGAGTATGTATGATGGATGCGCTTGCCCAAGGGCACATTCGAAAGTCCACTTCACCAGCGGGTGCTGGATTTTTCTTCGTAAAGAAGAAGGGTGGTGAGTTGAGACCTTGCATTGATTTTAGGGGTCTCAATCGCATCACGGTCAAGAATGCATACCCCATTCCATTGATTACGGAATTGTTTGACCGCCTCATGGAAGCAATGGTCTTTACCAAGCTTGACCCAAGGGCTGCATATAACCTTATAAAGATCAAGGAGGGCAATGAGTGGAAGACCACGCTTAATACCACAACCGGTCATTGCAAATTTTTAGTAATGCCCTTTGTCTTGTGCAATGTGCCCGCTGTCTTCCAGGAGTTCATCAATGATGTCTTTCATGATATGTTGCAGCAATGTGTGGCTGTCGGCCCGTAATCTCAACCTCAAGGTACCCACTCCAAAACTGGCACCTCATTTTGTTGGCCCTTTTTGCATCCTCCATAAGGTGAATCCAGTGGCCTATGCCCTTGATCTTCCTCCTGGCATGCGTATCTCCAATGTCTTTCCCGTGTCACTTTTGAAGCCACCGGTTTGCAATCAATATACTTCTTCACTTCCTCACCCTCATCCCATTCCAGTGGGCAGTCATGAGGAGTATGAGATTAGCAACATCTTGGATTCTCATCTGTTCCGAGGTCAGGTTCAATACCTGGTTCACTGGAAAGGTTATGATCCTGAGGAGCGCTCCTGGGTTCCCTCCACTGATGTTCATGCTCCCGCTCTTCTCCACACTTTCCATGCTTGCTTTGCTCAGAAACAGTTTTTTGCTCCGTGGAGAAGGGGCTGTTGCGGGAAGGGTACTGTCGAGGTCTTACCTTGCCTTCCAGTTGGCAGCCATCTTGGACATGTGAAGACTGCTATCTCTTATAAACTCTGTTTGCTTCATGACTTGTCTTCTGCCTGGGCGTCGCTCAGTGATGATGTTGCACACCTGACTATATAGATCATCTGATGGCTTTCAGACCGTGCCCTTGCGTTTGTGCTCCAAGGTGCATCACTGCTATCAGTCCTCTGGTCACTGTGGTTTCTCGGTGCATGACTTGGCTTCCTGTCTCTGGATTCCACATCAGCAAAAGACCCCGCATCAGACGACGACTCGGCTCCTGCAGACGACATGGCTTTGGCAAACTACCCGCTTCTGGACTCTATCTTGGCTTGGATGACTACCTGTTCCTGGACTCGATCCCGGCTTGAATGACTACCTGCTTCCGAACTTGACCCCGGCTGTTCTTGATTTTGCTCCTCTCTCTTACTGTGCTACTATTATTGTTGCATTAATAAATCACTTTATTTTACTTTATCTTCATGTGATCTGGTTTCTTGGCACCCTGACAGGGAGAAGTTTTCCCTGATCTATGCCTAGTGTGGCCTTTTTCTGTTTTCTCTACATGATATATGAGTGAAAAGGCACTGCCTAATTAAGAAAATATCGTTGTTATCCTCATTCTGATTGCCACAATCGGATATCTAAGCGATGTTAGCCTGTTCCATGAGAATGGAGGGCAATAAGCTGGGGTGAGTTGCTGGGCTGAGGGGTGTGCAGCACGGATGTGGTGGATTTCTCTGGTGTTTCGTTACTCAGCACGCAACTGGATCTCATCTGATTATCCTGTTATCACTATTCTTTAAGATATTTGGAACATTGCACTAGCGGATGAGAACTGTTTATTAATTTATATATATTGTTTTCACCTCTGGAGTGATACACGGTGGAAATTGACTATTTTTATGTTTACCATGTTCTAATTATCTTTCACAGTGGAAGTTTATCACTACACTTTTGAGTATTTATGGTGCTTGATTGTTTATAAATTGTCGCACATGTTACTTTGTCACAGTGAATTTTTTATACATTTGCGCGGCTAGTGGGATTATTTATTCACTATTGTAGATTGATTTATTTTTAAAGCCGCAGCAAACATTTTGGTTTGTTTGCTTCACCTTTAAATATTGGTTGGAAGCAGGACCTGGCTAATTAGCGCGAGAGCCTGCCTTATTTAAGCAATCCTGGTATCTCCAGCATGGCGGAGGAGGTTTTGGTATGCACAAATTCAAAATGTGGCAGTGACAAGACCTTGGGTTCTTCCACTGCGTCCGGACCTACTCTCTCAAGGTCCGATATTCCACGATGCTTTACAGTCTCTAAATTTGATGACTTGCCTATAGTGATGAGCCAAACACCCCCCGGCTCGGTTCGCACCAGAACACCGCGAACAGAGGAAACGTTTGTTCGAATAAACGAACCCCATTAAAGTCTATGGGACTCGAACCTCGAAAATCAAATGGCCTCATGTTGAAGGCTTAAATGCAAGTTATTGCCCCAAAAAAGTGTATGGGGGTCCGGATCCTGACCTGGGGAACATGTAGCAATGAAAAAAAGTTTTTAAAAACAATTGTTTTTAAAGGAGCACTGATTTACTGATTTTAATGAGGCTTAAAGTGAAATTATAAAAATGAAAAAATCCTTCAAATATCGTGCCTGGGGGGGGGGGGTCCCCTGAATGTGCCTGTAAAGTAGTGCATCTCTACGATGTATGTAGCCTGCTGCAGCTATACTGAAATTTCTAAAGCAAAAAATGTCATATACAAATATACATACAAGGAGGAGACGGACTGACTGACCGACTGAGGAAGAAGGAGGAGAGAGAAGGATTCGCTGTCAAGCCCTTCAATTGTCAGGTCCGGTTACAGGGGAGGCTGTGCAGGAGCACAGAGACACAGACTAGAAGAAAATAATGCTCAGGTTCTCCCGAGCAGCCACCATAGTGGCCAAAAAATGGAGGGCTGAAATGGGAAGGGGGGGACTTTAAGGGTACAACTTGTGGTCAATAATGATCAATCAGCTATAAAAATATTCAAATTTTATTGAGAATAAAATCAACAAAAAAGTATTGTAGAAAAAGGAAAAAAAGGGGAAACAAAACATATAGAATTGCTGGATAACAACATTCAAAAGATCAATGATACCTTTGTTAGGTCATAAGTAGCTCTAAATGACTGAACCCGATATACCACCGGTTTCTATCCACATAACAGCGCTGTTAAAACAAAAGACAGGGACTGTTAAGTATTGAAAGTACCAGAGTGTTACTGGGGAGTACTTGAGTGTTACTGGGGAGTACCTGAGTGTTACTGGGGAGTACCTGAGTGTTACCCGGGGAGTACCTAAGTGTTACCCGGGGAGTACCTGAGTGTTACCTGAGGAGTACCTGAGTGTTACTAGGGAGTACCTGAGTGTTACCTGAGGAGTACCCGAGTATTACCTGAGGAGTACCCGAGTGTTACCTGAGGAGTACCTAAGTGTTACTGGGGAGTACCTGAGTGTTACTGGGGAGTACCTGAGGAGTATCTGAGTGTTACTAGGGAGTACCTGAGTGTTACCTGAGGAGTACCTGAGTGTTACTTGAGAATAGCTGAGTGTTACTGGGGAATAGCTGAGTGTTACTGGGGAGTAGCTGAGGAGTACCTGAGTGTTACTGGGGAGTACCTGAGTGGTACCTGAGAGTCTGTGAGCATCTGGGAGAGTGTCTGTGAGTACCTGCGACTGACTGTGCTCTGCGACTGACTGTGCTCTGCGACTGACTGTGCTCTGCGACTGACTGTGCTCTGCGACTGACCGTGCTCTGCGACTGACCGTGACCTGTGACTGACCGTGCTCTGCGACTGACCGTGCTCTGTGACTAACTCTGAGTACCGGTGAGTGTCTGGGAGTACCTGTGAGTGTAGTGGAGTACCAGAGAGTGAGAAAGCAGAGTTAGGAAACTAAAAAAAGCCACACAGGATAGACTTAAATTACTGAATCCCCATTAGATTAGATTAGTAGGTACAATGCCCGGCGGGTGTGGAGATGCAATTCGGTGTACATCTTGTGGTATGTATACGTATACATTCCTTGATCATGCGATCAAGGGCGAATACAAATGCACAAAATGTAAGCACGTTGCTTCCCTAGAAGCTCAGGTCCTGAATCTAGGGAAGCAGCTGGCAACACTGAGACGAATGTCTATACTGAAGGAGAGCTGGGATCATACCCGACAGGGGCAGGCTGGGGCCTGCACAGAGGTGGGAGGAGAAACGGAGGTGCAGGCAATGCATCAGAGCAGAGTAGATGGGTGACAGTTAGGAAGGGTAGAAGGGAAAAAGGCAAGGAGGCCGATCCTGGGCTGGAGCACCCCAATAAATACACCCCATTTCGTGATGTTGGGAAAACCAGTCAGGGGCCAGCATTGCTGGAGCAGAGCGACACCCCTAGCTGCCAGGGGAAGAACTCCTCCAGTAAGGTCAGGAGAAAGGGAAAGGAAAGACAAGTGCTGGTGGTAGGGGACTCAATCATTAGAAGGACAGACAGTGCAATCTGTCACATTGACCGTGAGCGCCGAACAGTCTGTTGTCTACCGGGGGCGCTCGGGTTCGGCACATCACGGATCGCATGGACAGAATATTGGGTGGGGCTGGGGAAGACCCAGCTGTCATGGTACACGTGGGTACCAATGACATAGGCAGAGGAAGATGGAGAGTCCTAAACACTTTCAGGGACTTATGCGCTAAGTTGAGGAGTAGGACATTAGCGGTAGGGGGTTCAGCACTCCTAAACCCAAGGTGGGTATGGGGAAAAATCACAAGAGCAGCCTAAAAACAACATCAAACGAGGATATATGCAACCGGTCAAAGTTACAAGGTTTGTATACCAATGCCAGAAGCCTGGCCAACAAGATGGGAGAGCTGGAGCTACTGATGTTTGAGGAGGACTTTGATTTTGTGGGGATAACAGAGACTTGGTTCGACAGCTCTCATGATTGGATGGCGACCATTCAGGGGTATTCCCTTTATCGCAGGGATAGAGAAGGTAAAAAAAGGGGGAGTGGTATGTCTGTATATTAAGAACAGTGTACAGGTAAATATGAGGGATGATATTAATAATGGACGAGGCAGAATCCCTATGGGTAGAACTTAAAAGAGAAGGCACTATAGGGAAGGTAATATTGGGTGTATGCTATAGGCCCCCTAACCAGAGGGAGGAGGGGGAGGCGGACCTCCTTTTAAAGATAGGACTGCCAGCGAGGATGGGAAATGTCATTATAATGGGGGACTTTAATTATCCAGATACAGACTGGGCAAAAGGAACCGTGCATTCAGTCAAGGCTCGGCAGTTCCTAAATGTTTTACAGGACAATTTTATGGGTCAGATGGTGAATGCACCGACAAGAAACAATGCGGTACTTGACCTTTTGATTACCAACAATACAGACCTGATCACGGATATAGAAATATGGGGCAACTTAGGAAACAGTGACCATAGGTCAATTAGTTTCAGTATTAATCATAGTAATAGGAAACACAAGGGTAATATAAGGACACTGAATTTCAAAAGAGCCAATTTCCCAAAACTGCGCTCTCTGCTAGAAAATATCAAATGGGATAGAACCCTGGAAACAAGGAACACGGAGGAAAAATGATAATGCTTCAAGAGCATACTAAACAAGGGAATGGCCAGTGCATTCCAAAGGGAAATAAATTTAAAAGAGCAAAACTAAACCCTGGGTGGCTAAACTCCAACATAAAAATGCATATTAATACAAAAGAAAAGGCCTTCAAAAAATACAAGGGGTATTTGGCAGCATTCAAGCATTACAAAGAGTGTAATAAGAAATGTAAAGACGAAATCAAGGCGGCTAAAATAGAACACGAGAGACATATAGCGGAAGAGAGTAAAAAGAACCCCAAGAAATTCTTTAGGGAATATAAACAGTAAGAAAGTGAGGCCAGAACACATTGGCCCCATAAAAGACGACAAAGGAAATATGGCCGCAGAGGACAGAGAAAAGGCAGAAGTGTTAAATAATTTCTTCTCTTCAGTCTTCACAAAAGAATTTAGGGGGGGCTACACTAACCCAGCTTGTAAGGCTAAACTAAATAATACACCTCAGGAAGTACCGCCATGGCTAACAGAAGATAGACTTAGAACTAAACTAGATAATTGTAACATAAATAAATCGCCGGGACCGGATGGCTTGCACCCGAGGGTTCTTAAAGAGCTCAGCCAGGTGATTGCCAGACCATTATTCTTGATCTTTAAGGATAGTCTACAGACGGGTATGGTGCCAGCCAATTGGAAAGAGCCAACGTGGTACCATTATTTAAAAAAGGGCCTAGATATATTCCGGGTAACTATAGGCCGGTCAGCCTAACATCAGTAGTCTGCAAGATTTTGGAGGGGATGTTAAGGGACCACATGCAAGACTTTAGTAATGAAAACGGTATTATTAGTAGTGATCAGCATGGATTCATGAAAAATCGTTCTTGCCAAACCAATCTATTAACCTTCTACGATGAAGTGAGCTGCCACCTAGATAAAGGTAAGCCTGTGGATGTGGTGTATCTGGACTTTGCAAAGGCCTTTGACACTGTTCCCCACAAACCTGTACAAACTAAGGAAGGTAGGTATGGATCATAGGGTGAGTAACTGGATAGAGAACTGGCTCCAGGGGAGAGTACAGAGGGTGGTGATTAATGGGGAGTACTCTGATTGGGCGGGTGTGGAAAGTGGGGTCAATCCTGTTTAATTTATTCATAAATGATCTAGAGGAGGGAATATCGAGTACAATCTCAGTATTTGCGGATGATACTAAACTAAGCATGCCAATATCTTCTATGCAGGATGTGGAAACCATACAAGCGGATCTGAACAAAATAATGGGTTGGGCAACTACATGGCAGATGAGGTTTAATGTTGAAAAATGTAAATATAGAGATTATTCTCCCACTCTACAAGACTTTGGTCCGGCCACATCTGGAGTATGCTGTCCAGTTCTGGGCACCAGTCCTCCGCAAGGATATGCTCGAACTGGAGAGAGTCCAGAGAAGGGCAACAAAAATAATTAGGGGAATGGAGGGCATCGGCTATGAGGAAAGATTACAAGCACAAAACTTATTCTCTCTGGAGAAGAGACGATTGAGGGGGGATATGATACCAATGTACAAATACTGTACTGGCAACCCTAGCATAAGGAACAAACTTTTCAGAGAAAGGGAATACAAAAAGGAACATGGCCACTCACTAAAACTTGAGGAAAAACGGTTTAACCTTAAAATACATAGGGGGTTCTTCACTGTCAGAGCAGTAAGGATGTGGAATTCTATTCCACAAGCAGTCGTATCAGCAGGGAGCATCGATGGTTTCAAAAAACTATTAGATGGGCACCTTAACCACTTGCCGTCTTAGTACCGTAGTACTAATGCGGCAGAGTGGCACGATCCCGTCTGGTCACGTAGACCTACAACGGCGCGATCTCGGCTCCCAGAGCGCGCTCCCGCGCGCTGCGGGTACCGATTCCGATGGCATTCGGTAGGGAACCGATCAATCACCAGATACTGACCAATGATTTTTGGTCAGTGTCTGGCGATCGGTCCCAACCAAGGGCAATCTGTCCCCTGTCTGTGTAATGTAAACACAGGCAGGGGAAGTGATGTCACTGTCCCTCCTGGAGTCCTTTCGGTTCCAGGAGAAGACTGAGAGACATTAAAAACTTGAGTTCCACTAAGCACTACACTGACACACCTCACATAGGCACATTTAACCCCTTGATCACCTCTGATCACCCCCTGATCACCCCCAAACCCCTCACAGTGAACACTATATACAGTGGTATACAGATATTTTACTGATCACTGTATAAGTGTCACTTGTGAGCGTAGTTTGTGCCTGCGTTAGGCCCAAATAGGGTTAGGGCACCCGCCACCTATCCCCTAATAAAGTTTTAACCCCTTGATCAGCCCCAGTTAACCCCTTTACACCCTATTATTCTGTGCACTAAATACAGTATATAGGTAAATACTGATCACTGTAATTAGTGTCACTAGTGACCCTAATTTGCGCTTGCGCTAAGCCCAGATAGGGTTAGGGCACCCACCACCTACCCCCTAAAAAACTTTTAACCCCTTGATCTTCCCCAGTTAACCCCTTCACTCTCTATAACACAGTGCACTAATATAAACAGTAAATCAGATAACTACTGATCACTGTATTTAGTGTCACTTGTGACCCTAATTTGCGCTTGCGCTAGGCCCAAATAGGTTTAGGCCACCCGCCATCTATCCCCTATAAAGGTTTAACCCCTTGATCTCCCACAGTTAACCCCTTCACTCCCTATCACACAGTGCACTAATATATACAGTATATCAGATAACTACTGATCACTGTATTTAGTGTCACTTGTGATCCTAATTTGCGCTTGTGCTAGGCCCGAATAGGTTTAGGCCACCCGCCATCTATCCCCTATAAAGGTTTAACCCCTTGATCTCCCACAGTTAACCCTTTCAATGCCCTGTCACAGTGTTCACTACTGTATATACAGTGATTACCGATCACTGTATTAGCGTCATGGGTGACACAACTTAGGCTAGCTAGTTAGCGTCAGGGTCCCACGACACCACCGTTACTTAGTGTCAGTTAGAGTCAAGTACACTAACACACATACACACACACACCTCCATTACCAGTATAGTGTTTGAACAGATCAATATCTGATCTGATCAGAACTATACTAGCGTCCCCATAATTTAGTGTTCCCCAAACGCAGTGTTTGCACAATCAGCACTGATTCCTGCTAGCACCTGCGTTTAGCCCCCTTGCCCAGACCACCTTACCCAGGCAAGTGTAGTAATCAATAGATTACTGACACTTCCAAAAAACACAAATCACACAAAACCGCTGCGTTAGCAGAGTCAGGCCTGATCTCTGTTAGCACTAGCATTTTTTTTTGTAGCGACCAAATAGTCCTCGACAACCAGGTGCTTTTATTACCTAGTAGTCGCACTACTGTACCGGTAAATTTAGTTACTAAAATGACAAAACGTTGGTACAGTGGTGAAGAGGTCTACAGTATACTGACCACGGCACGTGAGAGCGATGGGGAAGCCTCGCTGTCAGAATCAGGGTCAATATACGAACCAGATGACAGCAGCGGCTCCCTGACAGATAGCTCCGACAGAGGGGTCCCTGCTAGGGTCAGGCGTACCCGACCCCATTCTGGAGTTGCTGACTTGCAAGAACCGGGAGTTTCTCGTATGCAGCAGAGTGCCAGTACTAGTGCCGCTCACACTTCTCGTGAACTGGCAAGCACGAGCGGCCTAGTACATCCTGGACCTTCAACCAGCACTGCAGTATCACCTGGTGACGTGGCGAGTCACCTGAGTGCAGTTGAAGCTGGTGCGGTGGCTAGCACGAGTAGTGGCCACCGCGTATCCGAAGACAGGCCCGTAGAGCCCATAGTGTCCTCCCTGAAGCGCTGGCATATCCTAATTGGCAGCCCACAGATTCAACAGCGCCAGTACTTCCCCCATTCACCGCTCAACCCGGAATCCAAGTGGAAACAGCTGGTTTTAATCCCATAAACTTTTTTGAGCTGTTTTTCACTGAAGATCTTTTCAGATCTATTGTGGACCAATCAAATTTGTACGCTCAACAATTCATCGCCGCCAACCCAAATTCACCCCTTGCCAGACCATTCGCCTGGAATCCTATTACGATTCAGGAGTTTAAATCCTTTCTGGGCCTTTCCTTCAACACGGGCATTACAAAAAAGAATGAATTGCGGTTATATTGGTCCACTGACCCAATTCATCAAATGTACGTGTTCTCTGCTGCTATGTCCAGGATTCGATACGAACAAATATTTCGGTTCATGCATTTCAACGACAATGAACTCTGTCGTCCTCGGGGAGACCCTGCATATGATCGGCTCCACAAAATTCGGCCCCTCATAGACCACTTCAATCAGCGGTTCGCAGCCTTGTTTACCCCCCAACAAAATGTCTGCGTTGACGAGTCCCTGATTAAGTTTACTGGTCGCCTTGCTATCAAACAGTACCTCCCCAGCAAGCGTGCCAGATACAGGGTTAAGTTGTATAAGCTTTGTGACAGGGCCACAGGCTATACAGTTAATTTCCGTGTCTATGAGGGAAAAGATAGCACTGTGGAGCCCCCCGACTGCCCAGGCTACATAGGGAGCAGCGGCAAGATAGTTTGGGACTTGGTGTCACCCTTATTCGGAAAGGGGTACCACTTGTACGTGGACAACTTCTATACAAGCGTGCCACTTTTTAGACACCTCTTTCAATTTCAAATTGGCGCTTGTGTCACCGTTCGATCTAATCGCCGGGGCTTCCCCCAACGGCTAGTAAATGCCCCACTGAGCTCAGGGGAGAGAGCCTGCTTGAGGTGCGAGGAATTGCTTGCAGTAAAGTGGAGGGACAAACGAAATGTTTACGTGCTGTCCTCCATTCACCCAGACACGGCAGTCCAAATTACTACGGTCTCCGGTGTTGTTGTTGAGAAGCCCCTCTGTGTCCACGACTATAACCGTAAAATGGGAGTGGTGGACTTCAACAACCAGATGATGGGACCGTACTTAATTGCCCATAAGGCCAGACGCTGGTACAAAAAAGTGTCTGTATACCTATTTCAATTGGCTGTTTACAACGCTTTTGTCTTATACAAAGCGTCTGCCGGAACATTATCCTTCTTTCAATTCCAAGAAGAGATAATCAGATCCCTCCTGTATCCAGATGGTGCTCCTGCCCAACTTCCCCAACCAGATGCAGTGAGCCGGCTGCATGAGAGGCATTTTCCGCAATACCTCCCGAGTACCCCTAAACAAAGATACCCCCAAAAAAGATGCCGTGTCTGCAGCAAGCGCGGATTTAGGCGTGACACCCAGAATTATTGTCCCGACTGTCCTGACCGACCTGGTCTTTGCCACGGTGACTGTTTCCGTCGCTACCACACACTAGTGGATTATTAGCATAGGGTACAGCACGGCACAGTTCAGGGCACATTTACACAGGGTCTCAAAAGATGTTCGATGGCTATCGTCATTTTGAGAGACCCGAACCTGGAACCTGGAACTCGACGTTTGAAAAAAAAAAATACATAAAAGCCAAAAATAGTTGTCGTCTCAGTCATTTTTTATGTTCTTCTACACTTCCTACTGTACTTTTAATGTCCTTTGTTTGTTTTTTCATTCTTTTGTGACCTGTTTCTCTTGCAGGTACTCGTCGGCTACCATGACATTGATTTTATATATTCTGACACAAACAGTGTTTGCGCTCAGCATATATGGATACCTTTGCTGATAGCAGCTGTGGTGATTTTCTGATTTCAGCACTGCAGTTAAAATCCTATTTTGGTATACGTGGATAGTGTCATGTATACCCATCATTAAATTCAGTGGGTGGTTGTTGGGGCAGTTAATGATGAGTAATGTGAGACTGAGAGGACCCTGCGCTTATGGAAAAAGTGCTAGAGTGCAACAATATACTAGTGAATTGTGTGTAAAAAGCTGCTAGCTGCAGTGGAAAAGTGCTGAGTGCTCTTTTGAAAATGTGTAAAACTGTGATTTGCAGCGCTGCTTAAATTGGTTTATAAATATATCAAAAATTCATATAAAATAATAGAATGAATGAAATACTTCATATAAATTAAATAAATAATACAATACATAAAACTCATAAAGTGGTGAAAATAAATATATGGCTCAATGTCCATTATATCATCGTGTTGCCGTGATGAATCTTTTCACTTGAACTCATGCTAAAGTGCTTGATTTGTGCTTTATTCGGGGTCTCCCCCTTTGGTTATCTACTCACCGATAGATGGTAGTTTTCAGGCATGTAAGGATAGTTGTGCCCTGCTTCTCCGCTTGATGTATAATTATTTCTGTGAGTATTGATTCCTCCCCGATGTCCTCATGAAAAGAGAGTCATTCATGGTGAAGATCGTTTAAAAAGGGGGGTGTTTATTGAAAAAACAATGGGAATATACTCACAAACATAGTATAATATCATGCAAAAAAATGAATGAATGAAGAGAGCGGCTCGGCGGCTGACTGCTCCCGCAGCATCCACTACACCGGCCGGAGGTCACGTGATACGCTCGACCAATCACTAGACGCGTTTCGATGTGTAGCACATCGTCCTCTGTAGCTCCTCAATAAACACCCCCCTTTTTAAACGATCTTCACCATGAATGACTCTCTTTTCATGAGGACATCGGGGAGGAATCAATACTCACAGAAATAATTATACATCAAGCGGAGAAGCAGGGCACAACTATCCTTACATGCCTGAAAACTACCATCTATCGGTGAGTAGATAACCAAAGGGGGAGACCCCGAATAAAGCACAAATCAAGCACTTTAGCACCTGCATGAGTTCAAGTGAAAAGATTCATCACGGCAACACGATGATATAATGGACATTGAGCCATATATTTATTTTCACCACTTTATGAGTTTTATGTATTGTATTATTTATTTAATTTATATGAAGTATTTCATTCATTCTATTATTTTATATGAATTTTTGATATATTTATAAACCAATTTAAGCAGCGCTGCAAATCACAGTTTTACACAATGATGAGTAATACTACGCATTATTCCTGTGCTGATTTCTGATAGGTTCTCTTTTTTTTCGTTCAGCCCACAGGCTGCATGAAAAAAAAAAAAAAACCTATATGCCAAACAAGGACCAGCAATGTACTGGTGCGTTGCTGGACTTTGAGTGGTTATACCAGGAAGATGCCTGCAGATTTAGGCATCATCTTGGTATTGTTTTTTACAGCCAGCGGTCGGCTTACATGTAAAAGCAATCCTAGCAGGTAATTGGCCGCTAGACTGCTTTTACATACAGTGGGAGGGGACTACCCCCTCCCCACCACCGCCTTCCGCAGCCTTCCATGGTTTTTCTCGGGCTCTCCTGTCCCACCGGTTAACCCGAGAGTTCAGCCGGTGGTTCAATTATCTAACCATAGAGCTGATTGAAGACGAGAATGGCTCCAATCATCTCTATGGCCTAAGATATCGGAAGCTACGAGCAATTCATGATTTCTGTTTTGCCAGAAATAAACAGCGCCATTGGGAAATTGGGAAAGTATTTTATCACACCAATTTTGGTGTGGTCAGATGCCTTAAGGTCAGAGGAAAGATCTAGAGTCTAAAAGACCCCAATTTTTTTAAAAAGAGTACCTGTCACTACAGATTGCTATCATAGGGGAAATTTAAATTCACCGTGATAACAATAAAAATGATAAAAAAAAAAAAAAATGAAAGAAAAGGTGTCAAAATAACATAGAAAAGCAAATAAAAAAAAATCAAGCTCCCCTGTCCCCCTGTGCTTGCGCGCAAATGCGCACACAAGCGTTGGTCTAGTGTCATATGTAAACTGCAATTGCACCATGCATGTGAGGTATCGCCGCGAATGCCAGGTTGAGGGCAGTAATTCTTGCAGTAGACCTCCTCTGTAAGTCCAAAGTGGTAACCTGTAAAGACTTTTAAAGGCTTTTAAAACCGTACGTAGTTTGTTGCCGCGGCACAGGCGTGCGCAATTTTTAAAGCATGTCATGTTAGGTGTCTATGTACTCGGCATAAGATCATCTTTTAAATTTTACCAAACAATTTGGAATTCTATAGTGTATTTCTGCATTAGATATAAAAAAAGTGTTTTTTTTACGCAAAAATTGCGTTTGGAAAATGTGTGCGCAAATACCGTGTGATAAAAAAAATTGCAACATCCACTATTTTGTTCTGTAGGGCCTCTGCTTTAAAAAAATATATAATGTTTGGGGGTTCAAAGTAATTTTCTTTAAAAAAAAAAATATTTTTTTATGTAAACAAAAAGTCACAGAAAAGGCTTGGTTTTCAAGTGGTTAGAAGAGTGGGTGATGTGTTGCTAAAATTGAGCATAAAATGTCAGGACTGTTCAAACACCCCCCAAATGGGAAGTAGACACCCAAAGCTATTTGCTGAGAGGCATATTGAGTCCATGGAGTATTTTACATTTTGCCCTAGGTTTCAGGAAAATGACAATTTGTTTTTTTTTTAGGTTTTTTTTTTAGTTTTTTTTTTTACACAAAGTTGTCAGTAAATGATATAATGCTCACACATGCCATGGGTATATGTGAAATGACACCCCAAAATACATTCTGCTGCTTCTCCTGAGTACAGGGATACCCCATGTGTGAGACTTTTTGCAGTCTAGCCGAGTACAGGCCCCCGAAAATCAATCACCACTTTCAGGCTTTCTAAGGGCGTAAATTGTTGATCTCACTCCTTACTACCTATCACACTTTTGAAGGCCATGAAATGCCAAGATAGCACAAACCTCCCCCCAAATGACCCCATTTTGCAAAGTAGAAACTCCAAGCTATTAGCTGAGAGGCATGATGAGTCCATGGCATAGTTTATATTTTGCCACAAGTTTCGGGAAAATTATAATTTTTTTTTTTTGTTTTTTTACACAAAGTTGTCAGTAAATGATATAATGCTCACACATGCCATGGGTATATGTGAAATGACACCCCAAAATACATTCTGCTGCTTCTCCTGAGTAGAGGGATACCCCATGTGTGAGACTTTTTGGCAGTCTAGCCGCATACAGGACCCGGAAAACTACTCCCCACCTTCAGGCTTTCTAAGGGCATAAATTGCTGATCTCACTCCTTACTACCTATCACACTTTTGAAGGCCATGAAATGCCAAGATGGCACAAACCCCCCCCCCCAAATGACCCCATTTTGCAAAGTAGACACCCTAAGCTATTTGCTGAGAGGCATGGTGAGTATTTTGCAGCTCTCATTTGGAAAATGAAGAAAAAACAGGAAAATGCATTCTTTTTCCTCTTTTTTCAATTTCCAAAACTTTGTGACAAAAAGTGAGATCTGCAAAACACCCAACATGCCTCTCTGCAAATAGATTAGGGTGTCTACTTTCCGAAAAGGGGTCATTTGGGAGGGGGGGGGGGGTTGTGCTGTCTTGGCATTTCATGGCCTCCGAAACTGTGATAGGTAGTCAGGAGTGAAATCAACAATTTACGCCCTTGGAAAGCCTGAAAGTGGTGATTGATTTTCGGGGGCCTGTACTCGGCTAGACTGCAAAAAGTCTCACACATGGGGTATCCCTGTACTCAGGAGAAGCAGCAGAATGTATTTTGGGGTGTCATTTCACATATACCCATGGCATGTGTGAGAAATATATCATTTAGTGACAACTTTGTGTAAAAAAATAAAAATAAAAATAATAATAATATATTTCCCGGGAACTTGTGGCAAAATATAAAATATTCCATGGACTCACCATGCCTCTCAGCAAATAGCTTGGGGTGTCTACTTTGCAAAATTGGGTAATTTGGGGGGGTTTTGTGCTATCTTAAAATTTCCGGGCCTCCGAAACTGTGATGGGTAGTGAGGAGTAAAATCAAAAATTTACGCCATTAGAAAACCTAAAGATGGGGATTGATTATCGGGGTCCCGTACACAGCTAGGCTCCCAAAAAGTCTCACACATAGGGTATCCCCATACTCAGGAGAAGCGGCAGAATGTATTTTGGGGTGTCATTCCACATATACCCATGTCATGTGTGAGAAATTTATCTTTTAGTGACAACTTTGTGTTAAAAAAATTGAAATTTTCCCAAAACTTGTGGCAAAATATAAAATATTCCATGGACTCACCATGCCTCTCAGCAAACAGCTTGGGGTGTCTAATTTCCAAAATGGGGTCATTTGGGGGGGGGTTTGTGGTATCTTGACATTTCAGGGCCTCCTAAACCATTATAGGTAGTGAGAAAATGCAATGAAAAATGTACGCCCTTTGAAATTCTGATGGTTGTGATTGGTTTTCGAGGTCCCATACACAGCTAGGCTCCCAAAAAGTCTCACATACGTGGTATCCCTGTACTCAGGAGAAGCAGCAGAATATATGTTGGGGTGTAATTACACATATACCCATGGCATGTGTGAGCAATATATCATTTCAATGACAACTTTGTGTAAAAAAAAAAACAATTTTTTTTTAGTTATTTTTCAAACATCTGTGACAAAAAAATGAAATATTCAATGAGCTCAACATGCCTCTCAGAACATTCCTTAGGATGTCTACTTTCCAAAAAGTGGTAATTTGGGGGGGTCTTGTACTGCCCTGCCATTTTAGCACTTCATGAAATGAGCTAGGCAGTCAGAAATTAAAGCTGTGTAAATTTCAGTATTTGCACCATAGTTTGTAGACGCTATAACTTTTGCGCAAACCAATAAAAATACGTTCATTGAATTTTTTTTTTGTCAAAGACATGTAGCTAAATATATTTTGGCCAAAAAAAAATGACATAAATTGAGTATATTGGATATTTTTTAAAAGACAAAGTTGAAAATGTCATTTTTTTGCAAAATTTTTGCTCTTTTTTTATTAATATCACAAAAAATAAAAATCGCACAGGTGATCAAATACCACCAAAAGAAAGCTCTGTTTGTGGGAAAAAAAGGACGTAAATTTCGTTTGGGTACCACATTGCATGACCGCACCATTGTCAGTTAAAGTTGCACAGTGCCGAAGCACAAAAAGTGGCCCAGACGTAAGACAGCAAAATGACCACAACATACAGGGGTATACAATGTACGGTTAACAGCAAACAAACACACAAATCATAGGTTGAACTGGATGGACTTGTGTCTTTTTTCGACCTCTATGTAACTATGTAACTATGTACTTGTCATACGGGTGCAGAAAAATTGGTCTTTGGTTGTTGATAGTGCCTGAACATCATAACCCCTCGCAGTTACTCTTGCTGGGTGCAGGAATGGGACCTGCTGCTAAAAAATCCATACAAATAAGAAATCGCATGTACTTGTCATACAGGTGCCAAAAATTTGGCCTTTGGTGTTGCTGGTGCCTGAACACCGTAACCAACCCCTCACAGTTACTCTTGCCGGGTGCAGGAACGGGACCTGCTGGTAAGAATTCTGTGCAAATTTGAAATTGCATGTTCTATACAAGTGCCAAAAATTGGGCCTTTGCCGTATGTGGTGCCTGAACACCGTAACCAAGGCTTCGCAGTTACTCTTGCTTGGTGCAGGAATGGGACCTGCTGTTAAGAATTCCATGCAAATTTGAAATCGCATGTGCTATACAAGTGCCAAAAATTAGGCCTTTGTGGAAGGTGGTGCCTGAACACCGTAACCAAGGCTTCACAGTTACTCTTGCTGGGTGCAGGTATGGGACCTGCTGGTAAGAATTCCAGGCAAATTTGAAATTGCACGTGCTATACAAGTGCCAAAAATTTGGAATTTGCCATATGTGGTGCCTGAGCACCGTAACCAAGGCCTCACAGTTACTCTTACTGGGTTCCCGGAATGGGACCTACTGGTAAGAATTCCATGCAAATTTGAAATCGCATGTGCTATACAAGTGCCAAAAATTAGGCCTTTGTTGTTGGTGGTGCCTGAACACCGTAACCCCTCACAGTTAGCAGGGCACAGGGACAGGGCCTGCTGTTAAAAATGACATATGCCATTTAAATTGTATTCACCTGTCATACAAGTGCAGAAAAATAATGATGTTTCACCAAAAACATTGTTGGAAGCTAGCAGAATCAAGGTAGATGAATAGGATAGGCAGCATATGCAGTCTTCAAGGGATGGCAGACCCCGAGCAAATTCAATCTGTTGCATCAGCATCAGGGGCCTGATAGCTCTTGTTGATCCAGGACTGGTTCATTTTGATGAAAGTCAGCTGATCAAATATGAAAATAAAGTTGCGTGAGGTCCCCCCCAAATCTATACCAGACCCTTATCCGAGCATGCAGCCCAGCAAGTCAGAGAAAGGAGGGGATGAGCGAATGAGCGCCCCCCCTCCTGAATCATACCAGGCCTCATGACTTCAACATGGGGGGTGTTTCCCCCCCAACCCAAAGCACCTTGTCCCCATGTTGATGGGGACAAGGGCCTCTTCCCAAGAACCCTGGACGTCGTGATTGACATTGGATCTACTACATTTTTTTAAACACTTTTTTGATAAAGGAATTGTCAAAAACTGTGTTTGTGTTTTTGTTTCTTTTTGACACTTTTTTTGGTGAATGAGCAGAGCCTCACACCCCAGAGCAACCCTCATGTTGAGAGCATGTGGCCTGGTATTGTTTATGAGGGGAATGCCGGGCTGCATGCTCGGATATGGGGGGGACCCCACGCCATTTTTTTTAAATTTTAGTGTAGGGTTCCCCCTAAAATTTATACCAGACCTGAAGGGGACTCCAACTTTTTTTTTTATTGCTGCCATGTCTTCTTTACATTCAGCTGTCAGGGGGGAAACCGCTGACAGCTCATGAGTCATCTGTTGTTAAGGACATGGCGGCCTGCTTCCCGGCCCGCTCCTTAGCAATCAGCTATGGGGGGGACCCCACGCTGTTTCTGACAAATACTGAATGTGATGCCCTCAACAAAATGCCACCCTAGTGATAAATATCACGTTTTTTTACTCTCTGTTATGTTTGTGAATTGGACTTCAGAGCTTACTGCATGTTTTTTTGGTTATATTTATTGGCACATTTTTCATTTTGCGGCAAATTACGCATAATCGTTTTTTTTTTTTTTGTGAATTGGACTTTTTTTTAACCGTATGTGATAATTTATGCAAATGAGTCCGTGACTGTTCTCGCATTCAGTAAACATTAGTGAATTGACTCCAAAGTGTACTAGATTGACTAACTGTAATATTTTTAAAACCTTCCAAATGTTACAAGCAGAATTTCAATTAACAAATATCTACAACTGCTTCATGCCTTCATACTACAAGCAAGCACTCAGAACTGTCATCAGTTTAGGTACTTTTATTAACCAAATTAGCACAGGCTACCACAAATAATGGTGACGATACGCATGGAAGGAGTCAGGTGACAGAGCACTGTGTTTATGGAACATATGAGAGCATACGGGAGCTGCTGCCCCACCGGATGATTTTTTAATGCGCACTGTCTGAAGTTTTAATGTAAGTTGATATTATGCAATAAATGTGAAATCTTTATGTACTACACAATAGGAGTGTATCTTTTATACTGAGGGGTTGTGGAGGAAAGGAAGTCCAGACAAAGCCAGCTCAGTGAGGAGAGAGAAGAGTGGAAGGAGATTCAACAGCTGAGTAGCCTGGAATTAATCCGAGCAGGGGAAGGCGATTTTAGACCTGGAAACAGGTCTAAGCTGGAGATGAGCGCAGCGGTGAAAGGTGGCGACAGTCACTGCACAATTGTATTAACTGAAATCCACAAGGGTGAAGGTGGAAAGGTTGCGGGACATAGGAAGCACATTTAAAGGGAAAATATTTGAAAGAAGAAAAGCACTACTAATTGAATAATGGTTATCTGGCGCTGTAACATTTTTTTTATTTCATTTTATTTTATTGTACACGAGAAAGTTTGTCACTGAAAGATGATAGCAATTTTGTGGTTTGAAAGTAAGATTTTGGTTTAAAAACATTAACTGGATTGCACACGGATAGGCGCAGCCAACATTTTTGATTTTATTTTGTTTGCCGTTGTGGGAAAACAATTATGGTTGCAGCCATCAGGTACAGTGTAGAAGTGAGGGAAACATCAGGTTCAGGGAGTGCGGGATAATACACACCTGTTTTATTACCACAAATAGGGGATAATATCAAAAGTGAATATTTCATTAGGTCAGGACCTACAGTCTAGGACAGTTTTTTGTTTTTATTGGTTGAGCTAGATGGACTTGTGTCTTATTTCAACCTGACTAACTATGTAACTATGTACTGGCCTGTAGAAAGAGAAAAAAACATACTCAGCTTTTGATTTTTGCACAGTGTATATTGCACTTAACCACTTTCCTACTGCCCATTTTTACCCCTTTCCTGCCCAGGCCAATTTTCAGCTTTTAGTGTTGTTGCACTCGGAATGACAATTGAGAGGTCATGCAACATTTTACCCAAACAAAATTGTTATCATTTTTTGAAACAGATAGAGCTTTCTTTTTGGTAGTATTTAATCATTACTGGGTTTTTTAGTTTTTGCTAAACAAACAAACAAAAAAAGACCAAAAAATTAGAAAAAAAAAATGTTTTCTTAGTTTCTGTTATAAAATTTGGTAAATAAGTACTTTTTCTCTATTTCTCCATGTGTGCTGATGAGGCTATACTGATGGGCAGCACTGATGGGAACTGATGAGGAGGCACTCATGAGGCTAAACTTATATGTGGCACTGATGGGCATTGATAGGGGGGACTGATGGGCAGTGATAGGTGGCAATGAGGGGCAGTAATAGGTGGCAATGATGGTCACTGATAGGCGGCACTTATGGTCAGTGATAGGAGGCACTGATGGGTACTGATAGGTGGGAATGATAGCAGCAATGATAGGCATCACTAATAGGCACTGACAGGCAGCACTGAAGGGCACTGACAGGGCACTGATTGGCAGCACTGGTTGGCAACACTGGTGGGCACTGTTGGGGCTGCACTGATAATCAGAACACTGATTATCAGTGCCCTGATTATCAGTGAGAATGTCCCTTGTGTGGACTTGCCGGTTATCGTCTCTCCTTTCCTCTGACGCTGTGAGGAGAAAAATGCCAATAACCAGCAAATCCTGTTTACACTGTGATCAGCTGTGATTGGACACATCTGATCACGTGGTAAAAAGTTGCCATGATTGGCTCTTTACCCTCGTCTGTAATCAGCTGTGCCCCAAGGACACAGCGATCATAGATCCCTGCGGAGGGCATGCAAGAAGTGCAATCACAGTAGGATCTCCATAGATGCCCTCCCAGCAATGTGCAAACACATTGTAGCTGCTATTCGGCTATTGGGAGTCGTGAAGAGGTTAAACAAAACTATCTCAACAGAACTATAGAGACACATCAGACTGCCCTAGATGTAGTCGTGCTCCCGCCGTCGCCGATTCTTCACATAAGCTGTTGAAGTGTCCTACATTTTTCGCTATTGGTTTGTATCCCCTTTGAATATATTTTCTCTTACTTCCTCTTTTATTTATGTTTTATCACACCATCTAACCTGCTCTAGCTGAGCCCCATCCCCACTGTCAGAGCATCCAAGTCCTTAAACATCCAGTCTTTCTTAGTACAACTGATTTCATAGCCTGATTTCATAGTCTTAGAGTTTATTTTTTCCTGGGCCTCTTACACACTCTTTTTTTTTTTATCTAGCTGGAATTTTTTTTTTTAAAAAGAGCTTACTCACCTGTTATGCATACAACATGGTAGGGCTTTAGAAGGATGCTACAAAACACTGAAAACTTTCCCATAGTGCTCTGTAGTTTTTGCAATGTTACTAAACAATGTATAACTGTTATAGTTTCATGTGTCTTGGGTACAGTTACCATATGAAAGCTGTAATGGCTAAAAAAATACCTTGACTAAGCCCATAAAGGTCAAACACATTTATACAATACAAGTTCCATAAAAAGGCAAGTGTTCTGCCAATTAAAGGTTTAATGTTTGGTGTTTCCCTTTAAAATATGGAATTATTATTCACTTCCCTCAGTTACACTGGTTTGTAGCATTAACGTGGTTTTAAACCAAAACCCTAAAACACCATTATTTTGCAAAATTTAGTAGATAATGTTGTTATAACTTAATTCACACTGTGTTTACCTCATTCATACCCAATTCATCCTCATTTGGTTGTAGCCCTCGTAAATCTGGTGATTTGTGGGCATGGCAGAACACCAAACCTTGGGGGCAGAGACCTAATTTCACAATAATCCCTTCCCACATACACACTGAGTCTCTCACTGTATTCTCTGATATTTCCCTCTCTCGCTGATGTTTCTCTCTCTCTCTGATGCCTCACTCTCTGATCTCTCTCTCTCTCTCTCTCTGGTGTCTCTCTCTCTCTCTGATTTCTCTCTCTCTCCAATGCATTTCTCTCTTTGATGTCTCTCTCTCTCTCAGATGTCTCTCTCTCTCTCAAATGTCTCTCTCTCTCACTCTCTCTCTCTCTAATGTCTCTCTCTCTGAGCTCTCACTCTTTCTGATCTCTCGGATGTCTCTCTCTCTCTCTCTGATCTCTCTCTCTCTCTCTCTGATGTCTCTCCGTCTCTCTCTGATGTCTCTCTTTGATGTCTCTCTCTTATGTCTCTCTCTCTCTCTCTCAGTGAGCTTTTTACCTGTATCTCCAGAGGAGAGAAGAGAGGAGCTCACAGTGAGTTACAGAGCAGCAGCAGATAGGCCTCCTTCACAGAGTCTCATGCATATGTCTCATTACACAGGCTGTCAATCAAAGGCGAAGGGGTGTGGCATTGTTTTTCATAGACACAGTATTTTTTTAATCAGTACAGTGGGGAGGATTACAGATAACAGGCTGTTCTTCTATTAGCCATACTATGCACAAATGATTTGTGCCCTTGTTCCTTATTAGATTTAGTGTTCTGTTTGTATTTGACTTTCCAGGTTTACAACCACTTTACCTGTTTAATTCTACAACATTTAACAGAATATGTTTATAGGGATAGTTCGCTAAAAGTGGAGATAGGGAAAATATTAAGTATACAATACTGGGATGTCTGTGTCTCTTTCATGATATTCAACTATCTTCAAGTTCTGGTCTGTGCTTTTCTGGAAGCCACTGGCCTACATTTATCTTTGGCTGGATGTAGAAGATTTCACAAAGATGCCATAGATAGCAGCTTTACATTTTCTGGGAATTCCAATACTAGGATAACAAAATAGCTGACTCTCAGAATAAAGACATCTATGAGGGTTAATTACACATTTCACACTTAAGAGCATTTAGGTAGCAGGACTGAGTAATGCATAGTAACCCATATGAACCAAATATATGAATTTACAGTAGCAAAGCTACTGCATATCGTTACAACACATTAAAGTTCATTGTTTTAGTATCTTACATGGAAAACTGTGTTACAGATATAGATGGGACATATTCACTGCTATATAAAAGATTGCTACACATGGACAGGGAAGGTCAGCTTCCAATCACTATTTAACCATCTATTTAGGGATGAACATAAAAGACAGGCAACGATAATCATACATCCTATCACAAGGACTGTCTGCTCCCCCTGAGACTTTTTTGTTACTATGGTGACCTTCCCTTTTTGCATTTTGGCTTTCTTGACAATGGCTGTGTGGGCAGAGAAACAGCATGACTGATATATATGTCATTTGTTGTCAGCTTACTCCTTTTTCTTTCACTAGTCACTCTGCTGATTGTCAGGAGACAAATAACCTTCAACCCCCTTTTTATTCCCTGCTGCACCTCTCTTCCATCACATTGGGAAAAGATTCCATCTCGGAATATTAAACATCAATGTTGTGTAAGGCTGAGATTTTAGAAGGGAGCTTTATTCCTTGCTGCAGGATCTACTGATGTCACAGTGTATATGTGTGAACACTCACTAAATAGCATCAACAAATGAAATTGACTTCACCCTTGTATAGTTCCCTCTTCTTTGGGAGTTATTAATTTACTTTCTGCGCTGCCATAAAACATTACAGTCAGGACCTAATTATATTCAGAATAGCATGAGGACCACTTTGTTTCTTGACAAGACAATGCAGTGTTGTGTGTCTTCTGGTTGCTAGGGGAAACCTAAATTAATCTGAACTTTGATGTCTGCCAATTTAAATTTGACAGCAGCAGTAGCAGCAGCAGAACGTGTTTAAATTAAAAGAAGATGGAAAGAAAACAGGACAGAAAAATGCTTGTATAGCTAACTGTGTTGAATTGATATAAAAAGCATTTAAATTGCTTGATCATATTTAATTATATACATCAGAATCAATTCATAAAGAGTTATTTTACTCTTAAAATCTGAGATAAAATAACTCATGGATTTTTTTCAAACACTTTTTTGCAATTAACAAAAAAATGCTACTAAAATAAAGTTAGTTCATCAAACTGTGAGGTATTTTACTCATGAAACCATGTGGAATTATATCATGACGTGACATTCAGTGGGGTGGATACAGTGGGGAAGGATTAGAACCCCTGTCAGTTTTTAGTGCTAATAAAGAGGTAAAATGGTGTAAACCGGAAAAAAATATGCCAACTCACAAATCCCTGCAGCCCATGTATTAATACAAAAGAAAAAAGATAACAAAAATACCAGTCAAAGGGAAGCTGCTTTTACAGGACACACATGGCGTATAAAAAAACAACCAAGTTAAATTAAGTAATTACAAAATATCCTTATGAATGTCAAATATTGAATGACAATAGTTTTAAAAATTAAATACATATATAAATTCCCTTTTCTTCCATCAATAAAAAAGACAGCTTTGTCATTAGGGAGATTTGCATTCACTTCTGTCCCATAGCCAAAATAGGAAGTGAGAGGAAATCCCTACAAATTAAAAAAATCCTTTGGGGACCCCCAGATCACCAGAGCTAGTGTTCCCAGTGCAAGATTTCTCCTCTATTACTTTTATGGGGACAGCCAAAAATTTGAGATTTTCTTTCACTTTGAATGATAATGGTAAACAGGACCAATAGAGAGGGTGAATTTCCCTAATGGGGGCACAGACAGCAATAAAACACCTGACAGGGATGCTAATCCATCTCCACTTAATCCAAAACAAAAAAAAAAAAAAGGGTTGCCCTTAGTTATACTTTAAGTAACTCATCCCCCGTGATTCTGTGTTTTTCCATATTTAAATTTCTATCAATTACTGCTGAGAAACCGATCCAAAAAGGTAGAGACTACTCAAAATTGGTTATTATATTTTTATATTCCTTAAATACCTCATGAGTGGACCACTACCTATTTACCTCATGCATTTATTTATTTTCTTAGTGAATTGACTTTAACACATGTTTTATGAGTTATTTACCTCATGTTTTGGCTTTGTGAGGTAACTCATGTGGTGATAGTGAATTGACATTTTCAGCATCTCATGAGGTAATTAGAGAAAATATGTCACTTGATTCAATTATCTCATGAGATATTCTTTAGTGGATTGAGCCCATTGTCATATTCTTTAGTATTTAGTTTTATAATGTAAATAAGTCAAGTGATAAAGGATAGAAAATATTTCATATTTCATATTTAGATCAACTGAAGCCAAGCATGCCAAAACATAAAACATTTGCTGTACAAGTATACATTTAAGAAGAAGAAAGAAAATAGTCTCTTCTTTATTTCACTTTGCAGAGTAATAATTATTGATGAATCTAGAGAATCCCTAATTTGCAAATAAATTATTCATATAGATATATACCTGCACATCTTTGATTTATAGGGAATTGCTAACTTCAGGAAACCGGGCAAATATGATCTGAAAATTGTATAATTCCCTGCAGATAGGACAAAACTGCATACATCCAAAAATACAGTATTTAAAAAAAAAAGAGTGTTTAACCGCTTCCATACAGAGCAGTTAGACACCCTTCCTGCCCAGACCAATTTTCAGCTTTCAGCACTCTCACACTTTGAATGACAATTGCTCAGTCATGCTACACTGTAACCAAACAAACATTTTATCATTTTTTTCACACAAATAGAGCTTTCTTTTGGTGGTATTTGATCACAACTGGGGTTTTTTTTTTCGTGATATATGCAAAAAAAGAGCAAAAATTTTGAAAAAAAAAAACACTTTTTTTTTAGTTTCAATTATAACATTTTGCAAAAAATTAATTTTTCTTCATACATTTGGGCCAAAATGTATACTGCTACATGTCTCTGGTAAAATTAACCCAAATGAGTGTATATTATTTAGTCCGTGTGAAAGTTATTGAGTCTAGAAGCTATGGTACCAATTACTGAAAATTGATCACACCAGATGTACTGACTGCCTATCTCCTTTCTTGAGGCCCTGAAATGTCAGGACAGTACAAATACCGCCCAAATGACCCCTTTTTGTAAAGTAGACAGTCCAAGGTATTTAGTAAGAGGCATGGTGGGTTTTTTGAAGTTGTAATTTTTTCCCACAATTCTTGGGAAAATGAAGAAAAAAAAATTTTTTTCTTTTTTTTCCCCACAAAGTTGTCGATTTATAAGCTATTTCTAACACATAGCATGTACACAGAAAAAATTACACCCAAAAATACATTCTGCTACACCTTCTGAGTATGGCGATACCACATGTGTGAGACTTTTACACAGCCTGGCCACAAAAAGAGACTCCACGTCCAAGAAGCACCTTCAGGCGTTCTAGGAGCATAAATACACATACAACTTTCTTACTACCTATCACACTTTTCAAGGCCCTAGAGCACCAATACAATGGAAAAGTCCACAAAATGACCCCATTTTGGAAAGCAAACACTCCAACGTATATTCTATGAGGCATTATGGGTCGTTTGAACATATCATTTTTTTCCACAGGTTTTTGGAAAATGTGGGAAAAAAATGAAAACTTTTTTTTTTTACACAAAGTTGTCAATTTATAGGATATTCCTAACACATAGCATGTACACAGCAAAAATGACACCCCAAAATACATTCTGCCACTCCTCCTGAGTATGGCAGTACCACATGTGTGAGACTTTTTCACAGCCTAGCCATATAGAGGGGCCTAACATCCAAGGAGCATCATCATGCATCCTAGCCACTTGCCTAGGCCTATTTTTGACATTTGGTGTTTACAAGCTAAAATCAGTTGTTTTGCTAGAAAACTGCTTAGAACCCCCAAACATTATATATATATTTTTTTTTAGCAGAGACCCTATAAAATAAAATGGAGATTATTGCAATATTTTTTATCACACCGTATTTGCGCAGCGGTCTTCCAAACGCAATTTTTTTGGAAAAAAAATCACTTTTTTTAATTAAAAAATAAGAAACCAGTAAAGTTAGCCCAATTTTTTTCCATAATGTGAAAGATTATGTTACGCCGAGTAAATAGATACCCAACATGTCATGTTTCAAAATTGCACACGCTCACGGAATGGCGACAAACTTTGTAACTTAAAAATCCCCATAGGCGACAATTTAAAAATTTCTACAGGTTGCCATCTTTGAGTTACAGAGGAGGTCTAGGGCTCAAATTATTCCCCTTGCTCTAACGATCGCGGCGATACCTCACATGTGTGGTTTGAACACCGTTTACATATGTGGGCGGGGTTTCTGTATGCGTTCACTTCTGCGCGCGAGCTCACGGGGACAGGGCGCTTTAATTTTTTTTTTTTTTTTACTATTTATTTTATTTATTATTTTTTATTTTTACACTGTTTAAAAAAAAAAATTGAAAATTTATATTTTTATATTAAAAGGAATGTAAACATTCCTCGTAATAGAAATAGGCACGACAGGACCTCTTTTTTGTGAGATCTGGGGTCAAAAAGTCCTCAGATCTCACAAGTACACTAAAAGATAGAAAAAAAAAAAAATTATTATATAAAATGAAAAAAAAAAAAGGACCTTTAAACCGGTTGCCAGGCAACAACATTTTCCGTAGCTCCGGTCCTCCAAGACCATAGAGTCAAGTGAGGGCAAGCCTGCTGGCGGGTCCGGTAAGCGGGGAAAAGGACCGGAACGCGGCGGGAGGGGGGGCGCCTGTTCCGCCATCCCGGAAGGGTGATCCCACGGTGAATCCGCCGCTGGGACCACCCTTATCGGAAAGCCAACCGTCCACCGTTTAAAAAAATACCAGGGTTATGGCAGCTATCTGCTGCCATAACACCGGTATTTAGGTTTAAACGGAGGACGTATATAAACCTTTTTGGACTTGGACATGGTGGCTGTATGAAGGGTGACAGGTACTCGGGTACTTTCTTGGGCAGGTGACAGGTACTCTGGTACTGATGAGCAGGTGGCAGGTACTCGGGTACTCCGATAGGCAGGTGACAGGTACTCGGGTACTCTGATGGGCAGGTGACAGGCAGGTGATAGGTACTGATGAGTAGTACTGATACTGATAGGTGATACTGTACTGATGGGTACTGATGATCAGTACTGATACGTGATAGGTACTGATGAGTAGTGATGGGTACTGATGAGCAGGCGGCAAGTACTCGGGTACTTCAGGCGTCAGGTACTCTGATGAGCAGGTGGAAGGTACTCGGGTACTCTGATGGGTAGGTGACAGGTACTCAGGTACTCTGATGACGGGTACTCCGTTGACAGGTACTCAAAGTACCCGAGTACCTGTCATCAGAGTACCCGAGTACCTGTCATCAGAGTACCCGAGTACCCGTCATCAGAGTACCCGAGTACCTGTCATCAGAGTACCCGAGTACCAGTCATCAGAGTACCCGAGTACCCGTCATCAGAGTACCCGAGTACCTGTCATCAGAGTACCCGAGTACCAGTCATCAGAGTACCCGAGTACCCGTCATCAGAGTACCCGAGTACCCGCCATCAGAGTATCCGAGTACCCGTCATCAGAGTACCTGCGTACCCGTCATCAGAGTACCCGAGTACCCGTCATCAGAGTACCCGAGTACCTGTCATCAGAGTACCCGAGTACCTGTCATCAGAGTACCCGAATACCTGTCATCAGAGTACCCGAGTACCTGTCATCTGAGTACCTGATGGCCTGATGGGCTGGTGACAGGTACTCGGGTACTTTGATGGGCTAGTGACAGGTGCTCTTTATTGGGGGGGCAATCAGTGTGTTTAGCGTGCACTGTAATCGGTAACTAGCTGTTACCACACTCTCTTCCTCACACAGGATCAGTGTGTGAGGAGGAGAACACGGTGACAGCTAGTTACCGTGTTCTCTGTTGACATTTGTGACCGGCTGTGATTGGACACAGCCGGTCACGTGGTAAAGAGCCAATTTCATTGGCTCTATACCTAGATCGGGGATCAACTCTGTCCGAGGGACGAGCCTTGTCCCCGATCGCTGCTCTGCGCGCCCCCGGGGGCGCGCATTGCAGAGAGAACGAGCGGCTCGTGCTGGAGCCGCTCATGTGATCGGCTGTGATTGACACAGCCGATCACGTGGTAAACAGCCAATTTCTATTGGCTGTTTACCTTGATCAGGGATGGGCTATGTCCGAGGGACGAGCCTCATCCCTGATCGCGCCGCTGCGCGCCGTCGGGGGCGCGCACTGGCTGCTAGAACGGGCCGACGTCATATGACGGCGGCCCGGATCCTTACAACCACTTTGCCGACGTCATATTACATGACTCGGTATGGAAGTGGTTAATAAGACATGGTCTGAGCATTTATGTCTCAAAAAAGAATTTGTGTTTGTTACCAAAGACAATGAAAAGGTAAATGTATGAAATGTAGTCATCTTTGATGTATATAAAGGAACATGAATGCAGAAAATTAATAAAAATAAACAAATAAATACAACTAAAGTACCTAGGTCAAGTAAAACTTGGAAAGCATCCCAGTTTTTTTTTGTCATTGTTAGTGTTGAGCGAACACGGACTGTATTATTCGTGTTCGTACCGAATAATTGGATTTTTTGTACCCGAACACGGACACGGACACTTTACTGTATGTTCGGGTAAAAATCCGTGTTCGGTCGTTTTATTTCCGGGTTTTGCATG
This sequence comes from Pelophylax lessonae, assembly GCF_965119305.1. Taxonomy (NCBI): domain Eukaryota; kingdom Metazoa; phylum Chordata; class Amphibia; order Anura; family Ranidae; genus Pelophylax; species Pelophylax lessonae. The sequence goes on from NC_138770.1 coordinate 272,202,358, forward strand.
CTTTGGCGCTCTTTTCATGGCGGGCTTTCAACAGCCAATCAACAATCGTTTAACTGGTGTGCCTTAAGCCATCCCAGCCATGCCTGCAAATGTCTCAGTAGCTGTGATTGGCCGTCTGAAGCATGTGACCAAGTCTTTATAAGTTCGAGGCAGCCGCAGCGGCGTCATTATGCTGCTTAGATTCAGGGACAGAGCACACATCAACGTGCTGGCTGCTGATTAGGGAAAGATAGGCAGGAAAAAAACATTTGTGTCCGGATAGAATTGAGGGACAGGTCGGAGTGTTTAGGCAGGGCGAGATGTAGGCATTTTAGGGATAGAGTCTGCTGAATTATAGGGTCAGTGTCTTCTACAAACTACAATCGATATTGCTGTGTAGGGGGTGGGGTGAATCTGCACTCAATCCTGATCTACGATCTCTTCTCAATCCTGTTAGGGACAGAGTCTGCTGAATTTTAGGGAAACTGTGTTCTACAAACTACAATCGATATTGCTGTGTGGTGTGGGATTGGAGATAGGCAGGTGTCAGTGATCCACATCCATTTTTCTGTGTGTGAGCTGCAGTGAACACAATCTTTTTGGGCTGCAGTGAACACAATCTTTTTGGGCTGCAGTGAACACAATCTTTTTGGGCTGCAGTGAACACAATCTTTTTGGGCTGCAGTGAACACAATCTTTTTGGGGTGCAGTGAACAAAATCTTTTTGGGGTGCAGTGAACACAATCCTTTTTGGTGTGCAGTGAACACAATCTTTGTGGGGTGCAGTGAACAAAATCCTTTGTGGGGTGCAGTGAACACAATCTTTTTGGGGTGCAGTGAACAAAATCCTTTTTGGGGTGCAGTGAACAACATCCTTTTTGGGGTGCAGTGAACACAATCTTTTTGGGGTGCAGTGAACAAAATCCTTTGTGGGGTGCAGTGAACACAATCTTTTTGGGGTGCAGTGAACACAATCTTTTTGGGGTGGAGTGAACAACATCCTTTTTGGGGTGCAGTGAACAAAATCCTTTTTGGGGTGCAGTGAACAAAATCATTTTTGGGGTGCATTGAACACAATCTTTTTGGGGTGCAGTGAACACAATCTTTGTGGGGTGCAGTGAACACAATCTTTTTGGGGTGGAGTGAACAACATCCTTTTTGGGGTGCAGTGAACAACATCCTTTTTGGGGTGCAGTGAACACAATCTTTTTGGGGTGCAGTGAACACAATCTTTGTGGGGTACAGTGAACAGAATCTTTGTGGGGTGCAGTGAACACAATCTTTGGGGGGTACAGTGAACACAATCTTTGTGAGGTGCAGTGAACACAATCTTTGTGGGGTGCAGTGAACACAATCATTGTGGGGTGCAGTGAACTCAATCTTTGTGGGGTACAGTGAACACAATCTCATACTTCTGAAGGTTTGAGGGTGCTGCCTGTTCCATACTCCCCCTACTCCTCATCTAGCCTTTTAGGGGTACAAACAATAGTAATTGGGGCCTAGTGTGGTTGTGTACGTGTGATATACATACACTTTTTTGGGATCATATTTTCTATTCCGCTATTTAATCAAAAACCTTTGGGGATCAGTTAAATTGGGGGATAGTCTGTGTTGGTACGTGTGAGAGAGATCCACCTTTCCAAGTTGTTGGGGTTCATCTCATACTTCTGAAGGTTTGAGGGTGCTGCCTGTTCCATACTCCCCCTACTCCTAGCCTTTTAGGGGTACAAACAATAGTAATTGGGGCCTAGTGTGGTTGTGTACGTGTGATATACATACACTTTTTTGGGATCATATTTTCTATTCCGCTATTTAATCAAAAACCTTTGGGGATCAGTTAAATTGTGGGATAGTCTGTGTTGGTACGTGTGAGAGAGATCCACCTTTCCAAGTTGTTGGGGTTCATCTCATACTTCTGAAGGTTTGAGGGTGCTGCCTGTTCCATACTCCCCCTACTCCTAGCCTTTTAGGGGTACAAACAATAGTAATTGGGGCCTAGTGTGGTTGTGTACGTGTGATATACATACACTTTTTTGGGATCATATTTTCTATTCCGCTATTTAATCAAAAACCTTTGGGGATCAGTTAAATTGGGGGATAGTCTGTGTTGGTACGTGTGAGAGAGATCCACCTTTCCAAGTTGTTGGGGTTCATCTCATACTTCTGAAGGTTTGAGGGTGCTGCCTGTTCCATACTCCCCCCTACTCCTAGCCTTTTAGGGGTACAAACAATAGTAATTGGGGCCTAGTGTGGTTGTGTACGTGTGATATACATACACTTTTTTGGGATCATATTTTCTATTCCGCTATTTAATCAAAAACCTTTGGGGATCAGTTAAATTGGGGGATAGTCTGTGTTGGTACGTGTGAGAGAGATCCACCTTTCCAAGTTGTTGGGGTTCATCTCATACTTCTGAAGGTTTGAGGGTGCTGCCTGTTCCATACTCCCCCTACTCCTAGCCTTTTAGGGGTACAAACAATAGTAATTGGGGCCTAGTGTGGTTGTGTACGTGTGATATACATACACTTTTTTGGGATCATATTTTCTATTCCGCTATTTAATCAAAAACCTTTGGGGATCAGTTAAATTGGGGGATAGTCTGTGTTGGTACGTGTGAGAGAGATCCACCTTTCCAAGTTGTTGGGGTTCATCTCATACTTCTGAAGGTTTGAGGGTGCTGCCTGTTCCATACTCCCCCTACTCCTAGCCTTTTAGGGGTACAAACAATAGTAATTGGGGCCTAGTGTGGTTGTGTACGTGTGATATACATACACTTTTTTGGGATCATATTTTCTATTCCGCTATTTAATCAAAAACCTTTGGGGATCAGTTAAATTGGGGGATAGTCTGTGTTGGTACGTGTGAGAGAGATCCACCTTTCCAAGTTGTTGGGGTTCATCTCATACTTCTGAAGGTTTGAGGGTGCTGCCTGTTCCATACTCCCCCTACTCCTAGCCTTTTAGGGGTACAAACAATAGTAATTGGGGCCTAGTGTGGTTGTGTACGTGTGATATACATACACTTTTTTGGGATCATATTTTCTATTCCGCTATTTAATCAAAAACCTTTGGGGATCAGTTAAATTGGGGGATAGTCTGTGTTGGTACGTGTGAGAGAGATCCACCTTTCCAAGTTGTTGGGGTTCATCTCATACTTCTGAAGGTTTGAGGGTGCTGCCTGTTCCATACTCCCCCTACTCCTAGCCTTTTAGGGGTACAAACAATAGTAATTGGGGCCTAGTGTGGTTGTGTACGTGTGATATACATACACTTTTTTTGGATCATATTTTCTATTCCGCTATTTAATCAAAAACCTTTGGGGATCAGTTAAATTGGGGGATAGTCTGTGTTGGTACGTGTGAGAGAGATCCACCTTTCCAAGTTGTTGGGGTTCATCTCATACTTCTGAAGGTTTGAGGGTGCTGCCTGTTCCATACTCCCCCTACTCCTAGCCTTTTAGGGGTACAAACAATAGTAATTGGGGCCTAGTGTGGTTGTGTACGTGTGATATACATACACTTTTTTGGGATCATATTTTCTATTCCGCTATTTAATCAAAAACCTTTGGGGATCAGTTAAATTGGGGGATAGTCTGTGTTGGTACGTGTGAGAGAGATCCACCTTTCCAAGTTGTTGGGGTTCATCTCATACTTCTGAAGGTTTGAGGGTGCTGCCTGTTCCATACCCCCCCTACTCCTCATCTAGCCTTTTAGGGGTACAAACAATAGTAATTGGGGCCTAGTGTGGTTGTGTACGTGTGATATACATACACTTTTTTTGGATCATATTTTCTATTCCGCTATTTAATCAAAAACCTTTGGGGATCAGTTAAATTGGGGGATAGTCTGTGTTGGTACGTGTGAGAGAGATCCACCTTTCCAAGTTGTTGGGGTTCATCTCATACTTCTGAAGGTTTGAGGGTGCTGCCTGTTCCATACCCCCCCTACTCCTCATCTAGCCTTTTAGGGGTACAAACAATAGTAATTGGGGCCTAGTGTGGTTGTGTACGTGTGATATACATACACTTTTTTTTGATCATATTTCCTATTCCGCTATTCAATAAAAACCTTTGAGGATCAATTGAATTGCGGGATAGTCTGTGTCGGTACGTGTGAGAGAGATCCACCTTTCCAAGTTGTTGGGGTTCATCTCATACTTCTGAAGGTTTGAGGGTGCTGCCTGTTCCATACTCCCCCTACTCCTCATCTAGCCTTTTAGGGGTACAAACAATAGTAATTGGGGCCCAGTGTGGTTGTGTACGTGTGATATACATACACTTTTTTGGGATCATATTTTCTATTCCGCTATTTAATCAAAAACCTTTGGGGATCAGTTAAATTGGGGGATAGTCTGTGTCGGTACGTGTAAGAGAGAGATCCACCTTTCCAAGTTGTTGGGGTTCATCTCATACTTCTGAAGGTTTGAGGGTGCTGCCTGTTCCATACCCCCCCTACTCCTCATCTAGCCTTTTAGGGGTACAAACAATAGTAATTGGGGCCTAGTGTGGTTGTGTACGTGCGAGATACATACACTTTTTTTGATCATATTTCCTATTCCGCTATTCAATAAAAACCTTTGAGGATCAATTGAATTGCGGGATAGTCTGTGTCGGTACGTGTGAGAGAGATCCACCTTTCCAAGTTGTTGGGGTTCATCTCATACTTCTGAAGGTTTGAGGGTGCTGCCTGTTCCATACTCCCCCTACTCCTCATCTAGCCTTTTAGGGGTACAAACAATAGTAATTGGGGCCCAGTGTGGTTGTGTACGTGTGATATACATACACTTTTTTTGGATCATATTTTCTATTCCGCTATTTAATTTAACTGGGCCTCCATGCGAGACCTGTGTGCCTTGTTGCGCTGTTTTGAGTACTCCACCAACATGGCCAGTGGCAATGACGCCGTTCTCAGCTTAACTATCCCACTTCTATGCCTCCTTGAAAAAACAATTCGGGCGATGATGGAAGAGGATGTGGCACAGGATGAGGAGGAGGAGGAGGATGAAGAGGTAACATTTCCAAGGCTTTCAGGGCAGTCATTCGCAAGGGGCTCCGAGGGTGGGTTCCTGCACACGCAAACGCCAGGGACGCAATTGTCCAGCAGGGGCACAGTTCTGGAGGATGAGGAGGATGAGGAGGAGGAGGAGCTGGAGGAGGAGATGGAACCATGTTCACAGCAGGGTGGCACCCAGGCCAGCTCATGGCCATCACTGGTGCGTGGCTGGGGGGATACAGAGGACACGGACCATACACCTCCTACAGAGGACAGCCTTTCGTTGCCTCTGGGCAGCCTGGCACACATGAGCGATTACATGCTGCAGTGTCTCCACAACGACCGCCGAGTTGCCCACATTCTAACTTGTGCTGATTACTGGGTGGCCACGCTGCTGGATCCCCGTTACAAGGACAACGTACCGTCCTTAATTCACTCACTGGAGCGCGATCGCAAGATGCGCGAGTACAAGCGCACGCTGGTAGACGCCATGCTGCTGGCATTCCCATCTGACAGCGGGGCCACAGTGGAAGCACAAGGCAGAGGAGGAGGAGGAGGAGGTCGCCAACGCAACCAGGGCACCGCCAGCACCTCAGAAGGCAGGGTTAGCATGGCCGAAATGTGGAAAAGCTTTGTCAGCACGCCACAACAAACAGCAGCACCAGCAGCTCAGATGGAACGTCTTAGCAGGAGGCAGCATTTTACCAACATGGTGGAGCAGTATGTGTGCACACGCCTACATGTAGTGAATGACGGGTCTGCCCCCTTCAACTTCTGGGTCTCCAAATTGGGCACATGGCTTGAGCTTGCCCTTTACGCCTTGGAGGTGCTGGCGTGCCCTGCAGCCAGTGTATTATCTGAACGGGTATTTAGCACGGCTGGGGGCGTTATAACAGACAAGCGCAGCCGCCTGTCCAGAGACAATGTGGACAAGCTCACGTTCATTAAAATGAACCAGGCATGGATCCCACGGGACTTTTCCGTACCTTATGCAGAATAGCAATGGATACCGACCTTACCCACCCATTGTTCCATTTTTGCTCTTTCTCACTCTTTTGGGGTGTACCCTCATTTAAAATTTTTGAAAAGAAGCAGTGTTGGCTACCTCGTCCTCCTCCTCAGGGCCAGATTAATGTAGGGGCTATTGGAGCTGCAGCTCCAGGCCCCTACCTTTTATATAGGCCCCGGGTTGGCCATATTCACTGTTACCGCTCTTCTGTCACTTGTAAACACAGAAGTCTGGCTTCTATGCTCGCTTCCCCAGGCAGCACCCTCAGAACCTCCCCACACAGCGTGAAGGCCGGACAAGGAGGGACAGTTGGCGATGCATGGATGTGTTTATGGGCTTCAGAGACAGCATCCCATGTTGAATTAGGCATGCATGGCTGCACCCTTCCTCCTCTGGGTGCATGGCAAGGCACGGCCCTTAAGGCCCTTCAAAATCCTCAGCACCAAGCCCATGATGCTGTTAATCCGGCCCTGGTCCTCCTCCACCGCCGCTTCCACCTACACCGCCCATAGGTGTGCGCAGCCTATTGCATTAAGGTGTGCACCCCAAAGTTGAAATACACATGCATGTGTTTGCCAGCAGGGAGAGTAATGTATCGGGGCCATGTACCTGTAGGCAAGGAGAAATAGAGCAGAGCAGGTCCCAGGGAGATCTTTCCCATCTCCTCACTGGCAATGCTATGTGCCCTAGGTGATTAGGGTGTGCCCAGGCACACCCAGCACACCCTGTGCGCACGCCTATGTCACCGCCACATCCACCACCACCTCAACCTCCCTCCTACTCCATATGGGCCTCGTCCTTCAGAGATGAAGAAGAACATTGTTTTATTTTTCTGTTTTTTTTTTGTTGTTTTAAGTTATTTCCCTATCCACATTTGTTTGCAGAGCACTTGCCATGCTCTTAATTACGTTTTGCTGCCATTTGCAGCACTCTAGCCCTTTCCTTTGGTGTTTTAGAGCCATTTTAGTGCCTTAAAGTTCGGGTCCCCATTGACTTCAATGGGGTTCGGTGTCCGGGAAAAGTTCGGTAAAAGTCCGGGACACGGACCCGGACTTTTTTTTAAAGTTCGGCCGAACCCGTCGAACACGGACATCTAGGTGTTCGCTCAACCCTAGTCATTGTTTTTAAATTTGAATAAACTAGTACAGTTTTCGCAGTCCCAGTATTTTGTGTTTTTTTCCGTAAGACCTATTAATATTATTTTACTAATTAAATCATTGTTAATTAACTATTTTTGTGTTTTCCATTGCTCTTGCTCTGTATCTCAGTATCTTTTATGTGTTTAAATGTGTTTCTATTGTTTAAAAAGTGTGTTTAAAGACCTTAAAATGCTTTTAAAAATACAGTGAAAGTTAAAAAAACATGCCTAAGGTTTATGTAAATAGGGTATTTCTATTTCGCTGATTTTCCCTTATTGCGGGTGGGTCTGGAACGTAACCCCCGTGATGGAGGGGGGGTTACTGTACAGTAATAGCTGATTCACATAATGTACATATAGTACAGAAATTTGAAAGGCTCAGACTCTTCAATGAAGAACTAGGATACAGTATGTAGCTTTATTGTGGGCCCATGTACAGAAGCGTGAAAAATAATACATTTTAGATTTATGTTGTCAAACAAATTTACATTATTTTAATTACAAAGCTAGAATAAACTTGGAGAGGGGGCTGGCTGTGGATATATAAACTTTCTGACACAGACACGTTTGACATAGATGCCTTATGTGTATATTAAGGTCTGTTGATTTGGAAAAAAAAATCAATGTGTGTATATATACTGTATATTGGGATCTGGGGGATGTTTAGCTCTTGTAGTAGATGCATTTCTGAAGTAAGTCCATGTCAGTCCAAAACTTTATTAAGGGCTTGGTAGCCCACTTTTATTAACCACTTTACCACCGGAGGATTTTGCTGTCTTACGTCCAGGCCACTTTTTGCGATTCGGCGCTTTGCGACTTTAACTGACAATTGCGCGGTCATGCAACGCCGTACCCAAACGAAATTTACGTCCTTTTTTTCCCACAAATAGAGCTTTCTTTTGGTGGTATTTGATCACCTGTGAGATTTTTACTTTTTGCGCTATAATAAAAAAAGTGCGTTTATTTTGAAAAAATAACAATATTTTTAACATTTTTTTATATGAAATTCCCCCCCCAAAAAAATGTAAAAATCAAATTTTTTTTAAATTTTTGGCCAATTTGTTTTCTGCTTCCTATGTTTGGTAAAAAAAAAATCACAATAAGCGTATTTTGATTGGTTTGCGCAAAAGTTATTGCGTTTACTAACTAAGGGAAAGATTTCTGTCATTTTTGGTGTTTTTTTTTTAACGAGTAATGGCGGTGATCTGTGATTTTTTTGCGGGACTGCGACATTGCGGGGGACAGATCGGACCCTTGACTGACATTTATGACACTTTTGGGGGTACCAGTGACATTACTGCAGTAATCAGTGCTATAAATATGCACTGTTACTGTAAAAATGACACTGGCAGGGAAGGGGTTAACTTTATTGGAGAAGGAGGGGTTAATGTATGCCTGGTGCTTACTGACGTGTGGGGGGGGAGGTGACTGAGTGAGTGAGGGACAGATCGGATGTTCAGCTATGCTGAACACTCCGATCTGTCACTCCATGTCACTTAGGAGATCCGCCCACTCTGTTTACACAGGCGGGCGGATCTCCACACTCGATTCCCCGACGATCGGGGAATCGCCGCCGCTCCTCCCCTGGCCCGACTCCCGCTGTGAATGAAAACAGCGGGATCGCGAGCGCCGCCTACAGGGGGAGGAGTCCAGCGACGTAGGTCTATGTCGCTGGACGATAACGAGCCACTGTGCCGCAGTAGAGGCACAGTGAGCGGAGTTAAATTGGTTAAGCAGAAAAATAAAGTAAAAGTCCAACAAAAATGGGTTGACCATGCAGAGGTTTCAGCTTCACACTAAACAGTGTTCAACAAAAGTCCTGGCTCTAAAGCAGTGGTCCTCAACCCTGGCCTACAGGGCCCACTAACAGGCCAGATTTTAGGTATTACCTTGGGGAGATGCAGACTAGAGTTCTGCAATCACTGAGCAGCAAATGATATCACCTGGGATGTATTTCAGTTATCTTGAAAATCTGGCCTGTTAGTGGGCCCTGGGTTTGCTTACTCTTTCAGAGACTTACAGACTTCCTACAATCTCCCTGCCCCCACTTATCGCCTCAGCTTTCTTAGCCTGCCAGACCCTCTCAAAGTCCATGTAGCTGTTTTGACATACCCAGTCTCTATGGCCAGAAGTCCTCTACACAAGGGATGCAGTCTCTGATAAGAAAAAGCAGGTCTCCTGCCAGTGCTCTGTCTTCAAAAGGCTGCAATTGTACTGAGATGAGCAATGTTTAGATCTGGCTTATATTGATCCTTCACTCTTGTGCCCTCAAACAGGCTGCTGGCAACTGGCAAAGCCCAGAAATAGGACTGAAGTTCCTTCCCACCCAAGGCACTTCAGAACCTTCAAAAGCCATCAGTTCCAAAAACATTTTTCTTGGTCTCGTTGCTCCAGAGTCCCAATAGTCTTCTTCTTTTGTCAGCATTGGCTTTTTTGTTAGCATGGGCTTTAGGAGCGGCTTCCTTCATGGATGAGACCCATGCATGCCATACCTCTGCAGTGTACACCGCATTGTTTCACGGGTACCAATAACCCCAGTTTGGCTTTCTACTTCTTTAGCTAACTGCAGTGAACTTGCATGGGGATTTTCAACCTTTCTCATCAGAAGGCACCTCATCTTCCTTGTGTAAAGAAAGTATTTTCTTTTTTAGGCCTTCTGGCTATTCTCTTCCATGTGGTGAAATTGGTGACAGCATAAAATGGGAAGGGGTTTTCTTTGTTAGGCCCCTTTTTAATCAACTGTCTGCTGGACACCTGTTTAATGAATAATTACACTCACCTGTAGATGAACTTGTTGATTAGGATTTTGTTGTCTAAAATTTAGCTTTGCTCCTAAGAATTTTATTGGGGTGTATTCATTTTTGCAACATGATCTTGAATGATATTAGGAAAAATACTTTTTTGTGTGCACAAATTAACAAATCTCGGTTGCAATCAATGGCCCGCATTTGTGGGAGTATTTTGTGTGCCACATAAAATGTTGATTCTGAAAGGAAAGTAAACGTTTTCTGACAATTCAGTTAAGGTGTACTCACCTGTGCTGAATATTGTATATGTACCAAATGAAAATATGTATTTAGATAGGCAAATTATTTATAGAGTAATTGCTGTACACTAAAGCTGCTAGATTCCATCAGGGCATAAATGACCTTGGGGTTAAAGATGCAGAAAGTTGTGTTCCATAATTCACAGTCCAAATTATCTAAGTTTATAAGTGACATTCCCATGGTTCTATCTTACAAAAAAAATGTTTACCTTTTTAATAAATATATATGAATTGGGAACATAAGTATTGTTTTATGTTTATAGATGACAAGATGCAGTAGTACAATGAAGTACAAGACGTGGAAAATGTTTCCAGTTTACAAACTGAACTGGTATGTTGTATGATGAGGCAACTACATGTAAAATGTGCCATTATGTGGATAAATGTAGAGTTATATATCATAGCCTAAATAATACCACATTATGCCAGTCTGCAGTTTCCTAAACTAGCAAAATATTCTCCTATATTAATAGCAAGATCACATAATGATAAAATAGATGAGAAAGATAGATAATTTTACCTGCATAGACATAATTATGACCGCATTTTGTGCAGTTCAATTTTAGGCACAAGAAGGATGCAATGGAAAGAGTACAAAAAACAAGTAATTGTTAGAAACCATGTTTTATTTTTTTAGCTAGGGGAAAGACATATGGAACTGATATTAATAAAAAAATTGATGCTTCCTAGAAAGAACATTTCTAAAAATACATGCTAATGTGTTGATCTATGAATTTATCTAATTACCACTAAGGGTCCGGAAATTTTCATTGCTTTTGTTCAAAGAAAGCAGGACTGTTGGTTAAAAATTGTGTTTTTCTAAAGCTGGATACACACTATACAACTTTTGTGGTTAGATTTATTTTAGATTTACCTTCAACTATGTAGTGAAAGGGACTGCCTGATTGCATAAAAATTAAAAGGGTTTAGATTTGACCTCATATTACATGGTTTTGGTAAATCCAAAGAAAAAAAATCTAAAGACAATTGTATAATATGTATGGCTAATAACTCTGGATGAACCTGGGTTTCTGTGGATGTGTTTTATAAAGGTTGTACTTACTAAGCAAGTGCTCTCAGGTTTTTAACGTAAATGTATTTTATTGGGATTTTATGTGATAGACCAACACAAAGTGGCACATACAGTATCTCACAAAAGTGAGTACATCCCTCACATTTTTGTAAATATTTTATTATATCTTTTCATGTGATAACACTAATGAAATTACACTTTGATACAATGTAAATTCGTTAGTGTACAGCTTGTAAAACAGTGTAAATTCACTGCCCCCTCAAAATAACTCAACACACAGCCAATAATGTCTAAACCGCTGGCAACAAAAGTGAGTACACCCCTAAGTGAAAATGTCCAAACTGGGCCCAATTAGCCATTTCCCTCCCGGGTGTCATATGACTTGTTAGTATTATAAGGTCTCAGGTGTGAATGGGGAGCAGCTGTGTTAAATTTGGTGTTATCGCTTGCACTCTCTCATACGGGTCACTGGAAGTTCAACCTGGCACCTCATGGCAAAGAACTCTCTGAGGATCTGAAAACAAGAGATGTTACTCTACATAAATATGGCCTAGACTATAATAATATTGCCAAGACCCTGAAACTGAGCTGAAGTATAGTGGCCAAGACCATACAGGGCAGGTTCCACTCAGAACAGACTTCGCCATGGTTGAGCAAAGAAGTTGAGTGCACATGCTCAGTGTCATATCCAGAAGTTGTCTTTGGAAATAGACATATGAGTGCTGCCAGCATTGCTGCAGAGGTTGAAGGGGTGGGGGGTCAGCCTGTCAGTGCTCAGACCATACACCGCACGCTGCATCAAATTGGTCTGCATGGCTGTCTTCCCAGAAGGAAGCCTCTTCTTAAAATGATGCACAAGAAAGCACGCAAACAGTTTGCTGAAGACTAGCAGACTAAGGACATGGATTGCTGGAACCATGCTCTGTGGTCTTAGGCTGCATGAATGCTGCCCGAACTGGGGAGCTATAATTCATTGAGGGCACCATGAATGCCAAAATGTACTGTGAGATACTGAAGCAGAGAATGATCCCCTCCCTTCGGGGACTGGACCGCAGGGCAGTATTCCAACATGATAACGACCCCAAACACACCTCCAAGATGACCACTGCATTGCTAAAGAAGCTGAGGGTAAAGGTGATGGACTGGCCAAGCATGTCTCCAGACCAAAACCCTATTGAGCATCTCTGGGGCTTCCTCAAATGGAAGGTGGAGGAGCGCAAGGTCTCTAACATCCACCAGCTCTGTGATGTTGTCATGGAGGTGTGGAAGAGGACTCCAGTGGCAACCTATGAAGCTCTGGTGAACTCCATGCCCAAGAGGGTTAAGGCAGTGCTGTAAAATAATGGTGGCCACACAAAATATTGACACTTTGTGCCCAATTTGGACATTTATGCTTAGGGGTGTACTATTTTTTGTTGCCAGTGGTTTAGACATTAATGTCTGTGTGAGTTATTATGGGGGGATAGCAAATTTACACTGTTATACAATATGTACACTCACTACTTTACATTTTAGCAAAGTGTAATTTCTTCAGTGTTGTCACATGAAAAGATATAATAAATATTTACAAAAATGTGAGGGGTGTACTAACTTTTGTGAGATACTGTAATTGTGAAGTGGAAGGAAAATGATAAATGATACAAATAAATCTGTGAAAAAAGTGATGTGCATTTGTATTCAGCCCCCCTGAGTCAGTACTTTGTAGAACCTCCTTTCGCTGCAATTACAGCTGCAAGTCTTTTGGGGGATGTCTCTACTAGCTTTGCACATCTTGAGAGTAACATTGTTGCCCATTCTTCTTTGCAAAATAGCTCAAGCTCTTTCAGATTGGATGAAGAGCGTCTGTGAACTGCAATTGTGAAGTCTTGCCACAGATTCTCAATTGGATTTAGATCTGGACTTTGACTGGGCCATTCTCTTTTCAACATGTTTATTGAATATTGTAATAAAAAGGACATACAAATAATACATTAGTCTGGAAGACCCAAAGGTGTAAATGAACAAGTACAATACAAATAATCAAAACCCTTTAGAGTGGTTTGTGTAATTATATTGAGACAGACAGAGTATAACTCAAACTAAACGTATGACCACAACAAGTAGCAAAAGCTTCTTACACCCGCTAAGCCTCTTGTCGTAGAAGGCCCAGGAGACCCTGGGCTAGGGGAAGGAAGCATCGCCAGGGCTCCTCCAACCCGGTGGGAGTCAGCCACCCCCATGGGATAAAACTGTGGATGCGGAGACCCCATCAAGGGTGTCTGGATACCGGAAGGCTTCCCCCCACCAGCCCTCATCTATAGCCACTGGTCTAGCTAATGTCAAAGCCAGGGTTGCTTGTATCGTACAGAAAGAGAGAAAAGAATTTAAAGAGCCACTCTTATGTCTAAAAAAGCCTTGTGTTTAACTATCAAAATATAAGAAAATGAGAGGGGGAAAAAAAAAACAAAATTTCCCCTTCAACCTTCTGAGCACAGCATATGGTAGCATGAGGAGCAGAAAAAGGATTTCACAATTGGAGCAAAAATAATAGAAGAAAAGTGAAGAGAGAGATGAAAGCGAGGAGAAGCCAAGTGGCTTTTAGAGAAAGAAAAGTCAAAGAGCAAGAAAAAGGGAAGTAGGTCTGCCAAGAGGGTCCTTTTGGGAGAATGCCATGCCCGGGGACAGGGGTACTCCAACATAAAGTGCCAAAGGTTCCCAGGCCGCTTCAAACCTTCGCACTCTATTCTGAAGTTTAGCAACAAGTTGTTCCTGGGAAATTATCCAGGAGACGTTCTGCTTTGTTGCTGATATTGAGACCTAGGGCTTCTTCCAAGTTCCGGCTATTGTAATTTTAGCTCCCAAAAACATAAAGAAGATCGAGGTCTGAGTATTTTTAGGGGTTTTATCTACACTGTGGTTCAAGAGGGCTATAGTGGGATCCTGGGGAACAACAATCCCAGTAACTTTCCATATTTGGTGGAGATATTTGTTCCAATACCCTTTAATAGGGGGGACCATTATGTGTGAAACATGGTCCCAACTAGATTACACCCTCTGAAGCACAGGGTAGAAGCATCTGGTCAGATACTGGCTAAACGGATGGGGACATAATACCATATAGTGAGTATTTTAACATTCGCTTCTATTAGAGATATATTCATGATACCTTTTGTAGAAGCATTGGAGTGACTGGAACCATTAGCCCGGGTCCCACTGTATATCCAAATCAGATTCCAAGGACAGAGCATAGGATGGTTTATCTGCCTTGTCAGCCAGGGCGGAATGGATAGTAGAGATGCCCCCCCCTCTGATCCATAATTTTGGAACACCATTGTTTTTAGGTTGTAAGTTTGGGGGGGTCAGGTTTGTCTAGCCAGATAAAGTGTAGGAAGTGCGAAATCTGGGACAGTCTAAATTTTTCAATGGTAGGCATTTCAAGTAGTTTACTCATACAGTATCCGAGAGAAATGGGACCCATTGAGTTAGAGAAGTGTCCTATTCTGAAGAGTCCTTTGTTGAGCCACCAACGAAAGGCTGTGGGTCTCTGTTTAGGAGGAATCCAGAGCAGAAAGTCTATAGTGTGCAGGGGAACCACCTGTCTTTCCATAGCAATCCAATCAGGTTTGGGACCCCTAGAGTATACTGAGGAGATTTAAGCTAATTGAACAGCCTGATAGTACCACCATAAATTGGGTAGGCCCAGCCTCTCTTGACTTTTCAGTCAGTAGAGGACTTCTTTAGGGCAGCGGTAACCCTTTCTCCCCCAGACAAAGCGGATGATTTTTAATTGAAATTTGAGAAGTAGCGTTTTCTTTATCAGGATGGGGAGGGACCTGAAGAGGCACATATATGGTAGAAGAGTAATTTTGATAGAGTTGATCCTTCCCAGCTAGGATAGATCACATTTTGCCCATTGTTTTATATCCTCCTCTAGTTTCTGGAACATGGGGGGGGGTAATTAACAGAGAACAGTTTGTCAATTTTGTGGGGTAGATTATTTCCCAAATAGGGAATGTAGTCAGACCAGCAGAAGGGGAAGTGGTGCCTCAACTGGACTAATAGCGGCAGAGGAACCGAGATGTTCAGTGCTACAGACTTGGAGACATTTACTTTTAAGCCCGAGACAGAACCAAAGTCTTGGAGCAGTTGAAATACAGTTGAAATACATTAGGGGTGGAGATCAGGCGGGATGTGATAAAGAGCAGTAAGTTGTCCGCAAACAACGTGCATTTATGTTCCTGAGGACCACACAAGACTCCCTTAATATCAGGGTGTGATCTTAAGGCGATTGCTAAGGTTTCAGTAGCTATTGTGAAAATTAGGGACAGTCCTGTCTGGTCCATTCTTTGATGTCAAAAGAGTTAGAATAATGACCCATCAAACAGGCCTGTGCTTTAGGAGCAGAGTAAAGAGACTGAATGATTTCCAAGAATTTAGAGCCAAAACCCCATCTTCCTAGTATTTCAAAAAGGTAGGGCCGAGAGACAAAATCAAAGGCCTTCTGGAGGTCAATGGACAAAAGAAACCCTTCCTGTGGGGCGCCCTCAACCCAATGAGAGGGTAGCAACGCAATTATATCTATGGCTGTCCTAAATTGGTCTGGGCCCTGGCTTCCAGGGATGAAACCCACCTGGTCCTTGTGAATATATTTAGCTATAAAGCTTGACAGTCTTGATGCAAGAATTTTCGTCATAAGTTTGAGGTCCTTAATAATAAGTGATATCGGACGATAGTTACTAACATCGCTTACATCTTTCCCGGGCTTGGGAGTAACAGAGATATATGCTGAGTTTAAATCACTGTTTAGTGGGTTACCATCTCGAAGGGAGTTAAAAAATTGAGCCATACAGGGGGACAAGGAGGGGCCAAATTTCTTATAATAGGTGACCGAAAAACCATCAGGCCCAGGCGCTGAGCCTGGTCTGAGAGATTTAATGGCCTCCAATATCTCCTCTGGTGTGAAAGGTTTATTGAGGAGTTCCCTATGGGTTTGTGTGATTTTGGGTAGGGGGAAATCCCTAAGTAAAGTCTCCATATTTTTATATGGGGCAAGAGAAGATTGCGAGTCATACAAATTAAAATAGAAAGTCTGAAAGGTTTTCATAATATGGATAGAGTTTTGGGTTAAGTCCCCTGATGAAGTGCAAGTTTGGGGAAGGATAAGGTTTGCGGCCAAGGGCATAGTTTGTTTGCCAATTTAGAACCTATCTTGTCCTTCTGTAAGTAGAATTTATCACCAGTCCATTTAATGTTCTTTTCTGTTGCTGTAGTCAGAGCTAGATTTCATTTCACCTTGGTAGAGTCTAGCTGAGCCAGGGTGGAAAGGGTAGAGTTACCTTTGTGACATTTGGTCAGATCAAGAAATTCTTTATTCAGTTTCTGGATTTCGGCTCTGCGTTCAGGATTCAGTTGGGAAGAAATTTAAAGAGTTTCCCTCTCAGCACTGCTTTGTGGGCTGCCCAAAGTGTTGTCGGCGAAACACTGTTATTGTCATTGTCTGTAAAATATTCCTTAAAGGCTTTTTCTAGGATTGTACATTGTATAGGGTCACTCAGGAGGGCCTCATTGAGAAGCCATTTGAATGGGCCTTCGTCCCGTAAAGAGCATCAGATGGAAAGTGTCAGCATGGCGTGATCTGATAAGGGTGTGGGTTGAATTTTGGATGTTATAGCTAGGGGAATAGAGGAAGATCTAATGAAAATATAGTCTATCCTGGCGTACGTGTGATGTGGGGCCGAGAAGTGCGTATAGTCCCTGACATGGGGGTTTAATTCCCTCCTGATATCTATAATGTCAAGGGAGTGAGAAACCTTCACTATTTTTAGGCTTTGTCTGGGGGAGCGTTTTGATTTCGGGATCCCCTTACTTGACTTATCCAATGAGAGATCAAATGCTATATTGGAGTCGCCTCCAAAAATGATGGTGCCCTGTAAATAGGGCTTCAGTGTTTGTGACATGATTTAGAAAAATCCTGCTTGGCCTTAAGTTGGGATGTAATAGGAAAAAAATGTATAGATCTTTCCATCAATGGTAACCACCATCAACAGGTAACGACCTTTCGGGTCCCTGAGTATTTTGGAAGGGGAGAAATTTAAATGTTTGGAAAAGCAAATTGCTACTCCACATGTCTTATTTATGGCATTAAGGAACTGTACATTGTGGGATATCATCTGCATGATCATATTGGAAGGTTAAGAATTAGTCATGGATCTGAGGTTTGGATAACTCAAAATAGAAAAAAATCTCACCCAGTGAAGACAGGTCACCCTGCCGAGAAGTGCATCCACAGCCTTTCCAATGTCCCAATCCTGCAAATCGATATGGGAAGGGTTCCAGGCAGGCCATAGGAAAAAGAGAGGTTAGAGAAAGAAAAAGAAAAGAGGTAGAGACAGGGAAGCAATAGAATACAAGACAACAATTAGAGAAACAATGAAACCAAAAACCCAGTAACTGACCCAGGTGAGGAAAGGTCCAGCCATTTCCCACCAAAAAACCTGAGAATGATGATATCCATAAAAGTGGGGAACATCAATCTGGCATTGAGAGTAAAACATAAATGCATTAGTGGCAGACACTGTTGTGGCATGGATATGGCACGGATGAGCACTGATTTGGCATGGATATGGCACAGATGAGCACTAATGTGGCATGGATGTGGCACAGATGAGCACTGATGTGGCATGGATGTGGCACAGATGAGCACTGGTGTGGCATGGATGTGGCATGGATGAATACTAATGTGGCATGGATTAGCACTGATGTGGCTTTGAAGAACACTGATGTGGCAAGGATGAGGCATAGATGAGCACTGATGTGGCACGGATGAGCACTGATGTGGCATGGATGTGGCACAAATGTGGCATGGGTGAGCACTAATGTGGCATAGATGAGGCATGGATGAGCATTGATGGGGCATGGGTGATCACTGATGTGGCAGGGATAAGCACTGATGTGGCACAGATGAACACTGATGTGGCACGGATGAGCACTGATGTGGCATGGATGTGGGAGGGATAAGCACTGATGTGGCATGGATGAGCATGCCTCATCAGTGAGTGAGCACTGATGTGGCATGGATGTGGCATGGATGAGCACTGATGTGGCACAGATGAGCACTGATGTGACATGGATGAGCACTGATGTGGCATGGATGAGCATGCCTCATCAGTGAGTAAGCACTGGTGTGGCATGGATTAGCACTGATGTGGCATGGATGAGCCCTGATGTGCTCCTTCATTAACCACTTAAGCCCCGGAAGATCTGGCTGCTCAAAGACCAGGCCCTATTTTGCGATTCTGCACTGCGTGATTTTAACAGACAATTGCGTGGTCGTACGACGCTGTACCCGAGGCGGCGATCCGAACCTTTACAGATGCTTGTCAAAAAATCACATTACCTGAAACATCAGTTCCTTTTATCCTCCCAAAAAAATTACTGGTATCTCTCAAGTATGACCTACAATCACTAATTAAATGAGTTTTATTTTACCATACAGGACAACATGGAATCAATTCTATGGTTATATGGTTATAAAATAAAAATAAAACAAATAGCATATGTTTTGTTATCACACAGTGGTATAAAACACATAATGTATATCCTCCCAACTGGACAAAGCTACAAATATGTTTTTTATGTGCAAATATATGACAACAATGTATAAATATTTAAAACGTGTTCCACAAAAATGCTTAGTATATATAATATGCAACAAACATTTGCTGAAATGTCCAGGAAACAATACATAGAATAAAATCCTTTAGTGATCCAAATCCAGTTTAACAATTTGTGTTTCTTCCTTCATAAACACCTCCAATTCACTACAAATCTGTGCACACACCCCAAAGGAAATAAACTCATGAGATTAAAATGACCTTTTAATTCAATAAACTAATCTTAAACTGCTTGTGGTACATACTCATTTGTCTTATATAACTAGTAACTCTCAAGGATGGCATATGAAACAAAAAGGATGAACCATCATAGTTTAATCAAATTTATTAATAATAAAAAACAAATGGAGATAAAAATGTATTGCCCCAGCACTTAGGTTAAAATGGCTGCTATTGTTTGGTCTGGAGGAGCATTCACAGCTTCTATCCTTACTGCACCCTTCTCCACTCCAGGAACGTGACGACCTCACTGTGCATAAACTGTCCAACACATTACAGCAACTTTTCCCAATGTGTTTCATCAACTTGGACATCATTATGTTATCCTCAGGAGTCTGTCTGATAAGATTTGCCTCATGAGATTTTTTGTCTGATAAGATCTTATTTTGAGTGTGAATCATCCAATGATTTAGATATATGCCCATATGCAGTCTTTTAGGAGACAACGATCTTAAACTCATTTAGTGTATTCAGATTTTATTGCCCCAAGCCATCTATTGCTACATTTTAAGTCCAAAACAGACTGACTCATTCGCATGTTCCTTTAATTAATAGGTTTTCGATTTCTATTAGGCATTATTTAACATGTCAAAGTACTTTCATTATTTACATGAATAATATTCTATATGCTACATAGGGAAGGCCACACAGAATTTAGGGACCAGATTGCACTGCATAAATATTTATATACAGATAAACAAGTAGAATTATCATTAACTCTACACTTTTTGTACAGAAAGGGCATACAGTATCACAATTGTGATTTATGGCTATAGATTTTGTTCCCAAATTAGGTATAGGGTAATGGAGAATTATTGTTTAGAAAAGAGGGAGAAATAATGAATAATCTGAATACACTGCAACCAATAACTTAAGCTGTGTTCACATATGTGTGGCCGCGGTTCCTGGCATGGGGTCCGGTGGGTTCCTGTTTACCAGTTCAGGTGCGAATCAGGTCCCAATTTTTTGCCTGAATTCGTACCTGAACCAGACCCAAACATACTCAGGACCCTTTTGCAATGAAGACCGTGGCTGCCCCCCAACCTATGTGAACCGGCTCCATTGAGAGCGGGTCACACTCGCATGTCAGGCGAATTGGATGCAGTTGCTTTCTGCAAGCGCTGTTGTTCTAGAGCTTAGTAAATTAGGTAAAGGGGTTGATTTACTAAAGGCAAAGATACTTTTGCAAGTGCAGATGCTCCAGAGCTTAGTAAATGAGGTAAAGCTTCACTTTACAAAGAACACCCAATCACATGCAAGGAAAATGTAAAAAAAGAAAAATTTTTTATTGCTTGCATTTACTTTTTGTGAGTGGGAATAGTTGACTTAATAAAATGCATTTGGCTTCACAGATGTATATGGCGATTGGATTTTTGAAATGTGTTGAGGGATAATATATGGATAAAGTGTATTTCTGAGGTTGATACAATGTGGAGATGTTAATAATGGGTTAGGGAGGGATTGAATTATACAAACCAAAACTGTTGCTGTCTGGAATGCTGCATCAATATCACCACCATTTATAAGTATTATAAGTATTTATAAGTATATATCGTCAGACGTGTGACAAAACGCGTAGGAGGAGCTTGTGGCGCGTCACGCTGCTCCCGATGGGGGACGCAGCGGCCATTTTCCTGGTGGGATACCGGGCTGAGGAGACTCCACACTACATGCTTACCTTTTCCAGCCAAAATGTGAGTTGCCATCTGTTATTTTAATGCAAATAAAAGCCATTTGACAGTATTACACTGTCGGGATTATTGGGGGTAATTAACTAATAGAATAAAAATGATTTTAAAAGCCATGTATATTCATATCTTATGATGCTGAACAGTACAGCATGGCTTCCATTTTGTTTTGAAGGTGAAAGAAAGTTCATATATGTACTTGTTAAACAAAATGTCTCTTACAAGCTTACAATAGGGTCTTATAATTTCAACAGAGGTCTTTGTATCTATGTAATCGTAAATAAGGTAATACATTGACATCTCATCAGATAACGGACAATTAGCGAGACACCATACTAGTCTAGCTTGTAATCTTATCTGTATATAACAATGGACAAAAACCCCAGTATACTCGACATTTAAAGATGAACTATATAAGTTTTTAAAGATACATTATTATGTGTGAGAAGATATTAGCCATAATTATGTCATTATATTATGTAAGGCATATACATATATATTTAGGAATGTTATATTACCTTTTGGGTTTATATTCTTATAGTAGTAATCTTACTTAGAATACATTATTTTTAAGTGTAGGAACATATGTATCTCGTCACTAATTACCTCATTTCAGAGAAGTTTGTGTTTAAGTGTTCAAAGGTATCATAAATACCAATCCTAGAAGAGATGTCTGACAGCCCATGGCATGGTCAAATAAGTAATGGCTTTTCACTAGCCAACAGGTCAAAGATCATCTGATAAGGATACAGTGGTAATTATGTTAAATACAAAATCTAATGAACGGTACGAAATATAGACGAAATACCAAATGCAGTTTTGGGATATTTCATATATTCCCATATAGAAATATTATATTGTATTAAAAATAATTATTATTGAAATGGTTTACCAGATCCAATAATTGCCAGAGAATGATGGAGATACAGATGGACATTTATGTATGTACTGGGAGTATGGACAAAGTTTTATGTTGTGTTTTGTGATTACTCTTAAATATAGAGAAATCATCATTTAATTTTATTATCATACATTGGGTTAATTATCAGGAGAGGTGTGGCTCTGACCTCACCAGTTTAGGTATAGAATATCCCAACCAATGGAGATAATGTTTCATCCCTCTGGGTTTAACTTATGGTAATTTTTATAGCCCTTTGTTCTTACCATATAAAAGAACCACCCAGATGAGAGATAGGACACATTACACAGTACACTACTGACAACACACCTTACACTTACAACAACACACGCTACTACGTCCATCTATAGACTTATCCAGACATATTCCATCTTGGTGCATCATTCATCTGAAACTTTGAGGGACGCCAAACGAAACTCCTCCCTCACTGGCATCCATCTTAAGACTCTGGTAACCACCATTTGAAGCTAGCAGCCATCTTAAGTGTGGTAAATATGCCTTGCTGTGTTATTTGATTTTATTCAATATTGTTTATTCCTTCCTTATATGTTTTATATTGCATATTTAAGGGTAATATGATTACAAACCCAGCCGTATAAACCATAGTAGATTTTTCTCTAAAAAGCTGATTTTTGTTTTTATACATTTTTATTAATATCAGATTTAGCGCATTATTGCGAATTAAGTCTTCCGTTTTGCATGGCTTATTCTCACTCCATCTGCAGTGGAATGACTTTGGGCTATGCGATTCGCAGACAATTGTGGTCTGTTTATATAGAACACCTATGGTTTGTGCTTTACCTGGAGAAATGGTAATCTTGCTTTTGTTTTGCTTTCACTTTGTTTTACTTTCACTTTCATTATTGAGCTAAACATCACATTGCATTGATTGTTTGAAGTTAGTATTTTATGTAAGAGTTATCTTTTTGTGTCACTTCTTGTTTGATCATATATTGTGATTACATGTCTTGAGAATAAATATTTTTATATATATTCCATACTGTAGACTGTACTCACTAAGATTGGTATTTGCTTTTAAAAAGAAATTAATCAATTAAAAAGAATTCACAACATTGATTTGTGGCATAGGTGAAGATTCTCCTTCCGCATAGATCTTTGCTTATTAACAATAAATAAACACTGCTATATTCAGAGCAGTATAAATTTCTGACATAATGAAGTACGAGCGCAAGATATTATTATTAAATATTCTTACAACACTATGGGAGCTGTCCTTTCTCTCTATATGCAATATTACTGAGAGGAGAGGGTATGACGGAGGAGGGAGCCGGTGTGAGACCTTTCTTACTGCAGTTCCAGGCTTGATCCCCCGCTGACTATGATCCCTGTAATGAGGATCATGGTGTTTTGGTAAGAGGCTAATTCATTTCCTATGGTGATGGCTGTCTTCACACTTGGCTTTGGATTGTGGATCATTTGTATGTTTGCGTTTGGGACTACACAGCATAGTTTTTGTGGAATCTCTTCAATACCATCTATATGAATTATTTTGTTGTGCATGATCATATCATGGACTGATGGACTTTTTTTTTCATTGATATTGAAATCTTATAGCGCTACACAATTTACCATTAATATATCGTCATCAAAAAATGTCTTCCAAATATGTTTATTTATTTTGACACAATTAGGTGTCAAGAAAATCTCAGCACAATCATTAACAAAACGAACCTCTTCTAATACAGGACATATTGTTTCTGCACACAAAATTTAGACACAGAGGTAACACTTTTACCCCACCCTAAAGAGACCTAAAGCAGGCCATAGCCGGTGCAAATTTATTTCCTGGAAAGAAGTCTGCACAATTCCCCATCAACACAGCAGTGCTGACAAGGAAATCCCTCCTGCGAGCAATTGTCTGCTTCCAGCAGGGGGGGGGTGGTTGCGGGGGTCAGAGGCAGCCTTCCACACCTGGAGAAGACAGTGAATATTGCAAGTGGCTATAGCAGTTGCTAGCAATTAATGCAAGTGAATCCGGCAGGCGGGTTGTATCAAAATTGATCAATCGATCAACTTGGTACATTCAGCCTGCCCACACAGTTTGATCTGGCTGAGATTCAAACTGTTTATGGTTGGCCTAACTATGATAGTTGGGAACTAGTTAGCAACCAGCAATTGTTGATGCAATTGGTCAGGAATATACAATGTACCATATCAGGGGTGTGTAACACACAGGGTTTGATTAAATTAAATTGGAGAGTGAAAAATCTGGTCAGCTGTGCAAAGAAACCAATCAGCTTCCAAGTTTTATTTTTGTCAAAGCCTAATTGAACAAGCTGATTGACTATTATGCAGAGCTTCATCAGGTTTTGCACTCTCCAGTTTTAGTAAATCAATCCCACAGTGTACAAGAGTCAGGAGTATGTAACATAAAGTCTAGGTTACAAAGTGAAAGTGCAGGGGTCCAAACTCAAGAACAAATGGGATGCTGAATTTGGATTTTCTAGGGGTCCCTGTAATTGTCATTGGGTACATTTCCTGGTTTGCAAGCACTCTACGAAACAGGGGCTACTTTTAGGAACAGCAGAACCATGTTCTGCAGCAGGGTTTCCTAACAGATACAATTTTGTGTTAAAGATGTTTATTAACTGGTCTATCAGCAGGCTTGGGGGTCTGCAGATGCATGCAGGAAGATGTACTAAATACCTGAAGCACTTCCTGGCACAGGATCTACACTGTTGAGTGTTTTTGCTGGGAGACTCTAGTGAGAATCATGTCTTGTCCTTAGACCTGGCTGCCAAGGAGTACTATTTTGGACCTGGAGAAAGAAGACTACAGTTGTCCCCCTCATGGAGGTGGTAAGCGACTGACTGAGTTGGAAAGCAACAGGGACCTTTTAAACTGCTGTCCTGCCTTTAATTCTAATACTGAGGTATCAATTGTCAATAAGCCAGTTTTGATGTTTAAGAGTCAAGTTACTATAGCCCTGTGAGCGAGGGGTCCAGAAGGTTAGAAAGATATGCAAAAGAACAATAATTGTGTTTGAGTGGAATGTGCAGGTACCCAATGCTCCCTCCACACTCATTCATAGTGCACAAAACCCTACAAAAAGCACCCATCATTCTAAACAGCCATAAAAAAAATATTCCCTGAGAATGTGCCTGGGACATTAATGATCAAATGAGTTGAAGGTCAATATTTTGTCACACCTATTAAGGTTCAGTGAACAAATGTTTTACAACCTCCAAATAATAGCATTTACTTAAAATGAGCATGGCTAAACTTGCAACGACTTATTGGGTAAAGCTAAAGCTTACAAGACCTGGTAAAATAATGTGATGCCGGAGACTAAGGGCTTCTCTTCTCTTTCTTACCTCTTCTCATCTCAGTCCCCCCCCCTTTTTTTTTTTTTATCGAGCAGCTGGAGTTTTGCTAACTACAACGCTTTAATATACCTGTGGTAAAACTTCTCTCATTCAACTTAAAGGAGCTGAACATGCCTGAAAAGAGATCACAGATATTCCACAAGCATGGTAGATTTGCCAATATTGCTTTTTTTTAAAAAAGATGCATTTTAAGAACTCAAATCACCCTAGGCTGGGTAATGCAAAATATCCTTTTGTTTCCCATAGTTGTTCTCCTTCCTTTATATCTTGGGGAGGGGGGGAGTATTTTAATGTCTAACAATGTAGCTTGGTCCTGTGTTTACAGTCTCCAAGATGATAAAGAAGTTAATGAAAGTTTGATCCAACAACCACAACATGTGACAATGGTGGAAAAATACATTAGGGAATACTTTGCAACCAGAACTGTTAACCTGAGTGGTCTGGAAGGCACACAAGTACATAATTAGGGGCACCCATATTAAACTAGGCACCAGGGCCAAGAAAGACAAACTGCAAGATATTGCATCGCTTTTGGGTTGCATCCATTCTCCGGAACAGTCTCAGTGGTCCAGCGGTCCCTGGCTGTGGAAACTGCTGTCAATTTAAAAATCTTGCAACACTCTGTGAACTCTATCTTACTCAATAAAGCAAAAATTAGGTTTATGTATTCTCTGGGACATTTCTATCAATTTAAGGGTAAACTGGGCAGGCCACTTGCCCATGCCCTGAGGCCCATGCCCTGAGGCAGATTAGGCGCAAGTGCTTCATGCCTACAGCATCATCTTCTCAATGGAATTAAACTCCGTAAACATCAGAATATTGCAAATTGATTCAGGAATTACTATGGGAAACTCAAAAATGTACCTCAGAGCCCTAATCTGTCATGCCCTGGCAGTCAAACAGCTATTCTTGATGACTAGCTCTGCACTTTGGGCCTCCCACATCTACCTGCTCTGGACAGTAAGGTGCTGCAGGGTCTCACTACTGAATCTGAAGTGATGAAGGGGATACAAAAAATGTAGATAGGACAGGCTCCAGGACCTGACAAGTTCCCGATTTTCTACTATTATGTTTTTTTTCACACATCTCGTACGCCACCTGGTACAGGCCTGTAAAACTCTGTTGAACAATGTACGGTTGTGCATGGTTGTGTACGGTGTGCTTCAGGCACACATTAAACTGCTTCCCAAGGAGGAAGGGGTAGTGCAGAATGTGTACACTATCACCCCATCTTTTCATTAAATGTGGATCACAGATTTTTTACAAAGAATTTAGCTAATCGTCTCCTCCCTCTTGTACCCTCGCAAGTCCACAATAATCAAGTGGATTTTATTCCTGATCGGGAGGTAAGGGACGACCCTTGTAGAGCACTGAATGTAATCCACTTGGCACACTCCAAGGACATTCTGACTTTGCTAATCTCAGTGGATGCAGAGAAGGCCTTTTGATTGGGTCAAATTGGGCCTTCTTGAGGCAGGTTCTGTGATAAGTCGGGCTCGGGACCAACATTTACACCTGGATCAATGCTATTAACTCCCACCCTACAGCAACAGTTAGAACCAATAAAGTCCTCTCAATTTAATTCTCCTTAAAGGATAACTCCACTTTCGTGGGGGAAAAAAATCAGCAAATAAAGAAAAAAACATAATAGCGTATAAAAACATAATAGCGTATACAATTGTGACACAAATCATATTGTAATTGAATGTTATTAATAATTACCTTTCCTTTTCAGTCTGTAGCTGTTGTAATTTTCTGAAAATGCAATGCAATATGGCTACCTGGAGCTGTTCTGTACACAGAATGTGTACTGACCACACCCCAGAAACATCATTTCCTGTTTGTGTGATTAGCTAACCAATTTTTCCAGAAGTCTGCCTAAGATGCAAGTCAGATTTCTGGCATCCCCTGCAACAAAAATGTCATTTTTGGTGAGATACTCCTAATAGGAACACATCTAAGGGGATGCAGACCCAGCAGCTTTCCTCATTAGAGCCCTGCAGGTGCACAGCTGATAGATAATTATGAAACCACTTCCATTTGACCCACTCAGCACAGAGGCACCGAGGAACAAACAATGATTTCTTCAGAATAACAAAAGGTAGGAATCTGCGACAAAGTTTGTTAAAATCCCTGCAATGTACAGAGATCACCCAGAGGGGAATGTTCTTTTCTCAACAAAAGTGGATTTACACTTTAAGTAATTAAACGAGAAAGGGGTACTGTGTATCTCCCCTCATTTTTGTGCTGGTGCTGGAGTCATTGTTGTGCTGGATAAGAAATAACCTAGATATTAGAGGTCTCCAGAGCTTGAGCTCACATCCTCCCTTTTTTTGGGATCATAAAAGAGTCCTGAACAGAAACCTTACAGATAAGCAGGAAGATCATGTCCTTTTTTGCCCATGGGGCCTTCATTTCTGGTGGATTGAGTTATAAATCATTGTCTCAATGGTACAGGACTCCCTCTCTCTTACACAAGATCTTCCCATTAGTCTCTCCCCTGTGTTGGTATTGTCATCAGTACACTGGCACCCTGCTCCATACCTTTTGGGCATGCCCCTGTATACACCAGTTTTTGGTAAGATATTAGTAAACTGATCCTAAAACTCACTGATAACACTTTGGACTTTCAGCCTGAGGCATTTTTGTTGCACATCATCTCACTTTCAGGTCACAGATACACAAAATTCTTCCTGATTCATTTACTCCATACTGCTAAATTGTGCATTCTGCAGGGGTGGAGAAATTCTGACCCGCCGACAATTGGACAATGGATAGCAGTGGTGAGCAAGGTTGATGATATGGAATGATTGACAGCTTCAAAGAGAAGCAGATGCAGAAAATTGGGTTTTATTGGAATGATTTCCAACACTCCTCAGACTATACTACACACATGGCCACCCTGGTGTCCCCAGGTCCTTCTCCATAGAGAGCCATGATTAGCACACTTTGACTCTTTACCGAGTCATTGTTGATCTATGTAGTGTACTCCAGCTGCTCCTCCCCCCCCCCGTTTCTTTTTTTTTTTTTAGCTTTGTTTCTTTTCTTTTAACTTTGTTTCTTTTCTCCTCCTGTACTTTCTTCAGCAACAGGGATTCTTTTTGACCCCTCAAAAAGCATTACCTACATGTAAAAATCTCAGGGGTTGGGGGTAGTGTTGAGCGAACACGGACTGTATTATTCGTGTTCGTACCGAATAATTGGATTTTTTTTACCCGAACACGGACACGGACACTTTACTGTATGTTCGGGTAAAAATCCGTGTTCGGTCGTTTTATTTCCGGGTTTTGCATGCTTTGGCGCTCTTTTCATGGCGGGCTTTCAACAGCCAATCAACAATCGTTTAACTGGTGTGCCTTAAGCCATCCCAGCCATGCCTGCAAATGTCTTAGTAGCTGTGATTGGCCGTCTGAAGCATGTGACCAAGTCTTTATAAGTTCGAGGCAGCCGCCGCAGCAGCGTCATTCTGCTGCTTAGCTAAGGGACAGAGCACACATCAATGTGCTGGCTGCTGATTAGGGAAAGATAGGCAGGAAAAAACCATTTGTGTCCGGATAGAATTGAGGGACAGGTCGGAGTGTTTAGGCAGGGCGAGTTGTAGGCATTTTAGGGATAGAGTCTGCTGAATTATAGGGTCAGTGTCTTCTACAAACTACAATCGATATTGCTGTGTGGGGGGTGGGGTGAATCTGCACTCAATCCTGATCTACGATCTCTTCTCAATCCTGTTAGGGACAGAGTCTGCTGAATTTTAAGGAAACTGTGTTCTACAAACTACAATCGATATTGCTGTGTGGTGTGGGATTGGAGATAGGCAGGTGTCAGTGATCCACATCCATTTTTCTGTGTGTGAGCTGCAGTGAACACAATCTTTTTGGGCTGCAGTGAACACAATCTTTTTGGGCTGCAGTGAACACAATCTTTTTGGGCTGCAGTGAACACAATCTTTTTGGGCTGCAGTGAACACAATCTTTTTGGGGTGCAGTGAACAAAATCTTTTTGGGGTGCAGTGAACACAATCCTTTTTGGTGTGCAGTGAACACAATCTTTGTGGGGTGCAGTGAACAAAATCCTTTGTGGGGTGCAGTGAACACAATCTTTTTGGGGTGCAGTGAACAAAATCCTTTTTGGGGTGCAGTGAACAACATCCTTTTTGGGGTGCAGTGAACACAATCTTTTTGGGGTGCAGTGAACAAAATCCTTTGTGGGGTGCAGTGAACACAATCTTTTTGGGGTGCAGTGAACACAATCTTTTTGGGGTGGAGTGAACAACATCCTTTTTGGGGTGCAGTGAACAAAATCCTTTTTGGGGTGCAGTGAACAAAATCATTTTTGGGGTGCAGTGAACACAATCTTTTTGGGGTGCAGTGAACACAATCTTTGTGGGGTGCAGTGAACACAATCTTTTTGGGGTGGAGTGAACAACATCCTTTTTGGGGTGCAGTGAACAACATCCTTTTTGGGGTGCAGTGAACACAATCTTTTTGGGGTGCAGTGAACACAATCTTTGTGGGGTACAGTGAACAGAATCTTTGTGGGGTGCAGTGAACACAATCTTTGGGGGGTACAGTGAACACAATCTTTTTGGGGTGCAGTGAACACAATCTTTGTGGGGTGCAGTGAACACAATCTTTGTGGGGTGCAGTGAACACAATCATTGTGGGGTGCAGTGAACTCAATCTTTGTGGGGTACAGTGAACACAATCTCATACTTCTGAAGATTTGAGGGTGCTGCCTGTTCCATACTCCCCCTACTCCTCATCTAGCCTTTTAGGGGTACAAACAATAGTAATTGGGGCCTAGTGTGGTTGTGTACGTGTGATATACATACACTTTTTTTGGATCATATTTTCTATTCCGCTATTTAATCAAAAACCTTTGGGGATCAGTTAAATTGGGGGATAGTCTGTGTTGGTACGTGTGAGAGAGATCCACCTTTCCAAGTTGTTGGGGTTCATCTCATACTTCTGAAGGTTTGAGGGTGCTGCCTGTTCCATACTCCCCCTACTCCTAGCCTTTTAGGGGTACAAACAATAGTAATTGGGGCCTAGTGTGGTTGTGTACGTGTGATATACATACACTTTTTTTGGATCATATTTTCTATTCCGCTATTTAATCAAAAACCTTTGGGGATCAGTTAAATTGGGGGATAGTCTGTGTTGGTACGTGTGAGAGAGATCCACCTTTCCAAGTTGTTGGGGTTCATCTCATACTTCTGAAGGTTTGAGGGTGCTGCCTGTTCCATACTCCCCCTACTCCTCATCTAGCCTTTTAGGGGTACAAACAATAGTAATTGGGGCCTAGTGTGGTTGTGTACGTCTGATATACATACACTTTTTTTGGATCATATTTTCTATTCCGCTATTTAATCAAAAACCTTTGGGGATCAGTTAAATTGGGGGATAGTCTGTGTTGGTACGCGTGAGAGAGATCCACCTTTCCAAGTTGTTGGGGTTCATCTCATACTTCTGAAGGTTTGAGGGTGCTGCCTGTTCCATACTCCCCCTACTCCTAGCCTTTTAGGGGTACAAACAATAGTAATTGGGGCCCAGTGTGGTTGTGTACGTGTGATATACATACACTTTTTTTGGATCATATTTTCTATTCCGCTATTTAATCAAAAACCTTTGGGGATCAGTTAAATTGGGGGATAGTCTGTGTTGGTACGTGTGAGAGAGATCCACCTTTCCAAGTTGTTGGGGTTCATCTCATACTTCTGAAGGTTTGAGGGTGCTGCCTGTTCCATACCCCCCCTACTCCTCATCTAGCCTTTTAGGGGTACAAACAATAGTAATTGGGGCCTAGTGTGGTTGTGTACGTGTGATATACATACACTTTTTTTGGATCATATTTTCTATTCCGCTATTTAATCAAAAACCTTTGGGGATCAGTCAAATTGGGGGATAGTCTGTGTTGGTACGTGTGAGAGAGATCCACCTTTCCAAGTTGTTGGGGTTCATCTCATATTTCTGAAGGTTTGAGGGTGCTGCCTGTTCCATACCCCCCCTACTCCTCATCTAGCCTTTTAGGGGTACAAACAATAGTAATTGGGGCCTAGTGTGGTTGTGTACGTGTGATATACATACACTTTTTTGGATCATATTTTCTATTCCGCTATTTAATCAAAAACCTTTGGGGATCAGTTAAATTGGGGGATAGTCTGTGTTGGTACGTGTGAGAGAGATCCACCTTTCCAAGTTGTTGGGGTTCATCTCATACTTCTGAAGGTTTGAGGGTGCTGCCTGTTCCATACTCCCCCTACTCCTCATCTAGCCTTTTAGGGGTACATACAATAGTAATTGGGGCTTAGTGTGGTTGTGTACGTGTGATATACATACACTTTTTTTGGATCATATTTTCTATTCCGCTATTTAATCAAAAACCTTTGGGGATCAGTTAAATTGGGGGATAGTCTGTGTTGGTACGTGTGAGAGAGATCCACCTTTCCAAGTTGTTGGGGTTCATCTCATACTTCTGAAGGTTTGAGGGTGCTGCCTGTTCCATACTCCCCCTACTCCTCATCTAGCCTTTTAGGGGTACAAACAATAGTAATTGGGGCCTAGTGTGGTTGTGTACGTGTGATATACATACACTTTTTTTGGATCATATTTTCTATTCCGCTATTTAATCAAAAACCTTTGGGGATCAGTTAAATTGGGGGATAGTCTGTGTTGGTACGTGTGAGAGAGATCCACCTTTCCAAGTTGTTGGGGTTCATCTCATACTTCTGAAGGTTTGAGGGTGCTGCCTGTTCCATACCCCCCCTACTCCTCATCTAGCCTTTTAGGGGTACAAACAATAGTAATTGGGGCCTAGTGTGGTTGTGTACGTGTGATATACATACACTTTTTTTGGATCATATTTTCTATTCCGCTATTTAATCAAAAACCTTTGGGGATCAGTGAAATTGGGGGATAGTCTGTGTTGGTACGTGTGAGAGAGATCCACCTTTCCAAGTTGTTGGGGTTCATCTCATACTTCTGAAGGTTTGAGGGTGCTGCCTGTTCCATACCCCCCCTACTCCTCATCTAGCCTTTTAGGGGTACAAACAATAGTAATTGGGGCCTAGTGTGGTTGTGTACGTGTGATATACATACACTTTTTTTGGATCATATTTTCTATTCCGCTATTTAATCAAAAACCTTTGGGGATCAGTTAAATTGGGGGATAGTCTGTGTTGGTACGTGTGAGAGAGATCCACCTTTCCAAGTTTTTGGGGTTCATCTCATACTTCTGAAGATTTGAGGGTGCTGCCTGTTCCATACCCCCCCTACTCCTCATCTAGCCTTTTAGGGGTACAAACAATAGTAATTGGGGCCTAGTGTGGTTGTGTACGTGTGATATACATACACTTTTTTTGGATCATATTTTCTATTCCGCTATTTAATCAAAAACCTTTGGGGATCAGTTAAATTGGGGGATAGTCTGTGTTGGTACGTGTGAGAGAGATCCACCTTTCCAAGTTGTTGGGGTTCATCTCCTACTTCTGAAGGTTTGAGGGTGCTGCCTGTTCCATACCCCCCCTACTCCTCATCTAGCCTTTTAGGGGTACAAACAATAGTAATTGGGGCCTAGTGTGGTTGTGTACGTGTGATATACATACACTTTTTTTGGATCATATTTTCTATTCCGCTATTTAATCAAAAACCTTTGGGGATCAGTTAAATTGGGGGATAGTCTGTGTTGGTACGTGTGAGAGAGATCCACCTTTCCAAGTTGTTGGGGTTCATCTCATACTTCTGAAGGTTTGAGGGTGCTGCCTGTTCCATACCCCCCCTACTCCTCATCTAGCCTTTTAGGGGTACAAACAATAGTAATTGGGGCCTAGTGTGGTTGTGTACGTGTGATATACATACACTTTTTTTGGATCATATTTTCTATTCCGCTATTTAATCAAAAACCTTTGGGGATCAGTTAAATTGGGGGATAGTCTGTGTTGGTACGTGTGAGAGAGATCCACCTTTCCAAGTTGTTGGGGTTCATCTCATACTTCTGAAGGTTTGAGGGTGCTGCCTGTTCCATACCCCCCCTACTCCTCATCTAGCCTTTTAGGGGTACAAACAATAGTAATTGGGGCCTAGTGTGGTTGTGTACGTGTGATATACATACACTTTTTTTGGATCATATTTTCTATTCCGCTATTTAATCAAAAACCTTTGGGGATCAGTTAAATTGGGGGATAGTCTGTGTTGGTACGTGTGAGAGAGATCCACCTTTCCAAGTTGTTGGGGTTCATCTCATACTTCTGAAGGTTTGAGGGTGCTGCCTGTTCCATACTCCCCCTACTCCTCATCTAGCCTTTTAGGGGTACAAACAATAGTAATTGGGGCCCAGTGTGGTTGTGTACGTGTGATATACATACACTTTTTTTGGATCATATTTTCTATTCCGCTATTTAATCAAAAACCTTTGGGGATCAGTTAAATTGGGGGATAGTCTGTGTTGGTACGTGTGAGAGAGATCCACCTTTCCAAGTTGTTGGGGTTCATCTCATACTTCTGAAGGTTTGAGGGTGCTGCCTGTTCCATACTCCCCCTACTCCTAGCCTTTTAGGGGTACAAACAATAGTAATTGGGGCCTAGTGTGGTTGTGTACGTGTGATATACATACACTTTTTTTGGATCATATTTTCTATTCCGCTATTTAATCAAAAACCTTTGGGGATCAGTTAAATTGGGGGATAGTCTGTGTTGGTACGTGTGAGAGAGATCCACCTTTCCAAGTTGTTGGGGTTCATCTCATACTTCTGAAGGTTTGAGGGTGCTGCCTGTTCCATACCCCCCTACTCCTCATCTAGCCTTTTAGGGGTACAAACAATAGTAATTGGGGCCTAGTGTGGTTGTGTACGTGTGATATACATACACTTTTTTTGGATCATATTTTCTATTCCGCTATTTAATCAAAAACCTTTGGGGATCAGTTAAATTGGGGGATAGTCTGTGTTGGTACGTGTGAGAGAGATCCACCTTTCCAAGTTGTTGGGGTTCATCTCATACTTCTGAAGGTTTGAGGGTGCTGCCTGTTCCATACTCCCCCTACTCCTCATCTAGCCTTTTAGGGGTACAAACAATAGTAATTGGGGCCCAGTGTGGTTGTGTACGTGTGATATACATACACTTTTTTTGGATCATATTTTCTATTCCGCTATTTAATCAAAAACCTTTGGGGATCAGTTAAATTGGGGGATAGTCTGTGTTGGTACGTGTGAGAGAGATCCACCTTTCCAAGTTGTTGGGGTTCATCTCATACTTCTGAAGGTTTGAGGGTGCTGCCTGTTCCATACCCCCCCTACTCCTCATCTAGCCTTTTAGGGGTACAAACAATAGTAATTGGGGCCTAGTGTGGTTGTGTACGTGTGATATACATACACTTTTTTTGGATCATATTTTCTATTCCGCTATTTAATCAAAAACCTTTGGGGATCAGTTAAATTGGGGGATAGTCTGTGTTGGTACGTGTGAGAGAGATCCACCTTTCCAAGTTGTTGGGGTTCATCTCATACTTCTGAAGGTTTGAGGGTGCTGCCTGTTCCATACTCCCCCTACTCCTAGCCTTTTAGGGGTACAAACAATAGTAATTGGGGCCTAGTGTGGTTGTGTACGTGTGATATACATACACTTTTTTTGGATCATATTTTCTATTCCGCTATTTAATCAAAAACCTTTGGGGATCAGTTAAATTGGGGGATAGTCTGTGTTGGTACGTGTGAGAGAGATCCACCTTTCCAAGTTGTTGGGGTTCATCTCATACTTCTGAAGGTTTGAGGGTGCTGCCTGTTCCATACTCCCCCTACTCCTCATCTAGCCTTTTAGGGGTACAAACAATAGTAATTGGGGCCTAGTGTGGTTGTGTACGTGTGATATACATACACTTTTTTTGGATCATATTTTCTATTCCGCTATTTAATCAAACACCTTTGGGGATCAGTTAAATTGGGGGATAGTCTGTGTTGGTACGTGTGAGAGAGATCCACCTTTCCAAGTTGTTGGGGTTCATCTCATACTTCTGAAGGTTTGAGGGTGCTGCCTGTTCCATACTCCCCCTACTCCTCATCTAGCCTTTTAGGGGTACAAACAATAGTAATTGGGGCCTAGTGTGGTTGTGTACGTGTGATATACATACACTTTTTTTGGATCATATTTTCTATTCCGCTATTTAATCAAAAACCTTTGGGGATCAGTTAAATTGGGGGACAGTCTGTGTTGGTACGTGTGAGAGAGATCCACCTTTCCAAGTTGTTGGGGTTCATCTCATACTTCTGAAGGTTTGAGGGTGCTGCCTGTTCCATACCCCCCCTACTCCTCATCTAGCCTTTTAGGGGTACAAACAATAGTAATTGGGGCCTAGTGTGGTTGTGTACGTGTGATACACATACACTTTTTTTGGATCATATTTTCTATTCCGCTATTTAATCAAAAACCTTTGGGGATCAGTTAAATTGGGGGATAGTCTGTGTTGGTACGTGTGAGAGAGATCCACCTTTCCAAGTTTTTGGGGTTCATCTCATACTTCTGAAGATTTGAGGGTGCTGCCTGTTCCATACTCCTCCTCCTACTGCTCAACCATCCTTTTAGGGGTACAAACAATAGTAGTTGGGGCCTAGTGTGGTGGTGTACGTGCGAGATACATACACTTTCTTTTTGATCATATTTTCTATTCCGCTATTCAATTAAAACCTTTGGGGATCAATTCAATTGCGAGATAGTCTGTGTCGGTACGTGTGAGATCCACCTTTCCAAGTTGTTGGGGTTCATCTCATACTTCTGAAGATTTGAGGGTGCTGCCTGTTCCATACTCCTGCTCCTACTGCTCAACCATCCTTTTAGGGGTACAAACAATAGTAATTGGGGCCTAGTGTGGTTGTGTACGTGCGAGATACATACACTTTTTTTGATCATATTTCCTATTCCGCTATTCAATAAAAACCTTTGAGGATCAATTGAATTGCGGGATAGTCTGTGTCGGTACGTGTGAGATCCACCTTTCCAAGTTTTTGGGGTTCATCTCATACTTCTGAAGATTTGAGGGTGCTGCCTGTTCCATACTCCTCCTCCTACTCCTCATCCATCCTTTTAGGGGTACAAACAATAGTAATTGGGGCCTAGTGTGGTTGTGTACGTGCGAGATACATACACTTTTTTTGATCATATTTCCTATTCCGCTATTCAATAAAAACCTTTGAGGATCAATTGAATTGCGGGATAGTCTGTGTCGGTACGTGTGAGATCCACCTTTCCAAGTTTTTGGGGTTCATCTCATACTTCTGAAGATTTGAGGGTGCTGTCTGTTCCATACTCCTCCTACTCCTCATCCATCCTTTTAGGGGTAGAAACAATAGTAATTGGGGCCTAGTGTGGTTTTGTACGTGCGAGATACATACACTTTTTTGGATCATATTTCCTATTCCGCTATTCAATAAAAACCTTTCTAGGGCAAGATCTTAAATTACAGAAATATGAGGAGACCGTCAAATAAGGGCCGTGGCCTGGGTCGTGGTGCTGCTGGTAGAGCTCCTGTTGCAAGGAGAGGACGTGGTCGATCTGTGCCAGCTACACGCACAAGTGAAACACCTTCCTCAAGTGTGAGTAGGCGACAGAACCTGCATCAGTATTTGGTAGGGCATCAAACGCCCCTAGAAGTGATGAGGCCAGAACAAGTTGAGGCGATAGTAGATTGGTTTGCTGCTGACAGTGCCTCCAGTTCCTTCACATTGTCTCCCACCCAGTCTACTGCAGAAAGGTCAGAGTTGGCACCTGCAGCCAATGTCCAACCGTCTTTCACCTCACCCCCTTGCAAATCAGGCCAGCAGTCTGAGCCCCAAGCCATACAGCAGTCTCTTATTCTTTTTGAGGACTCTGTCAGCAGGGTTTCCCAGGGCCATCCACCTAGCCCTGCCCCAGAAGTGGAAGAGATTGAGTGCAGCGATGCCCAACCACTTATTTCTCAAGATGAGTACATGCAAGGATCATCGCAGCACGTCTCCGATGATGACGAAACGCAGGTGCCAACTGCTGCGGCGTTCAGCATTGTGGAGACCGACAAGGAGGGCAGGGGTGAAGACTGGGTGGAAGATGATGTGGAGGACGATGAGGTCCTCGACCCCACATGGAATGAACGTCATGCAGGTGACCTGAGTAGTTTGGAGGAAGAGGCGGTGGTCGCACAGAGCCACCAGCACAGCAGAAGAGGGAGCAGGGTGCAGAAGCGGAGCGGCCGTGCCCTAGACACTACGCCCGCTACTGCCCAACGCAGCAAGGGAACGAGCGCACCAAAGTCAGCTCAAAGGAGTTCTCTAGCGTGGAAGTTCTTTAGAAAATGTGCTGATGACAGGACACGAGTGGTTTGCACCCTGTGCAATCAGAGCTTGAAGCGAGGCATAAACCTTCTCAACCTGAGCACAACCTGCATGATCAGGCATCTAAGTGCAAAGCACGAGCTGCAGTGGAGTACACACCTTCAAAACCAAGAAACGTCTCTGGCTCATCCTGCTTCCTCTTCTGCTGCAGTCTCGGCCGCTCCAGCCACATCTGTAGTGATACCGGCACCTGCCACCCCGCAAACAGACGATCTGTCAGCAACACCACCACCTGGGTCACCAACAACCATCTCCACAATGTCCCGTGGAAGCGTTCAGCTTTCCATCTCCCAAACACTTGAGAGGAAGAGGAAGTACCCCCCTACCCACCCGCGATCCCTGGCCCTGAATGCCAGCATTTCAAAATTATTGGCCTTTGAAATGCTGTCATTCCGTCTGGTGGAGACGCACAGTTTTAAAAACCTTATGTCGGTGGCTGTCCCACAGTACGTCGTGCCCAGCCGCCACTACTTTTCCAGGCAAGCCATCCCTTCCCTGCACAACCAAGTGGGGGAAAATATCAGGTGTGCACTGCGCAACGCCATCTGTGCCAAGGTCCACCTAACTACGGATACGTGGACCAGTAAGCACGGTCAGGGGCGTTATATCTCCCTAACGGCACACTGGGTAAATGCAGTGGCGGATGGGCCTGAGGCGGATAGCAATTTGGCGCATGTCCTTCCACCACCGAGGATTGCAGGGCGCTTCAGTTT
Source organism: Pelophylax lessonae (assembly GCF_965119305.1). Classification (NCBI taxonomy): domain Eukaryota; kingdom Metazoa; phylum Chordata; class Amphibia; order Anura; family Ranidae; genus Pelophylax; species Pelophylax lessonae. The sequence goes on from NC_138770.1 coordinate 272,240,446, forward strand.
GCCTCCTGTTCCTAACTCCTCCTACTCCGCTTCCTCATCCTCTACCGCCTCCTCATCCGGACAGCGTAACACCTTCACCACCAACTTCAGCACGGCCAGGGGTAAACGACAGCAGGCAGTTTTACAACTTGCCTGTTTGGGGGACAAACCACACACCGCGCAGGAGTTGTGGAGGAGCATGGAACAGCAGACAAATGAGTGGTTGCTGCCAGCGAGCCTCAAGCCCGGCCTGGTGGTGTGCGATAACGGGCGAAATCTCATAGCAGCTCTGGGCCTAGCCGGTTTGACGCACATCCCTTGCCTGGCGCATGTGCTGAATTTGGTGGTGCAGAGGTTCCTTAAAAACTACCCCGATATGTCAGAGCTGCTGCAGAAAGTGCGGGCCGTTTGTGCGCACTTTCGGCGTTCTCACCCTGCTGCTGCTCGCCTGGCAGCGCTGCAGCGTAACTTCGGCCTTCCCGCTCACCGCCTCATATGTGACGTGCCCACAAGGTGGAACTCCACCTTGCACATGCTGGAAAGACTGTGCGAGCAGCAGCAGGCCATAGTGGAGTTTCAGCTGCAGCACGCACGCGTGAGTCGCTCTGCGGAACAGCACCACTTCACCACCAATAACTGGGCCTCCATGCGAGACCTGTGTGCCTTGTTGCGCTGTTTTGAGTACTCCACCAACATGGCCAGTGGCAATGACGCCGTTCTCAGCTTAACTATCCCACTTCTATGCCTCCTTGAAAAAACAATTCGGGCGATGATGGAAGAGGATGTGGCACAGGATGAGGAGGAGGAGGAGGATGAAGAGGTAACATTTCCAAGGCTTTCAGGGCAGTCATTCGCAAGGGGCTCCGAGGGTGGGTTCCTGCACACGCAAACGCCAGGGACGCAATTGTCCAGCAGGGGCACAGTTCTGGAGGATGAGGAGGATGAGGAGGAGGAGGAGCTGGAGGAGGAGATGGAACCATGTTCACAGCAGGGTGGCACCCAGGCCAGCTCATGGCCATCACTGGTGCGTGGCTGGGGGGATACAGAGGACACGGACGATACACCTCCCACAGAGGACAGCCTTTCGTTGCCTCTAGGCAGCCTGGCACACATGAGCGATTACATGCTGCAGTGTCTCCACAACGACCGCCGAGTTGCCCACATTCTAACTTGTGCTGATTACTGGGTGGCCACGCTGCTGGATCCCCGTTACAAGGACAACGTACCGTCCTTAATTCACTCACTGGAGCGCGATCGCAAGATGCGCGAGTACAAGCGCACGCTGGTAGACGCCATGCTGCTGGCATTCCCATCTGACAGCGGGGCCACAGTGGAAGCACAAGGCAGAGGAGGAGGAGGAGGAGGTCGCCAACGCAACCAGGGCACCGCCAGCACCTCAGAAGGCAGGGTTAGCATGGCCGAAATGTGGAAAAGCTTTGTCAGCACGCCACAACAAACAGCAGCACCAGCAGCTCAGATGGAACGTCTTAGCAGGAGGCAGCATTTTACCAACATGGTGGAGCAGTATGTGTGCACACGCCTACATGTAGTGAATGACGGGTCTGCCCCCTTCAACTTCTGGGTCTCCAAATTGGGCACATGGCCTGAGCTTGCCCTTTACGCCTTGGAGGTGCTGGCGTGCCCTGCAGCCAGTGTATTATCTGAACGGGTATTTAGCACGGCTGGGGGCGTTATAACAGACAAGCGCAGCCGCCTGTCCAGAGACAATGTGGACAAGCTCACGTTCATTAAAATGAACCAGGCATGGATCCCACGGGACTTTTCCGTACCTTATGCAGAATAGCAATGGATACCGACCTTACCCACCCATTGTTCCATTTTTGCTCTTTCTCACTCTTTTGGGGTGTACCCTCATTTAAAATTTTTGAAAAGAAGCAGTGTTGGCTACCTCGTCCTCCTCCTCAGGGCCAGATTAATGTAGGGGCTATTGGAGCTGCAGCTCCAGGCCCCTACCTTTTATATAGGCCCCGGGTTGGCCATATTCACTGTTACCGCTCTTCTGTCACTTGTAAACACAGAAGTCTGGCTTCTATGCTCGCTTCCCCAGGCAGCACCCTCAGAACCTCCCCACACAGCGTGAAGGCCGGACAAGGAGGGACAGTTGGCGATGCATGGATGTGTTTATGGGCTTCAGAGACAGCATCCCATGTTGAATTAGGCATGCATGGCTGCACCCTTCCTCCTCTGGGTGCATGGCAAGGCACGGCCCTTAAGGCCCTTCAAAATCCTCAGCACCAAGCCCATGATGCTGTTAATCCGGCCCTGGTCCTCCTCCACCGCCGCTTCCACCTACACCGCCCATAGGTGTGCGCAGCCTATTGCATTAAGGTGTGCACCCCAAAGTTGAAATACACATGCATGTGTTTGCCAGCAGGGAGAGTAATGTATCGGAGCCATGTACCTGTAGGCAAGGAGAAATAGAGCAGAGCAGGTCCCAGGGAGATCTTTCCCATCTCCTCACTGGCAATGCTATGTGCCCTAGGTGATTAGGGTGTGCCCAGGCACACCCAGCATACCCTGTGCGCACGCCTATGTCACCGCCACATCCACCACCACCTCAACCTCCCTCCTACTCCATATGGGCCTCGTCCTTCAGAGATGAAGAAGAACATTGTTTTATTTTTCTGTTTTTTTTTGTTGTTTTAAGTTATTTCCCTATCCACATTTGTTTGCAGAGCACTTGCCATGCTCTTAATTACGTTTTGCTGCCATTTGCAGCACTCTAGCCCTTTCCTTTGGTGTTTTAGAGCCATTTTAGTGCCTTAAAGTTTGGGTCCCCATTGACTTCAATGGGGTTCGGTGTCCGGGAAAAGTTCGGTAAAAGTCCGGGACACGGACCCGGACTTTTTTTTAAAGTTCGGCCGAACCCGTCGAACACGGACATCTAGGTGTCCGCTCAACCCTAGTCATGGACACAAATCTCTTCAACTTGTTGTTTAACCTGGATGCCAACAGATCTACATCTGGAACCCCCCAGGATTGGCAGATGAATGCAAAGATCTCGGGGTGTAAAGACTATTCCCCTGGAAACATCTGTTGACGACTCAGAAAGTCTGCCTGCCAGTTTCTACTCCTGAAATGAAAACCGCTGATAGGCATGGAACAAACTTTTCTGCCCAGGATAGGATGATATCCACCTCTTTCTGGGCTGAGTAACTTCTGGAGCCTCCTTGATGGTTGATATAAGCCACAGCTGGGGCATTTTCGGATTGTTCCCTGATGTCAAATATTCCACAGACTCTCCTTGAGAAGGAACAGTCCTGGACACTCACTTAATATGGTCTTTTGAAGACTGACAAACTCCTATAGCTGCAACTGCTGGTTGTATTGAAGACCCTACAACAGCAAAGGAGGCTTTTAGTAAAGATTCCAACTTCTTTTTTTTTTTTTTAATGTTCTTTTTTATTGAAATTCAACATCATACAAGGAAACCAACCTTAACACAGTCAGATACATTGCAACAGTAACAAAAATGCAACAGTAAATGGGGAAGAGGGAGGGGGGGCGGGGAGGGGGGAGAGAAGGGAAGGGAATCCGACATAAGGACCCATACATTATACCATCAGCAATAAAAGAGGAAAAAGAAAGCAAGATTCCAGTATTAACATACAAAGTAGGCATATCCCATATGGAAAGAGAGCCCGTAATAGGGAGGAGCGAGAGCCGCCCCCACAGCCCCCCGTGGGAACATACTTGCCATGGGGGAGGCCCCCGCATCCCCTCCACATGCTCAAAGTACATTCAGGGATAGTAACTCCAGCACTGCCACACCTTCATAAAGTGACCATATGAAAGGGAGTTTACTGCCAGCGCTTTTTCTAGCACATAGTTGCCGTTGACCGTTGATACTACTTCAGAGAAATTAGGCACTTCTAGAGAACGCCATTTGCGCAGGATCAGAGTCCTGGAAGCTAGAAGGATATGGGTAACGACCTGTCTGTATTGGGCAGGGTAGGACTCAATACCCACGTTCAGCAGAGCCAGTTCCTTCCTAGGGGGACCCAATATACCCGTACATTCCGCTATACATCTAAAGATCCTGTTCCAGTAACTTGTCAACGAGGGACATTCCCACAGGACATGTGCCAACGTCCCTCTATGGCCACATTCACGCCAACAGAGATCAGGAACAGATGGAAAAATTTTTGACAATCTGTGTGGGGTGTAATACCACCTATTAACAATCTTCAACATCATCTCCCAATGCGAAGTACAGTGGGAGTACTGGTAAGTAGCGGAAAGGGCCCTGGACCACTGTTCCGGGGTGACGGCAACACCAAGATCTCTCTCCCACCTCTGCATAGAGACAGAGACCGGAGGATCCGGCCTGCGCAAGAGCAAGTCATAAAACAGAGAGATGCCCTTGGTCTTTTTCAGTGAGGAATGGTAAAACTCCCATGCTTTTATAGGGATTTCCACGGTCCGCAGGGGATGCTTCCTGAGGAAGCTACATATCTGCAGTATTGGAAGGTAGAGGGAGGGGGGCACCCTAAAGTTGTGCATCAGCTGCTGAGGGGTCAACAGTTCACCGTTCGCATAAAAATGTGAAAGTTCGGAGAGGCCTAAATCAAGCAAACGGGACACTGACAGAGAGGGTATGTGTGCGGATAACACAGTCACAGGCAAGGACAAAGAGGAGTGGGGAGCCACTCCAACTTTGCCCACGCATGTTTCCCCCAACTTCCTCCAGGAGAGTAGGGCCTCCCGCAACGTCGGGGGGAGCCCCGATAGCTGCCATCGTATCCAAAGGTCACTCAGGAGCAACAACCGAAGGTCTTTGATAGGCGCCATGTGACCCTCCAGAGACTTCCAGGGGAAGCAGTTCCCAGGGTCAAACCAAGCCCTCAGTTGATCCAGTCTAGTGGACCAGTAATACGTCGAGAGATCCGGGAGCTTGGCGCCCCCCAAAGCCTTGGGCTGAATTAACAGGGATGTAGCGACTCTGGCCCTCTTCCCGTACCAGATAAAGTTACGTAAACTACAGGATAGGGCAACCATGTATTTCCTGGGGAAGGGGATGGGAATCGCCCTGAAGATGTAGAGTATTTGTGGCAGGATCATCATCTTGTAGGCGGCCATCCGACCGCCCCAGGAAATGTCAGTCTTAGCCATGTCCCCCATTTCCTTGTTGATTTTCTTAAGCAAGGGGTCTAGGTTAGCAGGGAGGAGTCTAGCAACACTCGGGGTAACTCGCACCCCTAGATATGGGATTTGATCCACCGTCCATTGGTAGGGATAGTTCAGTTGGAGAAGGGCAGCTACCTTCGGATCAATTCCCATGTTGAGTATTAGGGATTTAGAGGCATTGACCTTATGGTAGGAAATCTCCCCAAAGGCCAGCAGTATCCTGTGGACCGCCGGCAGGGACCGGACCGGGTTTGTCAGGACCACCACAACATCATCCGCAAACAGGTTAACCTTGTGGATGGTGTCTCCCATACGGAACCCCTCGACCCCGTCGTCAGAACGAATGGCCTCCGCCAGCGGCTCAATCATCAGATTGAAAATCGCTGGAGAGAGAGGACAGCCCTGGCGGGTGCCATTAGAAATGACGAACGGGGCCGAGGCAACGCCCGAAGTGATAACCTGTGCCGAAGGGCAGGAATAGAGTGCCAACAGAGCAGACAAAATGCCCCCCGAGAAGCCGAACTTCTCCAAGGTCATCCGCATATAGAGCCAATTGACTCTGTCAAACGCCTTCTCTGCGTCCAATGTGAGGAGCAGAGAAGGGGTATGAGAGCTTTCAGCGAGATGCACTAGGTCAATAATACGCCTGGTGGCATCCGACGTCTGTCTGCCAGGCATAAACCCCATTTGATCATTTTTGATCAGGCACGGGAGGACGTTCTGTACACGGGTGGCCAAGATCTTAGCATATATTTTGGTGTCGCTATTCAGTAGAGAGATGGGCCTGTAATTAGCTGGGAGACTAGGATCCTTTCCTGGCTTGGGGATGGTAGTGATGTAGGCACCCAACATTTCCCGCGGGAAGGTGGATGTCGACATCGCTTTATTGAAGACCTGAGCAAGGAATGGGCTGAGGGTATGGTTGTGGAGTCTATAGTAATCGTTGCCCAATCCATCCGGGCCCGGAGACTTACCAATAGGAAGGGATTGGATTACCCTAGACACCTCCGGTACGGTTATCGAAGCCGAAAGGGTACTAAGTTGGGTTTCAGATAGGGAGGGGAGGGACAGTTTAGCCAAAAAGCTCTGGATGGCCTCAGTACTGGGTTGGGCGGTGGAGGAGTCTTGGGACAGGTTGTAGAGAGAACCATAGAACCTCGCAAACTCATTTGCGATGTCCTTCGGGTGCGTGAGTTTCGTTTTGGAGGCATGATGCGTTAGGTGGGAAATGCGGGCAGACGCCCGCCGTTGTTTGACCCGGGAAGCTAGGACCTTACCCGCCCTGTTAGCATGAGCATAGTAGCGAAGTCTAAGGCTTTTTAGGTGGCGATCATAACGCTCCATAAGGTGGGATCTAAGGGACTCACGCCTGCGGGTCAGATCCCTAGTCACTGTGTCGGTAGGGCTTCGCTTGTGAATGGTCTCCAACTCCTTAATTTCCTTAAGGAGATCCGTCAGCCTCTGGTTGTAAGCCCTACGCAACCTGGCCGTTTGTTGGATGCACACCCCTCGAATGAAAGCCTTGTGCGCCCCCCACAGTGACCAGGGGTCCGAAACCGAAGGAGCATTAATGTTAAAAAACTCCGACAGTTGATCCCCTAAGATTCCAACTTCTTATCAGCTGGATCTTTAAAAACCTGGGCATTATCCAAAGGACAAGTTCAACTTTTGTTAACTAAAGACATGGAAGTGTCCACAGTAGGTATACTCCATTTTTTGTGAATTTATCCTCCATAGGATATAATAGTGAAAACCTTTTAGGAGGAACAAAAATCCTATCAGGATGATCCCAATCAGCATACATTACCTGCTCCAAGAGTGGATTTAAGGGAAAAGCCTGAGGACTATGAGGAGGGCGCAATGAGCCTAGAGAGGAAAAAGAGACTTCAGATATCTCTAAGGGAGGTAATTTGTATCCAAACCAAACCATTTCAGTGAGAGACTAAATTAACAATCTCTGGGTTTGAGAGGCCGAGTATGACTTCTCAGATCCTGACTCCCCCGAAGTGGACTCAGCTTGACCTTCTATAGGGTCCTTCACAGCTGCTTCTTCCACATCCTCTGCGCAACCCTGAACTGATTCAGGTGCTTGCTCAAGTGAGGATCTATCAAGTTTCCTCACTCCTCGTGATGCTGCAATCATGCCAGCAATCTTACCCTCAAGGCTGGCTAAAGCCGATCAAATCGTCCTTAGTGACGTAGGTTGCGACAGAATCACTAGGAGTAGCTCCTATGCCTGACAACCGAAATGGCTCAGATTGGCTAATCGCCTCTGGCTCTCCAGGGGGAGTAGACACAGAGGAAGCATGACTAGGACCTTCAAGGCCTGATGGTGGCATCACAGTGCCCCTTCCAGCTGTGCCCCCCCAGCCCTTTTTTCAGGTGGACATTGCTTTGAGGCAAGACAAACTTGAGGCACTAACTTTAGTGTACTCAGGGCTTGTGCCAAGCTATACAGCTTATCACATACAGCACTGATTATCCCAAAGATACAGAACCTGTCTGTGCCAGTAAACATACACCCACAGTGACTCATGCAATCCAGCTGCTGCTGCTCTGTTATCCCTTCAGCCTCTAAAAGAGGCTTGCATGCTTAAACTCCTTTTTAAGAATCAAGCTGCTTGTGGTTAGTGCATGCCAATCGCATCCAGACACGCCCCTATTGCTCCAAGCATACGCCAAGCATACGCTTGTGTATAAATGGAGAAGATTCACACGCGCGCAAATGATCCTTCGCTACAGACACGCCACTGAAGGCGTTGCTTGATCAGAGCATTCCAAGGAGGCGCTTTCACGCCAAGGCAAAAACAACATGCCAACAACATGGGGTGAGAGACGCTTAGGCAGACAGGTGCTTTATCACAGCTGATACCTTTCAAGTTATCAGTAGTGTTGAGCGAACACGGACTGTATTATTCGTGTTCGTACCGAATAATTGGATTTTTTGTACCCGAACACGGACACGGACACTTTACTGTATGTTCGGGTAAAAATCCGTGTTCGGTCGTTTTATTTCCGGGTTTTGCATGCTTTGGCGCTCTTTTCATGGCGGGCTTTCAACAGCCAATCAACAATCGTTTAACTGGTGTGCCTTAAGCCATCCCAGCCATGCCTGCAAATGTCTCAGTAGCTGTGATTGGCCGTCTGAAGCATGTGACCAAGTCTTTATAAGTTCGAGGCAGCCGCAGCGGCGTCATTATGCTGCTTAGATTCAGGGACAGAGCACACATCAACGTGCTGGCTGCTGATTAGGGAAAGATAGGCAGGAAAAAACCATTTGTGTCCGGATAGAATTGAGGGACAGGTCGGAGTGTTTAGGCAGGGCGAGTTGTAGGCATTTTAGGGATAGAGTCTGCTGAATTATATAGGGTCAGTGTCTTCTACAAACTACAATCGATATTGCTGTGTGGGGGGTGGGGTGAATCTGCACTCAATCCTGATCTACGATCTCTTCTCAATCCTGTTAGGGACAGAGTCTGCTGAATTTTAGGGAAACTGTGTTCTACAAACTACAATCGATATTGCTGTGTGGGGGGTGGGGTGAATCTGCACTCAATCCTGATCTACGATCTCTTCTCAATCCTGTTAGGGACAGAGTCTGCTGAATTTTAGGGAAACTGTGTTCTACAAACTACAATCGATATTGCTGTGTGGGGGGTGGGGTGAATCTGCACTCAATCCTGATCTACGATCTCTTCTCAATCCTGTTAGGGACAGAGTCTGCTGAATTTTAGGGAAACTGTGTTCTACAAACTACAATCGATATTGCTGTGTGGTGTGGGATTGGAGATAGGCAGGTGTCAGTGATCCACATCCATTTTTCTGTGTGTGAGCTGCAGTGAACACAATCTTTTTGGGCTGCAGTGAACACAATCTTTTTGGGCTGCAGTGAACACAATCTTTTTGGGCTGCAGTGAACACAATCTTTTTGGGCTGCAGTGAACACAATCTTTTTGGGGTGCAGTGAACAAAATCTTTTTGGGGTGCAGTGAACACAATCCTTTTTGGTGTGCAGTGAACACAATCTTTGTGGGGTGCAGTGAACAAAATCCTTTGTGGGGTGCAGTGAACACAATCTTTTTGGGGTGCAGTGAACAAAATCCTTTTTGGGGTGCAGTGAACAACATCCTTTTTGGGGTGCAGTGAACACAATCTTTTTGGGGTGCAGTGAACAAAATCCTTTGTGGGGTGCAGTGAACACAATCTTTTTGGGGTGCAGTGAACACAATCTTTTTGGGGTGGAGTGAACAACATCCTTTTTGGGGTGCAGTGAACAAAATCCTTTTTGGGGTGCAGTGAACAAAATCATTTTTGGGGTGCAGTGAACACAATCTTTTTGGGGTGCAGTGAACACAATCTTTGTGGGGTGCAGTGAACACAATCTTTTTGGGGTGGAGTGAACAACATCCTTTTTGGGGTGCAGTGAACAACATCCTTTTTGGGGTGCAGTGAACACAATCTTTTTGGGGTGCAGTGAACACAATCTTTGTGGGGTACAGTGAACAGAATCTTTGTGGGGTGCAGTGAACACAATCTTTGGGGGGTACAGTGAACACAATCTTTGTGAGGTGCAGTGAACACAATCTTTGTGGGGTGCAGTGAACACAATCATTGTGGGGTGCAGTGAACTCAATCTTTGTGGGGTACAGTGAACACAATCTCATACTGAAGGTTTGAGGGTGCTGCCTGTTCCATACTCCCCCTACTCCTCATCTAGCCTTTTAGGGGTACAAACAATAGTAATTGGGGCCTAGTGTGGTTGTGTACGTGTGATATACATACACTTTTTTGGGATCATATTTTCTATTCCGCTATTTAATCAAAAACCTTTGGGGATCAGTTAAATTGGGGGATAGTCTGTGTTGGTACGTGTGAGAGAGATCCACCTTTCCAAGTTGTTGGGGTTCATCTCATACTTCTGAAGGTTTGAGGGTGCTGCCTGTTCCATACTCCCCCCTACTCCTAGCCTTTTAGGGGTACAAACAATAGTAATTGGGGCCTAGTGTGGTTGTGTACGTGTGATATACATACACTTTTTTGGGATCATATTTTCTATTCCGCTATTTAATCAAAAACCTCTGGGGATCAGTTAAATTGGGGGATAGTCTGTGTTGGTACGTGTGAGAGAGATCCACCTTTCCAAGTTGTTGGGGTTCATCTCATACTTCTGAAGGTTTGAGGGTGCTGCCTGTTCCATACTCCCCCTACTCCTAGCCTTTTAGGGGTACAAACAATAGTAATTGGGGCCTAGTGTGGTTGTGTACGTGTGATATACATACACTTTTTTGGGATCATATTTTCTATTCCGCTATTTAATCAAAAACCTCTGGGGATCAGTTAAATTGGGGGATAGTCTGTGTTGGTACGTGTGAGAGAGATCCACCTTTCCAAGTTGTTGGGGTTCATCTCATACTTCTGAAGGTTTGAGGGTGCTGCCTGTTCCATACTCCCCCTACTCCTAGCCTTTTAGGGGTACAAACAATAGTAATTGGGGCCTAGTGTGGTTGTGTACGTGTGATATACATACACTTTTTTGGGATCATATTTTCTATTCCGCTATTTAATCAAAAACCTCTGGGGATCAGTTAAATTGGGGGATAGTCTGTGTTGGTACGTGTGAGAGAGATCCACCTTTCCAAGTTGTTGGGGTTCATCTCATACTTCTGAAGGTTTGAGGGTGCTGCCTGTTCCATACTCCCCCTACTCCTAGCCTTTTAGGGGTACAAACAATAGTAATTGGGGCCTAGTGTGGTTGTGTACGTGTGATATACATACACTTTTTTGGGATCATATTTTCTATTCCGCTATTTAATCAAAAACCTTTGGGGATCAGTTAAATTGGGGGATAGTCTGTGTTGGTACGTGTGAGAGAGATCCACCTTTCCAAGTTGTTGGGGTTCATCTCATACTTCTGAAGGTTTGAGGGTGCTGCCTGTTCCATACTCCCCCTACTCCTAGCCTTTTAGGGGTACAAACAATAGTAATTGGGGCCTAGTGTGGTTGTGTACGTGTGATATACATACACTTTTTTTGGATCATATTTTCTATTCCGCTATTCAATAAAAACCTTTCTAGGGCAAGATCTTAAATTACAGAAATATGAGGAGACCGTCAAATAAGGGCCGTGGCCTGGGTCGTGGTGCTGCTGGTAGAGCTCCTGTTGCAAGGAGAGGACATGGTCGATCTGTGCCAGCTACACGCACAAGTGAAACACCTTCCTCAAGTGTGAGTAGGCGACAGAACCTGCATCAGTATTTGGTAGGGCATCAAACGCCCCTAGAAGTGATGAGGCCAGAACAAGTTGAGGCGATAGTAGATTGGTTTGCTGCTGACAGTGCCTCCAGTTCCTTCACATTGTCTCCCACCCAGTCTACTGCAGAAAGGTCAGAGTTGGCACCTGCAGCCAATGTCCAACCGTCTTTCACCTCACCCCCTTGCAAATCAGGCCAGCAGTCTGAGCCCCAAGCCATACAGCAGTCTCTTATTCTTTTTGAGGACTCTGTCAGCAGGGTTTCCCAGGGCCATCCACCTAGCCCTGCCCCAGAAGTGGAAGAGATTGAGTGCAGCGATGCCCAACCACTTATTCCTCAAGATGAGTACATGCAAGGATCATCGCAGCACGTCTCCGATGATGACGAAACGCAGGTGCCAACTGCTGCGGCGTTCAGCATTGTGGAGACCGACAAGGAGGGCAGGGGTGAAGACTGGGTGGAAGATGATGTGGAGGACGATGAGGTCCTCGACCCCACATGGAATGAACGTCATGCAGGTGACCTGAGTAGTTTGGAGGAAGAGGCGGTGGTCGCACAGAGCCACCAGCACAGCAGAAGAGGGAGCAGGGTGCAGAAGCGGAGCGGCCGTGCCCTAGACACTACGCCCGCTACTGCCCAACGCAGCAAGGGAACGAGCGCACCAAAGTCAGCTCAAAGGAGTTCTCTAGCGTGGAAGTTCTTTAGAAAATGTGCTGATGACAGGACACGAGTGGTTTGCACCCTGTGCAATCAGAGCTTGAAGCGAGGCATGAACCTTCTCAACCTGAGCACAACCTGCATGATCAGGCATCTAAGTGCAAAGCACGAGCTGCAGTGGAGTACACACCTTCAAAACCAAGAAACGTCTCTGGCTCATCCTGCTTCCTCTTCTGCTGCAGTCTCGGCCGCTCCAGCCACATCTGTAGTGATACCGGCACCTGCCACCCCGCAAACAGACGATCTGTCAGCAACACCACCACCTGGGTCACCAACAACCATCTCCACAATGTCCCGTGGAAGCGTTCAGCTTTCCATCTCCCAAACACTTGAGAGGAAGAGGAAGTACCCCCCTACCCACCCGCGATCCCTGGCCCTGAATGCCAGCATTTCAAAATTATTGGCCTTTGAAATGCTGTCATTCCGTCTGGTGGAGACGCACAGTTTTAAAAACCTTATGTCGGTGGCTGTCCCACAGTACGTCGTGCCCAGCCGCCACTACTTTTCCAGGCAAGCCATCCCTTCCCTGCACAACCAAGTGGGGGAAAAAATCAGGTGTGCACTGCGCAACGCCATCTGTGCCAAGGTCCACCTAACTACGGATACGTGGACCAGTAAGCACGGTCAGGGGCGTTATATCTCCCTAACGGCACACTGGGTAAATGCAGTGGCGGATGGGCCTGAGGCGGATAGCAATTTGGCGCATGTCCTTCCACCACCGAGGATTGCAGGGCGCTTCAGTTTGCCTCCTGTTCCTAACTCCTCCTACTCCGCTTCCTCATCCTCTACCGCCTCCTCATCCGGACAGCGTAACACCTTCACCACCAACTTCAGCACGGCCAGGGGTAAACGACAGCAGGCAGTTTTACAACTTGCCTGTTTGGGGGACAAACCACACACCGCGCAGGAGTTGTGGAGGAGCATGGAACAGCAGACAAATGAGTGGTTGCTGCCAGCGAGCCTCAAGCCCGGCCTGGTGGTGTGCGATAACGGGCGAAATCTCATAGCAGCTCTGGGCCTAGCCGGTTTGACGCACATCCCTTGCCTGGCGCATGTGCTGAATTTGGTGGTGCAGAGGTTCCTTAAAAACTACCCCGATATGTCAGAGCTGCTGCAGAAAGTGCGGGCCGTTTGTGCGCACTTTCGGCGTTCTCACCCTGCTGCTGCTCGCCTGGCAGCGCTGCAGCGTAACTTCGGCCTTCCCGCTCACCGCCTCATATGTGACGTGCCCACAAGGTGGAACTCCACCTTGCACATGCTGGAAAGACTGTGCGAGCAGCAGCAGGCCATAGTGGAGTTTCAGCTGCAGCACGCACGCGTGAGTCGCTCTGCGGAACAGCACCACTTCACCACCAATAACTGGGCCTCCATGCGAGACCTGTGTGCCTTGTTGCGCTGTTTTGAGTACTCCACCAACATGGCCAGTGGCAATGACGCCGTTCTCAGCTTAACTATCCCACTTCTATGCCTCCTTGAAAAAACAATTCGGGCGATGATGGAAGAGGATGTGGCACAGGATGAGGAGGAGGAGGAGGATGAAGAGGTAACATTTCCAAGGCTTTCAGGGCAGTCATTCGCAAGGGGCTCCGAGGGTGGGTTCCTGCACACGCAAACGCCAGGGACGCAATTGTCCAGCAGGGGCACAGTTCTGGAGGATGAGGAGGATGAGGAGGAGGAGGAGCTGGAGGAGGAGATGGAACCATGTTCACAGCAGGGTGGCACCCAGGCCAGCTCATGGCCATCACTGGTGCGTGGCTGGGGGGATACAGAGGACACGGACCATACACCTCCCACAGAGGACAGCCTTTCGTTGCCTCTGGGCAGCCTGGCACACATGAGCGATTACATGCTGCAGTGTCTCCACAACGACCGCCGAGTTGCCCACATTCTAACTTGTGCTGATTACTGGGTGGCCACGCTGCTGGATCCCCGTTACAAGGACAACGTACCGTCCTTAATTCACTCACTGGAGCGCGATCGCAAGATGCGCGAGTACAAGCGCACGCTGGTAGACGCCATGCTGCTGGCATTCCCATCTGACAGCGGGGCCACAGTGGAAGCACAAGGCAGAGGAGGAGGAGGAGGAGGTCGCCAACGCAACCAGGGCACCGCCAGCACCTCAGAAGGCAGGGTTAGCATGGCCGAAATGTGGAAAAGCTTTGTCAGCACGCCACAACAAACAGCAGCACCAGCAGCTCAGATGGAACGTCTTAGCAGGAGGCAGCATTTTACCAACATGGTGGAGCAGTATGTGTGCACACGCCTACATGTAGTGAATGACGGGTCTGCCCCCTTCAACTTCTGGGTCTCCAAATTGGGCACATGGCCTGAGCTTGCCCTTTACGCCTTGGAGGTGCTGGCGTGCCCTGCAGCCAGTGTATTATCTGAACGGGTATTTAGCACGGCTGGGGGCGTTATAACAGACAAGCGCAGCCGCCTGTCCAGAGACAATGTGGACAAGCTCACGTTCATTAAAATGAACCAGGCATGGATCCCACGGGACTTTTCCGTACCTTATGCAGAATAGCAATGGATACCGACCTTACCCACCCATTGTTCCATTTTTGCTCTTTCTCACTCTTTTGGGGTGTACCCTCATTTAAAATTTGTGAAAAGAAGCAGTGTTGGCTACCTCGTCCTCCTCCTCAGGGCCAGATTAATGTAGGGTCTATTGGAGCTGCAGCTCCAGGCCCCTACCTTTTATATAGGCCCCGGGTTGGCCATATTCACTGTTACCGCTCTTCTGTCACTTGTAAACACAGAAGTCTGGCTTCTATGCTCGCTTCCCCAGGCAGCACCCTCAGAACCTCCCCACACAGCGTGAAGGCCGGACAAGGAGGGACAGTTGGCGATGCATGGATGTGTTTATGGGCTTCAGAGACAGCATCCCATGTTGAATTAGGCATGCATGGCTGCACCCTTCCTCCTCTGGGTGCATGGCAAGGCACGGCCCTAAGGCCCTTCAAAATCCTCAGCACCAAGCCCATGATGCTGTTAATCCGGCCCTGGTCCTCCTCCACCGCCGCTTCCACCTACACCGCCCATAGGTGTGCGCAGCCTATTGCATTAAGGTGTGCACCCCAAAGTTGAAATACACATGCATGTGTTTGCCAGCAGGGAGAGTAATGTATCGGGGCCATGTACCTGTAGGCAAGGAGAAATAGAGCAGAGCAGGTCCCAGGGAGATCTTTCCCATCTCCTCACTGGCAATGCTATGTGCCCTAGGTGATTAGGGTGTGCCCAGGCACACCCAGCACACCCTGTGCGCACGCCTATGTCACCGCCACATCCACCACCACCTCAACCTCCCTCCTACTCCATATGGGCCTCGTCCTTCAGAGATGAAGAAGAACATTGTTTTATTTTTCTGTTTTTTTTTGTTGTTTTAAGTTATTTCCCTATCCACATTTGTTTGCAGAGCACTTGCCATGCTCTTAATTACGTTTTGCTGCCATTTGCAGCACTCTAGCCCTTTCCTTTGGTGTTTTAGAGCCATTTTAGTGCCTTAAAGTTCGGGTCCCCATTGACTTCAATGGGGTTCGGTGTCCGGGAAAAGTTCGGTAAAAGTCCGGGACACGGACCCGGACTTTTTTTTAAAGTTCGGCCGAACCCGTCGAACACGGACATCTAGGTGTCCGCTCAACCCTAGTTATCAGCCCAGAGTGAAAACAGAGTGTTTAAACAAACAAGGTATGCTTTAACATTTAGGTAATATACTGTCTCCTAGTTTATATGAATCTAAACATTCACATAAACCTGATTGCAAACTTTTCGTTCATATATTTGTGGTACCAATACATGTTGTTTTTGTTTAATTTATTTTTATTGAAAATTTAAAGAAACAAAGACAAAACAATTACAATACAATCCGACGTGAGATATAGAAAAAAACATTGAACTAAAGCATGAAGTGCATGAAAGCTTCCAGCATATGCCGTGTACACAGAATCCAAAAAGGAGAAAAAAAAAAAAAAACAGAAGACTTACGGCCAGATAAGCACGGTACAAATAAATCTGGGAGGGCATATCTAGAGCACAATACTTTACATAACCATACCCATATCGGAAAGAGCCTAGAGAAATACAAGAGAATAAAGAAGAACATAAGGGAGAGAAGAAGAAATGAACAGCAAAGAAAGAAGGGGCAAAAGGCGAGGGGAAGAGGGGGGGGGGAGTAGGCCTCGGGATACATCAAGTCCATATAAGAAAAACCTCAATCAATTATGCTAGCATCAGAATGTGGTGAAACAGAAGAAACGTCTTCAGTGAGCAAAGCAACATAGGATGAAGTGGATTTGAAGGAGGACCAGGGATACCAGGTGGAATGAAAACGGTCCAATTTGTCTCGGGCTATGAAAGTAAGTTCTTCCAATTGGTATGTCATGTCTACCTTCAGTAGCCATTGGCGCATTGTGGGAATGGTGGATGTGCCCCAGTAGGTAGGGATCAGGGCTTTAGTGGCATTGAGCATATGGGGAATCATTGAGCATTTATACTTGGATAGTGGTGCGGTAGTTCCGTGTAGAAGGACAACCCAAGGGTCTAGTGGAATGGCGTCTTCCGTGATGACTTGAATGAGTCTAATAATTTCTAGCCAGAACGGCTGGATCTTGGAACAGAACCACCAGATGTGTGCATGTGAAGCGGTATCTCCGCATCCCCTCCCACATAATGGGGAGACGGCCAGAGAAATATTGTGTAATTTCCTCGGGGTGTAATACCACCTGGACAATAGCTTGTAATTAGATTCCGCCACCTTGGTGTAAATAGAAGAAATATGGGCTAAGGCAAGTACTTTGTCCTTCCGAGCTTCCGAGATCTGAGAGCCAATATCCAGTTCCTACTTATGTATAAAGTCCGGGTAGGGCTGACCCTGCAAGGAGATAAGGGCTTTGTAGAACTGTGACGTGGAATGAAGAGGGGGATCCCGAGGGTAGAATATAGCTTCAACGGGATTCAAATCCTTGGAGTCACGCAATGGACATGGAAGAGGAGCAAGGAACGTGCTCAACTGCCTGTATCTCCAGTGGTCCATGACCATTGCAGATCGTGAGCCCAAGATGTGGCATAAGGGTTTCAGAGTATTGGAGTGGACTACATGGTGTAACAAGAGAGGAGTATTAGGAGACCAACTTTTAAAACCAGCATCCAAAGATCCAGGCATAAAGTGGTTATGGTTCAACAGAGGCATGAGGGGAGAATTGTAGTTCCAGGAAAACTTTTTATGAAGGGAATCCCAGACAGACAAAGTAGAAAAGGTCAGGGGAGAAGTGGTTGGAGAGAGGGCCTTGGCGGACACCGGGATCCATGGCACAGCAGACAAGTCCCCTCCACGTAAGTCATATTCCAATTGTACCCATAATTTGGAGCTAGGGGAGTACTCCCAGTCAGCCACACGGGTAAGTGAGACCGCTCGGAAATAGTCCTTGATACTAGGGAGTGCAAGTCCCCCAGAACGCTTTGGATGAAAAAGCGTCATCCTGGCAATCCTGGGGCGCCTGCCCTGCCAAATGTAACTCGAGATCAAAGACTGCAAAATAGTAAAAAGACCAATAGGCACACCCAGCGGCAACATTTGGAAGAAAAATAAAATACGAGGCAGAATGTTCATCTTAACTATGTTGGTCCTACCCAGCCATGAATGGTGCAGGGAGGACCACTTCCTAAGATCAGATTTGATAGCGTTCAACAAGGGGAGGTAATTATGACGGAACAGTGAGTCTAAATGGGGGATCAAGTAAATACCCAGGTATTTCAATTTAACTGGACATCACTGAAACGGAAAATGTGGGGCTAGTGAGGAAACCACAGTACGGGGAAAGTTAACAATTAGTATTTCGTACTTAGACATGTTGATTTTGAAGTTCGAGAGCTTGCGAAAGTCTGCAAAGGCTCGCAGGAGCACGGGTAAAGAAATACGGGGTTGTTGGATGAAAAAAAGGATGTCATCCGCATATGCTGCATATTTATGCGTCTGACGGTTCACTGTGACACCATGGATATCATTGGAATGTCTAATAGTAGATAAAAAGGGTTCAAGGGAAATGGCAAACAGCAGGGGCGACAAAGGGCACCTCTGCCGTGTGCCATTATGAAGGGGGAAGGGAGTACTTAGGAGGCCGTTACCGCGTACCTGTGCCGTCAGCTGGGCATACAAGGCCGAAATTCGTTGCAGAGCCCTAGGGCCCAGGCCAAAGAAACACAGGGTAGTCAACAAGTAGTCCCAGTCCATCCTGTCAAACACCTTTTCAGCATCAGTAGAAAGGAACAGGGTGGGCTGGGACTTAGTCCGGACAGAATGAATCAAGGAGAGAGCTCGAAGGGAGTTATCCCTCTCCTCCCTTCCAGGAATAAAACCCGTTTGATCCGCAGAAATCCAGGAGGGGATCGGGGCAGAAGTCTGTTGGCTAAAACTTTAGAGTACAATTTAAGATCCACGTTCAGAAGGGATATAGGGCGGTAACTGCCGAATTCTGTTGGGTCCTTGCCAGGCTTAGGTAGGACGGATATGTGAGCAGACATGTCATTTTTGTAATAGGCATTTCAAACAGCACAGAACTGTTGTTTCATGTGCAACTGGGAAAGAATTCTCAGTTAGGGAATATATTAATTGTGGCACGAGCAACATTATCTATGCTGTGGAATGTACCAGTGGGATGTACTTCCAGACCCCTGAGAACTAGAATAAGTGAGCATTTCCATGGAGCCTTATATAGTAATGATAAGAATTTGTCTAATGTGTCTAAACACTTTAAATATGTGCACCATGGAGATATGGCTTCTTTTACCTTTAAGGGGTTGGAAAGGGTTGGTTTGTCCTCTCGAGGGGGTGACATCCACCATAAGCTCTTATCTTGGGAGGTATGGTGGATATTTAACCTCCATACAAGGATGCCTTAAGGAATGAATCATAGTTATGATGTGGATCTTTTTCTTAAGTGAATTATTATATGACCTATATATGTTTCATGTATTTTAATGTATCTTAATATATTATATATTTTGTTATGGCTGTTATCTGTTTTAATTAACACACATTGGGGACCACTTCCCTCCTACAATCTTTGTAACAGCTATTGAACCTTTTGGTCAGCACAGCACTCAAGTCAATTACTAATTGATTGGTGTGGGGGTGGAGTCTACCATGTGTGCATGTACTGTATATATAAATGTTTTTTCATACGTTGTGTGTGCTGTGATCAAGGATCATCGCCGAAATACATTAGCCACCATGTTTTTACTCATTGAGGGGTGACAATAAAGAATTGAAAGATTTAAACATAGTTGCCGGCTGGTATTGTAACCTATGGTGTTTGGAGAGATCACCGCAGCCTGTGCACCTGATGGATGTTTACATTTACCTGATGTCTCCACTGTTCTGAGCGATGTGGTTTTTGTCTGTTGCTTTAAAATAGCTGAAAGAGAAATGTTTAAAGGTGCTTTAACATAGCTGATGCGCCTACTGTTTTGAACATGGAGAGCAAACATAAGTTTAAACAAACAAGGTGTAGTATGATACTGCTAATACACCCGTTGCTTTGCACATAAAAAGCAAAATATGTTTTAACAAACAAGGTGTGCTTTAACATAGCTAATACACCTATGTTCTCTTGCAGACACCAACATGGCACCCAGTATCTGTTATATTTTAAAGGGAACAGTGCATAAAAATATTTTTCCAAATATTTTTTTAAAGTGGACTTACCAGTCCCGCCGCCGGATTCTGTCTTGTAACAAGAATCCAATATTCACCCTTCACGATGAGCTTTATCACTTGCCGACCTTCAAGTACTTGTTTTTGTGGGGCCACTCCCTTGGACCTGTAGAGCACCCTGCCGGAGCGCCTTTGGGATTGGTTTTACCAGGGGTCCAGTGCCTAAGAAGGACAACATTACAGGAAAAACCTTGCATCTGCTTTCCTGAGGCTCAGGTACCATCCTTTTAGTCTTTGACTTTTTTGGATGAATCTGATTGCTAACCCCTTAGATTCAGTTATCTTTGATCGGGGTATATAGCATAAACTTCTTTCTTCTTCTTTGAAAAAAATAAAAAAATGTGGAGAGTCTCTCCACTGTGACCATCACCTTTTAGACACTGGTGAAAAAACGGAGGTGCTTCCTGTGTGGGAGGGATTATATAGGGGGACTTCCTCTCTGATTGATTGCCAGTGTCTGTTCACCTGTAGGTGGCATATAACCCATATGGTAATGAATATGGCTCTGTGTCCCATGATGTACGAAAAAGAAACAAGAATTTCACTAAACCAGGGAAATGCTGAGAAAAGGACGACCACTTAATTCCTAAGGCAAATCATCTCCCTGTGGTATTGTCATGGACCCTAATAACAGCAAAGAAGAACGATGACACCAAAACAGGATTTTTTTCTGGCCATTAAGGTGGCTTTGGAAGAATGGCTTTACCTACTAGAAGTAGGATATCTTATCCTGATCCTGGCCAACCATAAAAATTGTAGTATTTGAGGACTGGCAAATGCCTTAGACCAGGCCAGGATAGATGGACTCTCTTCTTTTCTAAGTGTGGCTTTCATTTACCCTTCCAAGCTGTATCTAAGAACAAATGCCTGGGTGCAATTGTTCCCTAAAAATTCTGTTCCCGTTCCAGCAGACTATATTCTCTTTGACAAGAACTTTAGATTGCTTTAACTCAGCCTGTTATATTAAATTAAGGAGACATGACAAACTTACCTGGCTGCTTCTGAATTGAATCTTCACCAACAACTTACTTCTGCATGAGGAAAGGGTGAGGAATTGAGGAATTTAAGTGGGTACACCATGCTATTTTTTTACAAAGTTTTGGTGTGGTGATTCCCCTCAGAATTCATATTAGACCAAAAGGGCCTGGTATGGATTGGGGGGAACCCCACACCATTTGTTTTATATTTTTGTATTGTCTGCAATGTTTTTCTTTTCATTCATCTGTCAGTGGGGAAGTCCACTGACAGCTGATGACTCACCCATTGTTAAGAGTGCAGCGGCTGGCTTCCTGGCCCACTCCTTCTAGGCTGCATTCTCGGACGGATAATGGTGAGGTATGGATTTTGGTGGGTACCCCATGATATTTTTTTTTTAAAAAATTGGCGTGGTGGTTCCCCTCAGAATTCATATTAGACCAAAAGGGCCTGGTATGAATTGGGGGGACCCCCACACCATTTTTCTTTACATTTTTGCATTGTCGGAAATGTTTTTCTTTTCATTCATCTGTTAGTGGGGAAGCCCGCTGAAAGCTGATGACTCACCCGTTGTTAAAGGTGCAGCGGCTGTCTTCCCGGCCCACTCCTAACAACTAGCTATTCACTGTTCCCTAATTGGGCAAAGTCTTGCCCCTGACCAGCAGTCAGGTGCATTGCTTCGGCCAATCAGGGCTTAGAATGCACTGTGCAGTGCATTGTGGGATGCTCCGCAGGCAAACACCCTGCTGAGTGCCTTAAGAATTTGGGTGTTTGGCAGACATCCGAATGGGCACTATTTGGGGCCGAACCGATGCTCAGCCTAAACCGATCTCCCATCACTAATCCCCACCACTGAATTTTATACATTAATATGTAGCACCCTCCAAGGTAGGTTCTAGGTAAACTATAGTTGGGCCTTGTCTGCTTAACAGCAGGGCCATGTTTTCAGTTAGGTTGTCATGGTTCCCAGGTGTGGCTGTTGAGACTGGGGAGTCTCCCCACTGTACTCAATGAGGGCTCTTATTGGGCAGTGGAGGAAACCCAGCCAAAGGCTCACCCAGGCTTGTATCTATCCCACGAGTTCAGATTTTGGCGCACATCATTCTGTGAGGGGGTATAAGTTTGATGGGAGCACATGTCGCAGCGTCTTTGGTGGGAAGCAGAGTCCCAGGAGGGCTGTCTCTCCTCCTGTCAAGAGGAATCGGGTGCCCAGTGTACAGTGTTGAGAGTTGCAGCAGCAGCAGTGTTACTAAAGGCTACCTCAGTCAGGAAGGACTGGAGGGAGCAGTGTCAAGGACTTTTGAGCTAACCAGAGTGTCAGAAGTAAGTCTTCAGTACAGCATGAGTAGTCAGTGATTTCAATCGCCACCAAGCATTGGTCGGCATTCAGCGCTGAAAGGCATTTTCACAAAGTGTCCCGATTTATACCTAGTTGAGCCAGAGGAGTATCCCACTCATTCCCTTCCCCCATCCCCATATAAAATAAGCAAAACAAAGATGCCAGAGCATTCAGCTTAAATGGACAGTTAATATTACTGGTGACCATGGCAGACCAATGTCAGGCCCAATGCCTGGAAATATTGCTACAAATAGTCAGTGGCGTACCAAGGGGGGGGGCGGGGGGGCGGCCCGCCCCGGGTGCCACGCACTGGAGGGGTGTCAGCCGGTGTCCTGCCTGGCGTGTTCCGTATCGCAGTGTGAAGGCAGAAGGCAGCTCCTTCAGTCAGCGCTGCGCGGGGGGGGGGCGGAGCGGCGGAGGGAATAAGGGGCGGAGCCGCGGTGGGAGAAGGGGGCGGGGCCTCGGTGACTGACACTGTCAGTCAAAAACTGGTGCCGGGCCGGCCGCTGCTGCGTATAGGCTAGCTAGCATGACAGATGTGAAGGCAGTTTCATTCCGGGACAAAACAGTGTCCCAGAATGAAACGCACGCTGCCTGCTTCCTCCACTGGTTGCTATCTGACTGCCGCTTGGCATCTCTAGCAACCAGTGACATCAGGCACACACAGTGAATGCCCAGCATTCACAGCGGAGGAGGGTTTAAATTCCTCCTCCTCCGCGCCAAGAACGTGACATTGCTCCACCCACCTCCTCCTCGCTGCAGCCTGCAGGTAAGTGTCCTCTGTAAATCACTCTGTAATGATGTGAATGTAATGTCCTCCTCGGTCCTCCTCTGACTGGCCGCAACTGTCTGCGAGTTCTTCTTCCTGAATTGTGAGTGAGTGTCCGACTTCTTCCTCGCCAGCCCAGGTCCTGACTGAGGGGATCTGAGAGCGAGGACACGTCTGTCTGGGCACTACCAATGGGGGGGGGGTGCTGTGTGTGGAGATCTGATCATCTGCCTAATGGATCCTTCCAGGCCAGCCTCACTTGATTCTGGGCAGTCTGAGCACCAGTATATATCAGTACATAAAATAAAATTATTTATACAGCTTCAGTGGCGTACCAATAGGGGGGGGGGGGCGGTCCGCCTTGGTTGCCACACATTAGGGGGGTGTCAGGGAAGACCAGGGTGACACCCGGGGCTGGCCGCCAGACTGCTTCCGCCACGGAGGAGGAGGAACTGTTTAAAGCAGAGAGGATGTGAGAGAGACTCACTGTCACTCCCGAGCCCTGAATACACAGCGATCGGCTGTGCTGGTTAATGAGAAGGCGATTGGTTGCTAGGACCGCCTATCAACCAATCACCTGCTCATTAACCAGCACAGTAACTTCTGCAGTTCCCGCCAAGGCGCTGATCGCTGTGTATTCAGGGCTCAGGAATGACAGTGAGTCTCTCTCACATCCTCTCTGCTTTAAACAGTTCCTCCTCCTCCGCTCTCCTCCTAAAAAGGTAGGGGGGGCGGGGGTTGTATTGTAAAGGGGTTCTTTGGAGGGGGGGGCTTTGTATTGTAAAGGGGTTATTTTGAGGGGGGGCTTTGTATTGTAAAGGGGTTCTTTGGAGGGGGGGCTTTGTATTGTAAAGGGGTCCAGGGGTACGGGGGCTGTGTAATGTAAAGGGGTCCAGGGGTAAGGGGGCTGTGTAATGTAAAGGGGTCCAGGGGTAAGGGGGCTGTGTAATGTAAAGGGGTCCAGGGGTACGGGGGCTGTGTAATGTAAAGGGGTCCAGGGGTACGGGGGCTGTGTAATGTAAAGGGGTCCAGGGGTAAGGGGGCTGTGTAATGTAAAGGGGTCCAGGGGTAAGGGGGCTGTGTAATGTAAAGGGGTCCAGGGGTACGGGGGCTGTGTAATGTAAAGGGGTCCAGGGGAACGGGGGCTGTGTAATGTAAAAGGGGGTCTCCATACATTTTACACGTGACACGTCAATGGGCAGTTCATCGCCGGGGGGGGGGGGGGTGCCAGATATAGGATCCGCCCCGGGTGCCAAATGCTCTAGGTACGCCCCTGCAAATAGTACTTTATTTTTTATCCTCTGACCCCACTTCCTATAGTCCACATCCACCCCAAAGCATGGCAATTCTATACAGCATCACCATGCTCCTCTACGGGCATTTCCCTTGTTTTTAATTTGTTACAAAGTAAGCTGATCTTCTCTAAAACAAACTCTTTACTGAAGTGGGAGAGAGATCTCCATCAACTTTCACTCCTTCCTAATGGCTTAAAGCACTTCAGTACACGTATACTCTCTCACACTGTGTAAATCACTGGGAGCTTGCCCAAAAAATAGTATCACAATGGTATCTTACACCCCATCATTTAGTACAGTTTTCCTCCTCTACTTTCTCCCTCTGCTGTCAGGGTTGTGGCCAGATAGGAAACTTATTTCATATCCTCTGGGCCTGCAAAAACTTGAGCAGCTTCTGACAGAAGATCTTCCAAATCCTTTCTGATGCCTTGGGAATTGTGAGGCCCCCAAATCCCACTTTAGCAATACTAATTATTGGGACCGATGACTTTACGCCCTCCTACCGTATAATAGTAGCCAATATTTTACTATCTGTAAAACTCACTATCGCGGGACGTTGGAAAAAGGAGATAGAACCTAATCCGTTCGAAATTGTGGCCTTGACCCAGTGGCACTATTCCTACAAGAAAATGCTTGCTCTCAGATCAGACACACTGTTTTCCATTGTTGTTCTCTATTCCTTGTACAGGCAGTCCCCGAGTTAAATGCATCTAACTTACATAGGACTCGTTCTCACAAATGGAGGGAGACAATAGGAAGTGTGAGGAAATCTACCCCTAGTAGGGGATATTAACTACTGTAAGGGTTATCATGGGGAAAAAAGTGTCTCCACTGAAGCTTTATCACCAATCCTTGTTTCCAGGACAACCTAAAATTGTCACAGGGACAGAAAGTGAGGGTAAATCTTCCAAACAGGGGCACAGGCAGCAATACAAACCTTACATGGGTGTTAACCCTTCCCAATGCTAGCCAAAAGATGTAAAATATTTTTATTTGGCTGTAATTACACTTAAAAAAAGTAACTGTTCCAACTTACATACAAATTCAACTTAAGAACAAACCTAAAGAACCCATATTGTTTGTAACCCAGTGACTGCCTGTACTATATTAGCATGTCCTGAGTGGCAGCTGTGTCTGCTGTATGACTTACAGTATTGTTATTTTTCTCTTTTAAAACTTAATAAAGATCAGTTCTAAATCTGCAGTGCTTTTACTTTCTGTAAAATGCAGCTCAATATGGCAATCTGGGGGTTTTCTGTACACAGTTGGTGTATGGAAACCCCCTAGAGATGTAACTTCCTGCTTTTGAGATTGGCTCACTGATTTTCCCAGAAGTCTGCACTAAGATACAAGTCAGGTTTTAGGCATCGCCTACAACAAAAGTTGCACTTTTGGTGAGATTCCCCTGAAGAGTTAATCACTTTTAAAGGAAAGCAGACCCTGACACTATCCTCATTAGAACACTCCAAATGCATCAGCTGATTGATGATGAAAAGGTCATTCAAAATCACTCTGCACAAAACACGACCTAACAAAGAACTATTCCTGAAGATCAGAAACAGATTGGACTCTACAACAAAGTTTGTTAAAATTCTTGCAATGTTCATTGATCACCCAGAGAGATGTTTTTTTGTCAACAAAAGTGGAATTACTCCCTAAGTGTAAAGCCATTTTTCCACGTAAGCCCTAATTTCCTCTTACATAAAAAGCTCAATTCACTTAATATAGCTTGTGCGTGCTATTAAGTCACGTGACTAGTATTTTCATAACCAATTGTATATTATATAATCAATTCCCTCAAATAAATCTTTCCTAAAGGTAGTCTTTTCTATGAAGTGAGTTACTGGGGGATATTCTAGTGCTGAAAAGTAAATCAGGTTCACAACTCACTGTCCCAAGTCTTCGTTTTTCTTTACAAGCTTTGCTATTCTTTTCCCGTGTTTTAATTATGTTGTTATCTACATTTTGTTGTGATCTACTAGCAATGTGTGAGAGAGTGAAATAGCTTCTAAAATTTGTGGACAGGATCAACAATTTGTTTGCAAACCTGTAAAAGCTTTTAAAGCGTTGCCTATGGATAGTAAAAATTATGTTGTTTGTCACTATTGCACAGGTGTGCACAATTTTAAAGCATGACATGTTTGGTATCTATTTACACGGCGTAACATCATCGTTTATATTTTACAAAAAATTGGGTTATGTAATTTTTTTTTGCATAGAAAATGTCTTTTTTTCCAAAACAATTATGTTTTAAAAACCACTTTGTAAATACCATGTGGCATTAAAACTTGCAAAACCCACCAATTTATTCTCCAGGGCCTCTACTTAAAAAAAAAAAACATATAATGTTTGGGGTTCTAAAAAATTTTCTAGCAAAAAAATACTGATTTGGACATGTAAACAGAAAGTGCCAGAGAAGGCCTGGGGGTCAAGTGGTTAAGCAAAGCTAAATAAAGGGAAGATTAAGAGAATGAAATGTATATACTGTATATTCATGTATGCCACTGGACCTTTCTTGTTTTTTTTCCCTTTTCATACATTTTGATCAGACTGCAATAACAGCAGTTACATCTAAAAATTAGTGAAATACTGAAAAGCAATAGCAAGTGCACTCCTTAGTCCCGGTACACATTTGTGCGATGCTGGAACGCTGCAAATATACAGCGTGTTCCCGCATCGCATCCGCACCCCTGGCAGTTCACACTGCCATATGCGTTACGCAGGGGGTGTCAATTAAAAGTTAATGACACCCCCACTTGAGATCGCATATCGCAGTGCGATCTGCAAGTTAGCACAGAATCGGTTCGCACTAGTGTGAACCACCATGCGATCCGATTCTGCTGCGGATTAAAAAAAGGGTCATGTTTAGTGCGATTGTGGTGTGAATTCAGCCATACAAACTGTATGGCTGAAATTTGCACCGCACAGAGATCGCATGTAGTTTAGGAGCAGTGCGCTCCGAATTACATGTAATCTCTGTGATCGCACTAATGTGAACCGGCACAAAAGCAATGGCAAGTTCATTCCTTAACAGCAAACAAGCAACATTTTATCTATCATCTTTTGTCAGGTAGAAAACTAAATGTCTGAAAGGTTAATAACTAGAGTTGAGCAGACACCTGGATGTCCGTGTTCGGCGGGTTCGGCCGAACTTGAAAAAAAAGTCCGGGTCCGTGTCCCGGACTTTTTCCGAACTTTACCCGGACACCGAACCCCATTGAAGTCAATGGGGACCCAAACTTTCAGGCACTAAAATGGCTCTAAAACACCAATGGAAAGGGCTAGAGTGCTGCAAATGGCAGCAAAACGTAGTTAAGAGCATGGCAAGTGCTCTGCAAACAAAAACAATGTTCTTCATCTGTGAAGGACGAGGCCCATATGGAGTAGGAGGGAGGTTGAGGTGGTGGTGGATGTGGCGGTGTCATAGGCCTGGGCACACCCTAATCACCTAGGGCACATTAGCATTATCGCTCTGTTTGCCAGTGAGGAGATGGGAAAGATCTCCCTCGGACCTGCTCTGCCATAAGAGAAGTGCCACACACTTCTATTTCACTTTGCCAGCAGGGAGAGTAATGTACCGGGGCCATATACATGTAGGCAAACACATGCATGTGTATTTAAACTTTGGGGTGCACACCCTAATGCAATAGGCTGCGCACACCTATGGGCGGTGTAGGTGGAAGCGGCAGTGGAGGAGGACGAGGTAGCCAACACTGCTTTTTTTCAGTCATTTTAAATGAGGGTACACCCCAAAAGAGTGAGAAAGATCAAAAATAGAACAATGGCTGGGTAAGGTCGGTATCCATCTCTATTCTGCACAAGGTACGGTAAAGTCCTGTGGGATCCATGCCTGGTTCATTTTAATGAACGTGAGCTTGTCCACATTGTCTCTGGACAGGTGGCTGCGCTTGTCTGTGATAACGCCCCCAGCCGTGCTAAATACACGTTCAAATAATACACTGGCTGCAGGGCACGCCAGCACCTCCAAGGCGTAAAGGGCAAGCTCAGGCCATGTTCCCAATTTGGAGACCCAGAAGTTGAAGGGGGCAGACCCGTCATTCACGACATGTAGGCGTGTGCACACATACTGCTCCACCATGTTGGTGAAATGCTGCCTCCTGCTAAGACGTTCCATATGAGCTGCTGGTGCTGCTGTTTGTTGTGGCGTGCTGACAAAGCTTTTCCCCATTTCGGCCATGCTAACCCTGCCTTCTGAGGTGCTGGCGGTGCCCTGGTTGCATTGGCGACCTCTTCCTCCTCCTCCTCTGCCTTGGCCTTGTGCTTCCACTGTGGCCCCGCTGTCAGGTGGGAATGCCAGCAGCATTGCGTCTACCAGCGTGCGCTTGTACTCGCGCATCTTGCGATTGCGCTCCAGTGAGTGAATCAAGGACGGTACGTTGTCCTTGTAACGGGGATCCAGCAGCGTGACCACCCAGTAATCAGCACAAGTTAGAATGTGGGCAACTCGGCGGTCGTTGTGGAGACACTGCAGCATGTAATCGTTCATGTGTGCCAGGCTGCCCAGAGGCAATGAAAGGCTGTCCTCTGTGGGAGGTGTATCGTCTGTGTCCTCTGTATCCCCCAGCCACGCACCAGTGATGGCCATGAGCTGGCCTGGGTGCCACCCTGCTGTGAACATGGTTCCATCTCCTCCTCCATCTCCTCATCCTCCTCATCCTCCTCATCCTCCAGAACTGTGCCTCTGCTGGACAATTGTGTCCCTGGCGTTTGTGGGTGCAGGAACCCACCCTCGGAGCCACTTGCGAATGACTGCCCTGAAAGCCTTGGAAATGTTACCTCTTCATCCTCCTCCTCATCCTGTGCCACATCCTCTTCCATCATTGCTCGAATCGTTTTTTGAAGGAGGCATAAAAGTGGAATAGTTAAGCTGACAACGGTGTCATCGGCACTGGCCATGTTGGTGGAGTACTCAAAACAGTGCAACAAGGCACACAGGTCTCGCATGGAGGCCCAGTTATTGGTGGTGAAGTGGTGCTGTTCCGCAGAGCAACTCACGCGTGCGTGCTGCAGCTGAAACTCCACTATGGCCTGCTGCTGCTCGCACAGTCTTTCCAGCATGTGCAAGGTGGAGTTCCACCTTGTGGGCACGTCACATATGAGGCGGTGAGCGAGAAGGCCGAAGTTACGCTGCAGCGCTGACAGGCGAGCAGCAGCAGGGTGAGAACGCCGAAAGTGCGCACAGACGGCACGCACTTTCTGCAGCAGCTCTGACATATCGGGGTAATTTTTAAGTAACCTCTGCAGCACCAAATTCAGCACATGCGCCAGGCAAGGGATGTGTGTCAAACCAGCTAGGCCCAGAGCTGCTATGAGATTTCGCCCGTTATCGCACACCACCAGGCTGGGCTTGAGGCTCGCTGGCAGCAACCACTCATGTCTTGTCTGCTGTTCCATGCTCCTCCACAACTCCTGCGCGGTGTGTGGTTTTTCCCCCAAACAGGCAAGTTTTAAAACTGCCTGCTGTCGTTTACCCCTCGCTGTGTTGAAGTTGGTGGTGAAGGTGTTACGCTGACCGGATGAGGAGGCGGTAGAGGATGAGAAAGCGGAGTAGGAGAAGTTAGGAACAGGAGGCAAACTGAAGCGCCCTGCAATCCTCGGTGGTGGAAGGACATGCGCCAAATTGCTATCCGCCTCAGGCCCATCCGCCACTGCATTTACCCAGTGTGCCGTTAGGGAGATATAACGCCCCTGACCGTGCTTACTGGTCCACGTATCGGTAGTTAGGTGGACCTTGCCACAGATGGCATTGCGCAGTGCACACCTGATTTTTTCCCCCACTTGGTTGTGCAGGGAAGGGATGGCTTGCCTGGTAAAGTAGTGGCGGCTGGGCACGACGTACTGTGGGACAGCCACCGACATAAGGCTTTTAAAACTGTGCGTCTCCACCAGACAGAATGACAGCATTTCAAAGGCCAATAATTTTGAAATGCTGGAATTCAGGGCCAGGAATCGCGGGTGGGTAGGGGGGTACTTCCTCTTCCTCTGAAGTGTTTGGGAGATGGAAAGCTGAACGCTTCCACGGGACATTGTGGAGATGGTTGGTGACCCAGGTGGTGGTGTTGCTGACAGATCGTCAGTTTGCGGGGTGGCAGGTGCCGGTATCACTACAGAGGTGGAAGGAGAGGCCGAGACTGCAGCAGAAGAGGAAGCAGGAGGAGCCAGAGACCTTTCTTGGTTTTGAAGGTGTCTACTCCACTGCAGCTCGTGCTTTGCACTTAGATGCCTGATCATGCAGGTTGTGCTCAGGTTGAGAAGGTTTATGCCTCGCTTCAGGCTCTGATTGCACAGGGTGCAAACCACTCATGTCCTGTCATCAGCACATTTTCTGAAGAACTTCGACACTAGAGAACTCCTTTGAGCTGACTTTGGTGCGCTCGGTCCCTTGCTGCGTTGGGCAGTAGCAGGCGTAGTGTCTAGGGCACGGCCGCTCCGCTTCTGCACCCTGCTCCCTCTTCTACTGTGCTGGTGGCTCTGTGCGACCACCGCCTCTTCCTCCAAACTACTCAGGTCACCTGCATGACCTTCATTCCATGTGGGGTTGAGGACCTCATCGTCCTCCACATCATCTTCCACCCAGTCTTCACCCCTGCCCTCCTTGTCGGTCTCCACAATTCTGAGTGCCGCAGCAGTTGGCACCTGCGTTTCGTCATCATCGGAGACGTGCTGCGATGGTCCTTCCATGTACTCATCTTGAGAAATAAGTGGTTGGGCATCGCTGCACTCAATCTCTTCCACTTCTGGGGCAGGGCTAGGTTGATGGCCCTGGGAAACCCTGCTGACAGAGTCATCAAAAAGAAGAAGAGACTGCTGCATGACTTGGGGCTCAGACTGCTTGCCTGATTTGCAAGGGGGTGAGGTGAAAGACGGTTGGACATTGGCTGCAGGTGCCAACTCTGACCTTTCTGCAGTAGACTGGGTGGGAGACAATGTGAAGGAACTGGAGGCACTGTCAGCAACCCAATCTACTATCGCCTGTACTTCTTCTGGCCTCATCACTTCTAGAGGCGCATGATGCCCTACCAAATACTGCTGCAGGTTCGGTCGCCTACTCACACTTGAGGAAGGTGTTTCACTTGTGCGTGTAGCTGGCACAGATCGACCACGTCCTCTCCTTGCAACAGGAGCTCTACCAGCAGCACCATGACCCAGGCCACGGCCCCTATTTGACAGTCTCCTCATATTTCTGTAATTTATGATCTTGCCCTAGAAAGGTGTTTATTGAATAGCGGAACAAAACAACAACAGTATCGCACGGGTGTATCTCACAGTCAAATATGCAAACTATGCCGCAATTTAATTTTTTTTACCCCAAAAGGGTGTTTATTAAATAGCGGAATTTGAAAAACAGTATACAAATACAACGGTGTATCTCACAGTCAAATGTGCAAAGTATGACACAAATTTAATTTTTTTCACCCCAAAAGGGTGTATATTGAATAGCGGAATAGAAAAAAGGATATAAAACAGTGTATCTCACACGTACAAACACAGACTAGGCCCCGATTACAATTTTTTGTACCCTAAAGGCAGGATGAGGATGAGGATGAGGAGTAGGAGGAGTTCGGAACAGGATGCAAACTGAAGCACCCTGCAATCCTCGGCGGTGGAAGATGCGCCCCAAAAGATTGGAAGGTGTATCTCACACGTACCGATACAGACTATGCCGCAATTTAATTATTTTTACCCCAAAGGGTGTACATTGAATAGCGGAATAGAAAAAATTTTATAAAACGGTGTATCTCACACGTACAAACACAGACTAGGCCCCGATTACAATTTTTTGTACCCTAAAGGCAGGATGAGGAGTAGGAGGAGTTCGGAACAGGCAGGAGGCAAACTGAAACACCCTGCAATCCTTGGCAGTGTAAGATGAGCCCCAAAAATTCGAAAGGTGTATCTCACTCGTACCGATACAGACTATCCCGCAATTTAATTCTTTTTACCCCAAGGGTGTAGATTGAATAGCGGAATAGAAAATATGATATCAAAAGGTGTATCTATCTCACACGTACAGACCCAGACTAGGCCCTGATTACTATTTTTTGTACCCTAAAGGCAGGATGAGGAGTAGGAGGAGTTCGGAACAGGCAGGAGGCAAACTGAAGCACCCTGCAATCCTCGGCGGTATAAGATGCACCCCAAAAATTGGAAAGGTGTATCTCACACGTACCGATACAGACTATCCTGCAATTTAATTATTTTTACCCCAAAGGGTGTAGATTGAATAGCGGAATAGAAAATATGATATAAAATTGGTGATTTTTCAATAGCACATGTGAACACAGCAGTGTCTTATGTCAGTCAGCTCTGCTGCAGAAGAAAATTCCCCTTTAAGTATTGTAATTTTTAAATAGCTTAGTACAGACTATGCCACAATTTAATTTTTTTTAACCCAAAAGGGTGTATTTTGAATAGTGGAATAGAAAAAAGTGTATAAAATTGAAAATCACTAGCACATGTGAACACAGCAGTGTCTTATGTCAGTCAGCTCTGCTGCAGGCTATGAAGGGAAAAAAATTCCCCTTTAAGTTTGTAATTTTTAAATAGATTAGTACAGACTATGCCACAATTTAATTTTTTTTAACCCAAAAGGGTGTATATTGAATAGTGGAATAGAAAAAAGTGTGCAAAATTGAAAATCACTAGCACATGTGAACACAGCAGTGTCTTATGTCAGTCAGCTCTGCTGCAGGCTATGAAGGGAAAGAAAAAAGAAAATTCCCCTTTAAGTTTGTAATTTTAAATAGATTAGTACAGACTATGCCACAATTTAATTTTTTTAACCCAAAATGGTGTATATTGAATAGTGGAATAGAAAAAAGTGTATAAAATTTAAAATCACTCAATAATAGCACATGTGAACACAGCAGTGTCTTATCACAGTCAGCACTGAAGCAAAAACGCTGCACACAACTGACTGATAAAAATAGATTTTTTTCACCCTCCTCCTCAGCGGGCAAAAAGATTGTGTTCACTGCACCACCCCACACACAGCAAAATCGATGTAGAACACTGACCCTGCCTATTCTCCAGCCTCGCCCTAATATTGTCGATAAGATCGTTCACTGGCACTGCACAACCAACCCCCCACACAGCAAAATCGATGTAGAACACTGACCCTGCCTATTCTCCACCCTCGCCCTAAAATGCCCTAATAACTCGCCCTGCCTGCACTCCGACCTGACCCTGCATTCTTTTCGGACACAATACAACTTTTCACTGTCTGTCCCTAATCAGCAGCCAGCACGTATGATGTGTGCTTTCTCCCTAAACTACAGCAGAATGAAGCAGCGCTCTGGGGCTCTCGAACTTATAAAGACATGGTCACATGCTTCAGATGGCCAATCACAGCTACTAATACATTAGTAGGCATGGCTGGGATGGCTTAAGGCACACCAGTTAAACGCTTGTTGATTGGCTGTTGAAAGCCCGCAATTAAGAGCGCGCCATTACATACAAACCCGGAAATAAAATGACCGAACACGGATTTTAAACCCGAACATACAGTAAGGTTTTCGGGTCCGTGTTCGGGTAACAAAAATCCAATTATTCGTTACGAACACGAATAATACAGTCCGTGTTCGCTCAACACTATTAATAACCATTTTGTGTTTTAGCTTAAATAAATAGAAGAAAATCTGTTATGAAAGAAATTTGGAAGCATTTAACAGCGCTGTGATAGTTCATTGAGAACTACAAGCTGACAGCCACAAAGGATAACAGGACTTGTACTAAAGTTCATTCTTTCACAGAACTCTGTAAATAAATGATGTGGCCATGTAGGTAGAGCCCCTTATGGCTGCGCTTTTTTCAAAAAATGACAGGTGGTACGGAGAACTTCTCTCCATATTGCTGTCACAGTAAGAGAAATCAGTGGTGAGCGGCTGCAGCAATGGGAACATGTTACATGCTCCACCATAAAAACAGTTAGAACATGAAACATGTTCCCGAAGGTGAATTTATCCTTTAACCATTAAATATTTCAAAAAGTCCTTAAAGTGAGAGTAACCTTTGTCCCAGGTGTTCCTCTGTACACATCCAAAAATGTACTGCATTGTGAGCACTCCCTTTATTGCTATCACAGAGGTAGATTCCTAGGACCAGAACATTGTACACCCATAAAACATTTCAAAGATGGATCTGTATATCCATTGGAGACAATTTTCATTTCTATCAGTCCAGCGCTATTACTCACACATATCAGGATGATTAAACTTCATTCAGAAATCCAAAAGGTTCATTTGGAACCTGGGTTTGGACAGAATTTTGGTTGTTTAGGCATTCAGACAAATTTCAGAGCTTTTGGCCAATTGCTCCCTGGTTAGCGGGAGCTGAGCATCATATATAGAAATGGTTTTCCTACTACTTCAATATACAACCGTTATTTACTGTCAATAGATTCTAAGCAAGCAGAGGGTTTTGGCACCCACTGCATCCCTGTAACCATGGCTATCACTGACACATTATTTACATGGCCAGGAATCCTTGGCTACATAAGCAAAAGGGCAGGTATAGCAGTGACATCATACGCTCAAAGGCCATATTTTGGCAATGACATTGACCTAATATGACCATGGACATATTTGGTCAATGATATTACTACTTTCTCCATCCCTTCCCTTATATAGTTATTGACAGCTTGGGTAGCTGTCATTCTGTGAGCAGTATCTTCAATCAGTGCTTTAAGAAATCACTGCTTCTGGCTGAATGTAATTCATTATTTTTCTTTTGCACTGATACATATTCCCCAGAGCAGTGCCCACCTGTCATGTATCTGGTCCTGAAGCTTAAATGCTGAGAAGGCTCTCCTTGAGGCTGAGTGCTCAGTGCCCCTAAAGGTGATAACAGAGAACACGAAGCCCAAAGAAGCAGGGATTGCCAGCTGTGCTACAGCTGAAGGATGATGGTGTGGAGATCTCTCTGCAGATGGATATCAGATGAGGTGTGCAGTAGGACCCAGGGGAGCTGAAGGTGGTGCAGGCTGAACACAGCAGGGAACAGGTTGCAATGGTAAGTGCAGAAGGCTGGATACAGTAGGTAAGTACTGAAGGCTGAAGCAGCAAGTGAATACTGTAGATAGGTACTTCAGACTCAGGAACAGGACACAGGAAGCTGAAGACCAGTCAGCAATGTCCATGTGCTGCAGTAACTCTTTTAAAGGCCAGAGGGCACCAGGATCTGACATGCATTGAGTGCGCCAGCACGCACACCTCTTGGCCATATTGGAAATTGGCCACTGTACCAAGCCTATAGGCAACTCTCCTCTGGCTAGTCTCCTGATACCACCCCACATTATTTTTTTTTACAACCCTTTACCTATTTGCCGAGAACAAGGGCATTTTTGAGTTGACAGATTCAGCTCCTATTGATCTCAGCGGGGTTCGACTTGAGCATTTAATCTTCTTTGAAGCGCTCCAAACCCCACTCAAACTTAACCCAGGGCAGTTCAGCTCATCTCAAGTCAGAGATACTTGTAAAGTGTCAGAGTCACTTGGTCACTTGTTGGAGTTAGGTGTCTGAGTCACGTGTCAGAGTCAGTTGTCACATGTCAGAATCATTTCACAGGTGTCAGTTACTTGTCAGTTGTTAGGAGTCAGAGCAGTGTCATCTTAAGAGCATTATAGGCCCCTGGGCAATGCAGTGCACTGGGGCCCCGCCTACACAATCACCCACGAGAATAAAAATTAAAATTATCGATAAGGCTATAGTTATTGCTACGGCAGTGCCAGGCTAATGACGGCTCCCAAGTTCGGCGGCTGGGTCCGGTGAACACACACACGAATGGGAGTCAGACTCAACTGTCCTGTAGGTGCCTGCTTCTGTGGAGGCCGACAGGCATTGTTGCAGTCCCGGGCTCCCCCTCCACGGCCAAAGTGGCCCAACAGCAGCGCAGGGCCGACAGGCGCTTGCCACCTGCTAAGTACGCCGGCGGGAGTCGGGACTGATGCTGGGTCTCTGGGCAGGTGGGGCCCCCTGGGAAGGTGGGGCCCCCCGGGCAACTGCCCAGCACGCTCATTAGGTAAGACAGACCTGAGTCAGAGTTAGGTGTTGGGTGTTGGAGTCAATAGTTAGTATTAAGTGTGAGAATAACTAGGTAATTTCTTTTACCCTGCTTCCACTTTTCTTTTACCTGCCTCCCCCTCTCTTCCTTAAATGATTCTTAAAATATTTCATTATAAGCCTTTTAAAAAGGCCTTTATGTTTACAATGGTGTACTAAACCAGGCTCATTAGACAGCAAATATAATTTGCAAAACTCACAGAGATGATCAAAGCATGAGATGGGGAACAGAGTTTAAAGACCACTGACCACCTATATTGTAAGATTGATTTGGAGGGGTTTTAAAGTGTCAGCTACAATACCAATAGTGATGAGGGAGGGAGGGCTGCTTGGGAGTTTAAAATACCACTAACCACCAATGATTTTTGTATTGATATTGGAGTTAAAATGCCACTGACCAGTTTTCTATGAATGAGTGTCTACAAGTAATCTCAGCCATTGAGGCTGATGGCTTTTAGTTCTCAATAGGCTGCAAGGGTGCTGATGGGTGTCCTCATATAGTCCATTGAACTTCTTGCTCTCAGGTGACTCCCTGCCCGTACAAGGTATGAGGAGATAGTAATCTGCTTATCGTGGGTGTAATGCTTTGAAGGAAAAAAAAAATAAATGCACATTTTTTACCTTCAAAAAAATGTTCATTTATTATTATTATAATTTTTTTTTTATTTTTCAAAGGGTGAACTTATTCTTTAACCACTTGCCTACTGGGCACTTAAACCTCCTTTCTGCCCAGGTCAATTCTCAGCATTCAGCGCTGTCGCACTTTGAATGACAATTGCGCAGTCATGCAACACTGTACCCAAATGACATTTTTATCATTTTTTTCCAAACAAATAGAGCTTTCTTTTGGTGGTATTTAATCACTACTGGGGGGTTTTATTTTTTGTTGAACAAACAAAAAAAGACCCAAAATTTTGAAAAAAAAAAACTGTTTTTATAGTTTGTTATAAAATTTTGCAAACAGGTGATTTTTCTCCTTCATTGATGTGCGCTGATGAGGCGGCACTGATGGGCCATGATAGGCACTGATAGGCTGCATTGATGGGCACTGATCAGCTGCACTGATGGGCACTGATAGGCGACACTGATGGGCACTGATGGGCACTGATAAGGTGGCACTGATAAGGCGGGACTGGTGGGCACTGATAAGTGGCACTGATTGATGGCACCGATGGGCACTGATGGGCCGCACTCATAGACACTGGTAGGTGGCACTGAAGGGCACTAATATGTGGCACTGATAGATGGCACTCATGGCCACTGATAGGTGGCACTCATGGGTGGCACCCATGGGCAATGATAGGCACTGGTAAGTGACACTGATAGGCAGCACTGATAGGTGACACTGATGGGCACTGATAGGTGACACTGGTGGGCACTGGTAGGTGGTGCTGGTGGGCACTGGTAGGGGGCACTGGTGGACTTAGATGCTCCTCTCCTCTCGTCTTTGAGACCGATGTCCCTCTGACAGCAGCGGTGATCAGCTTTCTTTTCTCCTCACACTAACAGCGTGAGGAGAAAAAAAAAAGCTGATCGCCGGCTGCTGTTTACATCACGTGACCGGCCCCTTACTCCAATCTGTGATCAGCCGAGTGTCATGGACTCGCTGATCACAGAGCGAGCCATGCACGTTGTGCAGGGAGCGCGCAGGCAGCTCATGCACGGGAGGACATACAGTACATGGATGCCCTCCCAGCAATTAAGGTCCGCGCTGTAGCGGTCTTTCAGTTATAGCGTGGACGGGAAGAGGTTAAGGCCAAAATCTGTGGTCTGTCTGCTTTTAGATAGATAGTCTTTCCAAACCTTCAAGTCAATGTTTTACCTAAAGTGATGCAAATGACTTTTAAAAATGTTGTCTGCATGCGGAGTCTCAGGATTTGCTTGCTATTATTTGGCTTCTTTACAGTTGGATTTATTTTTAAAATAATTGTAATTTTTCTTTAACAAAGCCTTTAAATGGTGACTGCTGTCAAAGCTTGTTCAAAGGCATACATTTGGCATTTTGCATACATCTAAAAGCCATCTGCAAAAAAATCATTTTATTTGGTTATCTATTGACTAGTGCATTCAGCAAGACTCCAGTCACCTAATTTATTGAATAAAGGAAACACACCAAGCAATAAAAATGTGAGATTCAGTCTTCAACAGCAGTGTACTTTATATTCGTCTATTGGGACATGCTGCCATTGAAATAATTGTTGCTCTCTTTTATGCAGATTGCAGATAGTTTTTTTTTTCTTTATAGGGAACACAAACTGGATAAAAGGTCAAGTAAATCAAGTCCCTAATATAAAATACAGCTGAACATACAGCTGAACAGCTTCCATTGCTTTATGAATTTGAAGCTAGGTATTTGTGCTCTTCCGTTTCTAATCTTTTAATGTTACCATCTTTTTCAAACAAGCCTATTGAAAAATAACAATATAAGTAAACCAGGAGCACTTGCCTTTAAAAAATATTGTATCCCTCTTCCAGTCCAAACAACCATACCTCAATATAAAACAGTATAGTTCCATTTGGATTTGAATTGGTATAAGCAGTATAGGAGTTTTTATAGACAATTTCACCATTCAGGAGTGACACTAAGGACTGCAAACAATTTTATACAGCCACAAAAGAAAGAAAGCACCCATACAACAAGTGGGTGCACAATAGCTATCAATTATTATTATTTTTTTTTATGCAGTTACAAAAATACTTGAGTGTACAAAAATTCAAACACTATAATATTGCATTGCACATATTTTGTATACTGGTTAGCCCTTGGTTACTCTTAATAATGTTAATAAAACCCACTGTCAGCTGAAAATGGGTTAGAGGAGTGCAGAATAAACTGCACTCCTGTGATCCACAGGAGAAGTTTGGCCAAAAAGCTTTGGGCATGTTCCTCCTTTAATTCATGTGTTGTTGTCCTAACTACTTCAATACCAGGAACTTCTACCCCCTTCCTGCCCAGGCCTTCAGCTTTCAGCGCTCTCACCCTTTTAATGACAGTTGCTTTAATGACATGCAACACTGTACCTAAATGAAATTGTTATCATTTTTTCACACAAAAAGAACACTAGGTTTATGAAATGTAGAAAAAAAATATTTTTCTTTGTTTCTGTTATAAAATTTTGAAAATAAATAAATGCCACACGTCACCTGACATCTGACAGATCATCTGACAGCAAGACACTGGATGTAAAATGACCTGGCTGGACATCATTTGAAGAACAGTGGACTAGTTGTTTTGGATTATGGTTGATTTCTCTGGAACATTAATCTGGAACATATATGCAGATCAGTAGGGATGATCGAACTTTTCAAAAGTTCGGTTCGACCAGAACACCCGAACTTCCTGAAAGTTCGGCCCGGATTTCAGAACCCCATTGAAATCAATGGGACCCGAACTTCGGTAATCAAAAAACCCCATTTTGAAGCCCTAAAACCCAATAAATGCCCCTAAAAAGTGCCTAGGGTTCTGGGTCATGCCCCAGGGACTATTAATCACACAAAAAAAATTCTTAAAAGTTGTCATTTTTGATAGAGAGCCAATAATTGAAAAAAATATTGAAAAAAAAAATGAGATTTCTTTGGATTTAGTGTCTGGGTGGGTCTAAAAAGTGTACCTGTGAAGTTTCAGCTCTGTAGCATGTCCAGAACCAGAAAAAAAAAGTTTGTTTGTATTATTGAATTAATATAGAACAGGGATATGGCTCCGCTATTTTCACACCTTGCTGGTTTTGTAGCAAGCGTTTTTTTGGGCATTTTTTGGGGGTTATTGGAGGCAGGCATAACATCAGAACTTCTGTGTAGGGGTATATATACACACACACACTTATATGTATATATACACATACACATATAGGTGTGAAAGTAGCAGAACACTATACTTGCGCTAATGAAATAATTAACACCCATATGGCTTCTCTCCTTTCACACCTATATGTGTGTATGTGTATAAATACATATAAGTGTGTGTGTGTATATACCCCTATACAGAAGTTCAGATGTTTTGCCTGCCTCCAAAGACTCACAAAAAATGCCCCAAAAAAACGCCTGCGATAACACACCTGGGCGTTTTTTTTTTTTTTTGGCGCAGGCGTTTTTTGGGCATTTTTTTGGGGTCTTTGGAGGCAGGCAAAACATCTGAACTTCTGTATAGGGGTATATATACACACACAC
The DNA here is from genome assembly GCF_965119305.1 of Pelophylax lessonae. Classification (NCBI taxonomy): domain Eukaryota; kingdom Metazoa; phylum Chordata; class Amphibia; order Anura; family Ranidae; genus Pelophylax; species Pelophylax lessonae. The sequence continues at coordinate 272,280,881 of NC_138770.1, forward strand.
TTATATGTATTTAGACACATACACATATATAGGTGTGATAGGAGCGGAGCCATATGCCTGTTTAAAAATTATTTCATTAGCGCAAGCATAGTGTTCTACTACCTTCACACCTATATATGTGTACGTGTATATATATATACATACATGTGTGTGTATATATACCCCTATACAGAAGTTCAGATGTCATGCCTGACTCCAAACATGTACTCAAAAAAGCCCTATAAACGCCTGCAGCAAAAAGCAGAGTGACAGGCGAGAAGCCATATCGCTGTTCTATAAGTGACCTAAGAGAAACAATCTTTTCTCTATACTGGTCACCCTGAAATGGAAGGGTTTGGTCACCCTGCCATAGCAGTCAGAGTCAGTTCACCCTACACTACACTACGGTCACCCTGGCACTTAACACTTTCCCTACAGAAACTAGATTTTTGAATCTAACTAAAGTGGAAAATAGCACCCTAACTACACTAGATATCCCTTTCCTCACACTAATAATTGCTAAATGACACTTTGAAGCAGAAGTAACAGAACTGCTTCCACTCTCTTCCACGTCCCTGTATTACAATGCTAGGAATTTGGCGGGGCTACCTTATAAACTGGGGGGTGTATTCACTAATGATTGGCCTCTGGACCCCCTAGTCACTCCTGCCCCCTCAATTGGCTTTTACTGATGGTTCTGGTACAATCACGGGCTTTTAAAGCCCATTTCCTGTCCCATTGCATTTTGGTCGGTTCTGGTTGCCGAATTCCAAATTTTTTCAGCAAAAAGTTTGGAATTCGGCCGAATTTCGAACACCCAATGTTCGGGTCGACCCGAACCGTTCGATCATCCCTAATCAGGAGTTCATAAGATAAGACATGAGAATATCTGGGAATCAAGTTAAAGGAGCATAGAAAACTACAAAAGATCACCGACAAGTGACCTGAACGTTGACCCACTGTGACAGACTGGGGGAGACCGTTAAAGGGGCAGATATATGCTTCATAACGGAATCCATATGGTAAGAGGCTATATTGGTATCTCTTCCACAGAGTGTGAAGAAGCGCACTATCCCTCCTACTGCACAGGTCACCGCTCTTGGGTGTGGCTGTTTTTGCCCTTATATTTCCACCTGCTGGTAAGAAGTAAATTCTGAAGGTGGAGGGATTCACGATATAGGAATCAGACACATTTTTGTTTTGGAATACTCACCATGTAATTTCATTTCATCACTTGAAGACATCAGTGTTTTTCATTTATCCAGAACTTTAGGGTGTTGGACATTTATTTTGGGACACCATTCACTGGATTTTTATCACACCCCTCTTTTGGGGTATCTCACGTTTATATTTTCTCATTTGTTAGTGGGAGTCAATATTTTGTTATATTGTGATATCAGTGCACATTGTGTTATTGGTTTTATTGGTTGTTATTACACCCTTTTGGGGGTACTTCACAGTCACAGTTTTTTATTGTTTGCGGGTAGAACCACTGTTACACAAATTGTTAAATTGCATTATCACTATCACTTAATGCATTCATGCCTTACGGTAAAAAAACCTTCTGGGTGAAGCTCCCCCCACAGCCCCCCCCCACTTATACTTACCTGAGCCCCATCTCGATCAAGCAATGTGCATGAGAGCAGCCACTCTCCTCATTGGCTCTCTCTGCTGTCATTCATAGCCAGTGAACCAATAAGGAGAAAGTGGGGGGTGGGGTCGAGCCATGCTGTGTGTGTGAACAGACAGGTACCATTCACAAGAGTGCAGCATGGCAAAAAGCTTGCTACTGGGGCACATGAAAGGGAGGAAGAGTCAGCCCAGCAGGGGACCCAAAGGAAGATTGCACAAAGCTGTTGGGTACGACATACTTGTTAATTTTAAAAAATAAATATTATACCTTTAGTATCACTTTAAAATAACATTGATATATAGTAAGTCACTGGGAAAGTGGAATAAAAAAAAAAAAAAACAGGGATATCTTTTTTTTTTTTTTCACAAAAAGGTGCTTTATTAGAAAATCAACACAAGTTACAGGTAATAATACAATCGTAAGAAATAGCAAGCATACAGAAAAATTCCATATCAAAGTGAGGTCATGAGATACATTGCCAACAAATTTAACGTGTAACCAGGTGGGGAAGAATAGTATTCAAGGACAAGGCAAATTAGATATGGATATAATGCAATATAACATAAAAAAAAAATATGGAGTGCTTCACGAATTTGCGTGTCATCCTTGCGCAGGGGCCATGCTAATCTTCTCTGTATCGTTCCAATTTTAGTATATGTGTTGCCGAGGCAAGCACGGATGTCTTACCACCATTAATTGCACCATAATCAAATTTATAGAATTTAATAAACATGTAGAAAATGGCAAAACATTTTTAAAAAAACTTCTGAAAACAATGGATTCCAAAGTGAGCAAACTTGACTATTTGTAATCCACGATGTTGGTGGCCATCGTCCCCATGATAATGTAAATCAACATTATGACACAGCGCATGCGCGGGCGTCCAACATCCTATTTAAACCGGCAAACTGGCCAGTTTATTTGCAACACACATACCGATCACACATTAGTTCTAGGTAAGCTTATATACCCACACAGAATTCTTTGCTTTGGGGAGAATCTTTATGGAAGGGCCTCTATTTTATTGGGACATACTTACTCTAAATCAATATCTACCCTCCACTCTAGGCATTATCTTCAGGAACAATTTTGCTTGAGGACATTTTGGACTCCATTAGCAACAATTGGTACACCAAATCTAATACACAAGTATCAATCATTTCTATTCATTGTTCCAATTTAGAAATGTGTTTATTATGAAAGGACCTGATAGCCCCTTCTCATAGTTAGTTTCTGTCATCTCAATGAATCCCCTTCTTAGTTATGTTGTCAGATAAGCTCTGATACATCATATGTATTGATGTCTTTTAGAAAGGCTTCTCTCTGGGACGCAGGGACATTTTGGCCCACTGTTTAGTGAGGACCTCCGTGAGATACTAACAAGGGTCTGGTGACACTGGTATCCCCATTAAGATGCGCATGGTGTGGAAGAGACAATCACATCCTTTTTTCTCCCCCTTTTCCTTGGCTTTTTGCTTTCATTCACACGGGTTATAATCCCCAGGAAAATCTTGAGTGGTATGCAACCAACTATATTGCAATGATGATGTTATATATAGATGTAATATGGAAAAAAGGTGCATATAAATACGCACAAGCGGCGCTTAATGAGTTATCCACATAGGATGCAAAAGTGATCATAAGCAAATAAATTGCTACAAATGTATGAATTAAATGTAAGTCCACAGTAATTATTGTAATAAAAATAGAATAAAGTCCGTGCTGATAGAGAAGTCCAACACCACTTGGCCTCAGTGCGGGTATAACGCTCCACCTTGCCGTTAGTCAATGTGCACCTCCACCTCACCACTCGTGGGATATATGCATATATACGCTTACCAGAAGGCTCAAGCATACACGCCCAATAATGAAAACCAGTCTGGACTCTCTCCGCAAACGGATCCTTGGAACACCGGGTCATACACAGTAGAAAATCTCCCAAATGGTTGCGGTGCATAAGGAAGGAGCAAAGATACACATAGGGCAATATTGCTTAAAACACCATGTACCTTTATTCACAACTCCCCCCTTCACCCATTACACTCACATAAAAAGGAATAGAACAAGCATGTATAGATCGGTGTGGCAGTACGGTCACTGTCGGCCGCTTACCGGACTCCCGCTTGCTTCACAGCGTCCCGGAAGCTCCGGATTCCTAGGTCGTACAGCGTCCTGTTGCCGAGGTGACCGCGCAAGTCACCGCCCTAACGCGTTTCGTCATCAGACTTCAACGGAGAGCGTGCTTGCGCGGTCACGTCACTCCAATTTATTTCATACCTCTGCCGGACATTAACCCCATCTGCAGCCTATCAGCCGCGGCGGAGCGCCGGAGTCATTGGTATTCATTAATGACGGAGCCCATATTCAGAAGAACACCATCAACATACATATAGATAATGTGGTCATCTTGTATATATTGTTCATTATCGCACAACATGATATCAATGCTGACTGCGGCCACAATCTATATGTCATACTTATAACATTAGTCGGGCATATATGATACAATTGCTTTGGTCCAAACACGCATAGTTTGGTATAGCCCTGTCAACCTAGGCTCCATTTTACATACGTTATCAAATTTCACAGACCCGAAGCATACATATCTAATATATGCTGATAAATGTTAATATTAAAAATAGAAATATTAGGTACATGTTATAAATATAAGAATTATTCTCTAAAATCCTCATATAAAATATAAAATAGTAAAAGAATATTAAAAGAATATATATGAAAAAATATATTAAAAAAATATTTTAACGATTACATTCACATACCTAATACCAAAATATCCTGCATGGGTGGGCAGGTATTCAGCAAAACACTAAGCTCACTGGTTCCAGATATAGTTATAGGACCTAGCTATTGTATTAGTCTGTTAGTGCCAGTCATGTTACCGATCCGATGGTAAAGCGCACCTTGCACTAAAGAAATTTGCTAAAAAGACGATTAAAGTGAAAACTACATGACTGTATTTCAACCCTTAGATTGGAGCTGGAGTGATCTTCCCCCATCAGTAATCACTGATGAAGCAATTCACATCCAGCTCTACATTAAGACCCCTAGGATGGAGTACATCCGTAAGGTATATCCAGTACGTCTCACGACGTGATAATTCCCTGACCATGTTTGATCCCCTCCAATTGGGGTGTATTCTGTCAATTCCCCAAAATTTTAAACCTGAGGGGTCTTGGTTGTGTTTTAGTTTAAAATGTAAGGATACGCTATGGTCTTTGTATCCCTTGATGATGTTTGTTATATGCTCGGATACACGTTTGGATAGAGTCCTTTTTGTGCGTCCAATGTACATTTTGCCACAAGGGCATTGCAGACAGTACACGACATAGGTGGTATGGCAGGAAATACACTCTTTAATATCGAATTGTCTCCCATTGGCACTAGAAGTAAAGGAACTCATACCTCTTGGATGTTCTCTTACTTGTCGACAGGAGATGCATCTCCGGCAGGCAAAGAAACCGGGTCTATCCCAGAACATTTTGGGTTTGTTAGGGGGGTCTATGATTTTTTTGACCACCTTGTCCCCAAAAGAAGGGCCTTTTCTGTAAATAAATACAGGAGCCTCTGGGATGACCTCTCCCAAGAACTTATCCATACAGAGGATTCCCCAATGTTGTTTAAAAATATTCTCGATTTCCTTGTATTGCTCGTTGAAATTAGTAATGAAGCCCCACTCATGTCTTTTGTTTTCCTCTTTCGTTTTGTCTTCAAGGCAGTTGTTCTGTGAAAGCTTTCCAACTTCTTGTATAATACTATCCAATCTCGAGGGACAATATCCTTTTTCGACAAAACGTTCTTTCAAAAGGCCAGATTGTGCCAGATAATCCGTGTCACTGGTACAATTCCTCCTAATGCGGAGGAACTGGCCCTTTGGGATGTTTTTCAGCCAGTTTGGATGGTGCCCACTGAACATGGGAAGATACCCATTCCTGTCAGTGGGCTTAAAGTAGGCCTTAGTGCCAACTTTACCATCTCGCAGGAAGACCTCCACATCAAGGTAATGGATGTTGGTTTTGCTCCAACTGAAGTCCAAGCGAATGTTGTTCTGGTTGTTATTTAGATGTTGCATAAATAACAATAAGGACTCTTCAGTTCCCCTCCAAATGAAGAACATATCATCTATGTATCTTTTGTAAAGGAGCAGTTCTGGTTTCTGATAACAATAGATGAATCTGTCTTCCCACTCTCCCATAAAAAGATTGGCTAGGCTGGGGGCATACTTCGCCCCCATCGCCACGCCTCTTTTTTGGGTATAAAAACTACCCCCAAACCAAAAATAATTGTGGGAGAGACAATAGATAAGCAGGTGAGCCAGAAATCTTTTTTGGATGTCAGGGATATCCTCCCTTTGACTAAAAGCCCAATTAAGGGCTAGTAGGGCATCGTCATGTTGGATTATCGTGTATAGTGACGCCACATCGGCCGTCACCAGAAACACGTCGCCTGTATCTAAACCTTCCAAACATACCAGAGATTTTAGAAAGTCTTTTGTATCCTTCAAGTATGATTTGGTCTTCACCACGCTGTTTTGTAAAAAATGGTCAAGGTATTCACCAGCCCTTGATGTGACTGAATTGATGCTATTAACTATCGGTCTTGGAGGAGGGTTATTTGCATCCTTATGGATTTTTGGGAGCGTATAAATCGTCGGCACCCTGCTGAAGCTAGGAACTAAGTACCTCTTCTCCTTTTTTGTCAGTACCCTGATATCGTAACCATAAGTAACCAATTCACTTAATTCGTTGCGTGACAATTTCGTTGGATCTCCATCCAAAATTTGATATGTATCCGAATCTGCCAACATTTCAGTTACCTGGTTATGATAATATTCCTTCTTCATAATAACCACTCCTCCGCCTTTATCTGCTGGGCGAATAATTACATTTTGTCGTCTTTCCAGAGCATCAAGACCCTCCTGTATGTGTCTAGGGTTGATATTCTTAATAGGATCTATTTTTTCAAGATCCCTAAGAACCAATTTCTTAAAGACATCCACACAGTGGTTTGATGGCTGTGCAGGGTTGTAGAGGGATTTGTTTTTTAAACCACTATCCACTCCGACAGTATATGTCAGTTGATTAGTTGTTTTAGGCCTGCTATTATTTAAATAGTGCCTTTTTAAATTGATCTTACGGACAAATTTATGCACGTCCATATATACACCAAATTTGCCTATTGACCGTTTAGACGCACATTTCAAACCGGCATTTAAAATGTTGATTTCTTTATTGTTTAGAGTGATGCCTGCAAGATTGTAGATCCCACTTAGGCCGCCCTCTTTCTTTTTATGGGTCCTCTTTCCTGCTCGGCATCCTCTATATCTGGTCCTGTCCAAAAATCTCTTTGATCCTGGGTTCCCCTCCATTGAGGGCCTATATTGTTCCCCTCGGGACGTGGAGGGCCCAGGGGTGGGGGGCCCGCATATGTGCCCCTTCCCCCCCTTCCTCCTCTCCGACGCCCACGACCCCTCCCGCCCCTCCATAAAAAAGGCCGGGAAGGTGGGGGATTCCATGGTCCATTTTGGTAGGCCAACGGTTCAAATTTATTTTGTGTTGCTACCGCATATCCATTATTAAAATAATGAGTATCCGGATGTGGAATATAACCAGGAGTTTTATTCCGTTTATTTGGGTGTTGATAAATCTGTTGTCCGCCTGTTTTAGGTATATTAGCAGGGTTATTATTCGGTAATTTTTTATCAGACTTTTTCCCTTTAGAAGCTGTTTTTTTGGGTGTTCCGACCCTTTGGGGTTGTAAAAGTATATTTATACCCCCTGTGCTTCTAATGGGTGTATCAACCAACACATTCAGATTACTGGGACCCGGCCCTCCCGTTGGCCCTTCCGTATTCAGGGATTGCCACGAGTAGACCTGTCCTTCTCTAAAATCTTTCATGTCCCTGTGGAACTTTTTTACTTTCTTTTTTTGAGTATCTCTATCGAGTTTTTCAAGCTTTTTCTTAACCTCCACGTTGAATTTCTCCAACAGTGGACTATCTTTGTGCGTTTCCAGAGCTGACTGGATTACTGCTATTTTTGTTTCCAACAGGGACATTTTTTTCTTTTTCCTCTTTAGGACCAACTCCTGGAGTTTTAATCCCACGGAGTTGAAAAATTCCAACCACTCAGCCATTGAGCCCTCATCATCCAAACCATCCTGAGGAGTTACGTCCCACCGCAAACTCCTCATGATGATTTTTTCTTTGATGTACCGCTCAAACGTGCTGACATCCCACCATGCACGGATTTGTTTATCCAACAGATGACTCAAAGCGGATAATTGACCGCTAATATCTGTTGCGGCAGGCAGGGTGTCATTAGTGGTAGAAAATATATTATCCAATACTATAGGCCTATTTTTTATAAAGGCAATAGCTTCCATAGCAGCCAGGTATTAAACAAAGAAATATCAGAAAAAAGGACTGAGCACCAAGAAAACCTGAACACTCAATCACCCAGCGCTTAGTATAAAAGACTAAAAGAGCAGCCACCTTAAATAAATACACAAATGGAAAAAAGGTGCATATAAATACGCACAAGCGGCGCTTAATGAGTTATCCACATAGGATGCAAAAGTGATCATAAGCAAATAAATTGCTACAAATGTATGAATTAAATGTAAGTCCACAGTAATTATTGTAATAAAAATAGAATAAAGTCCGTGCTGATAGAGAAGTCCAACACCACTTGGCCTCAGTGCGGGTATAACGCTCCACCTTGCCGTTAGTCAATGTGCACCTCCACCTCACCACTCGTGGGATATATGCATATATACGCTTACCAGAAGGCTCAAGCATACACGCCCAATAATGAAAACCAGTCTGGACTCTCTCCGCAAACGGATCCTTGGAACACCGGGTCATACACAGTAGAAAATCTCCCAAATGGTTGCGGTGCATAAGGAAGGAGCAAAGATACACATAGGGCAATATTGCTTAAAACACCATGTACCTTTATTCACAACTCCCCCCTTCACCCATTACACTCACATAAAAAGGAATAGAACAAGCATGTATAGATCGGTGTGGCAGTACGGTCACTGTCGGCCGCTTACCGGACTCCCGCTTGCTTCACAGCGTCCCGGAAGCTCCGGATTCCTAGGTCGTACAGCGTCCTGTTGCCGAGGTGACCGCGCAAGTCACCGCCCTAACGCGTTTCGTCATCAGACTTCAACGGAGAGCGTGCTTGCGCGGTCACGTCACTCCAATTTATTTCATACCTCTGCCGGACATTAACCCCATCTGCAGCCTATCAGCCGCGGCGGAGCGCCGGAGTCATTGGTATTCATTAATGACGGAGCCCATATTCAGAAGAACACCATCAACATACATATAGATAATGTGGTCATCTTGTATATATTGTTCATTATCGCACAACATGATATCAATGCTGACTGCGGCCACAATCTATATGTCATACTTATAACATTAGTCGGGCATATATGATACAATTGCTTTGGTCCAAACACGCATAGTTTGGTATAGCCCTGTCAACCTAGGCTCCATTTTACATACGTTATCAAATTTCACAGACCCGAAGCATACATATCTAATATATGCTGATAAATGTTAATATTAAAAATAGAAATATTAGGTACATGTTATAAATATAAGAATTATTCTCTAAAATCCTCATATAAAATATAAAATAGTAAAAGAATATTAAAAGAATATATATGAAAAAATATATTAAAAAAATATTTTAACGATTACATTCACATACCTAATACCAAAATATCCTGCATGGGTGTGCAGGTATTCAGCAAAACACTAAGCTCACTGGTTCCAGATATAGTTATAGGACCTAGCTATTGTATTAGTCTGTTAGTGCCAGTCATGTTACCGATCCGATGGTAAAGCGCACCTTGCACTAAAGAAATTTGCTAAAAAGACGATTAAAGTGAAAACTACATGACTGTATTTCAACCCTTAGATTGGAGCTGGAGTGATCTTCCCCCATCAGTAATCACTGATGAAGCAATTCACATCCAGCTCTACATTAAGACCCCTAGGATGGAGTACATCCGTAAGGTATATCCAGTACGTCTCACGACGTGATAATTCCCTGACCATGTTTGATCCCCTCCAATTGGGGTGTATTCTGTCAATTCCCCAAAATTTTAAACCTGAGGGGTCTTGGTTGTGTTTTAGTTTAAAATGTAAGGATACGCTATGGTCTTTGTATCCCTTGATGATGTTTGTTATATGCTCGGATACACGTTTGGATAGAGTCCTTTTTGTGCGTCCAATGTACATTTTGCCACAAGGGCATTGCAGACAGTACACGACATAGGTGGTATGGCAGGAAATACACTCTTTAATATCGAATTGTCTCCCATTGGCACTAGAAGTAAAGGAACTCATACCTCTTGGATGTTCTCTTACTTGTCGACAGGAGATGCATCTCCGGCAGGCAAAGAAACCGGGTCTATCCCAGAACATTTTGGGTTTGTTAGGGGGGTCTATGATTTTTTTGACCACCTTGTCCCCAAAAGAAGGGCCTTTTCTGTAAATAAATACAGGAGCCTCTGGGATGACCTCTCCCAAGAACTTATCCATACAGAGGATTCCCCAATGTTGTTTAAAAATATTCTCGATTTTCTTGTATTGCTCGTTGAAATTAGTAATGAAGCCCCACTCATGTCTTTTGTTTTCCTCTTTCGTTTTGTCTTCAAGGCAGTTGTTCTGTGAAAGCTTTCCAACTTCTTGTATAATACTATCCAATCTCGAGGGACAATATCCTTTTTCGACAAAACGTTCTTTCAAAAGGCCAGATTGTGCCAGATAATCCGTGTCACTGGTACAATTCCTCCTAATGCGGAGGAACTGGCCCTTTGGGATGTTTTTCAGCCAGTTTGGATGGTGCCCACTGAACATGGGAAGATACCCATTCCTGTCAGTGGGCTTAACCACTTGCCGACCGCCGCACGACTATCTACGGCGGCGGTCAGCCCCTCACAGGCAAAGTGACGTAGGTCTACGTCGCTCGCCTGTGAGGGTTTAGGGAGCGAGCGCGCGCCGCCGGAGGCGCGCTCCCGCTCCCGCGTGGTCACGGACCCCCCCGCGCGTGTGACCGGCGGACCCGATCGCCGCCGGCCACTCTGCGATCGGCGGGGGAGAGGGAGAAAGTCAGGCAGCTTGTGTAAACAAGCTGCCTGTCATTCTCCTCTCTGTATGAGAGCTGATCACATGGATCTACTATGTAGATCCATTGATCACTCTGCATACAGTTGAAGCCACAGCCAATCACAGTTAGAATCACGCCCCTAGGGACACACACAGCCCCTCCCTCTCAAATAAAGTTAACCCCTTCACTACCAGTGTATTTTTACAGTAACAGTGCATATATATAGCACTGATTACTGTAGAAATGTCACTGGTAACCCCAAAAGTGTCAAAAATGTCAGTCAAGGGTCCGATCTTTCCACCGCAATGTCGCAGTACCGCAAAAAAAATCGCAGATCGCCGCCATTACGCGTTAAAAAAAAAAACAACAAAAATGACAAAAATCTTTCCCTTTGTTAGTAAACGCAATAACTTTTGCGCAAACCAATCAAAATACGCTTTTTGCGATTTTTTTTACCAAACATAGGTAGCATAAAACAAATTGGCCGAAAATATTAAAAAATTTTGATTTTTACATTTTTTTTGGGGGAATTTCATATAAAAAAAAGGGAAAAATATTGCTATTTTTGCAAAATTTACGCTCTTTTTTTGTTTATAGCGCGTGATCAAAAAATCGCACAGGTGATCAAATACCGCCAAAAGAAAGCTCTGTTTGTGGGAAAAAAAGGACGCCAAATTCGTTTAGGTACAGCGTCGCACGACCGCGCAATTGTCCGTTAAAGTCACGCAGTGCCGAATCGCAAAATACCCTCTGGTCGTTTAGCAGCCAAATCCTCCGGGGCTTAAGTGGTTAAAGTAGGCCTTAGTGCCAACTTTACCATCTCGCAGGAAGACCTCCACATCAAGGTAATGGATGTTGGTTTTGCTCCAACTGAAGTCCAAGCGAATGTTGTTCTGGTTGTTATTTAGATGTTGCATAAATAACAATAAGGACTCTTCAGTTCCCCTCCAAATGAAGAACATATCATCTATGTATCTTTTGTAAAGGAGCAGTTCTGGTTTCTGATAACAATAGATGAATCTGTCTTCCCACTCTCCCATAAAAAGATTGGCTAGGCTGGGGGCATACTTCGCCCCCATCGCCACGCCTCTTTTTTGGGTATAAAAACTACCCCCAAACCAAAAATAATTGTGGGAGAGACAATAGATAAGCAGGTGAGCCAGAAATCTTTTTTGGATGTCAGGGATATCCTCCCTTTGACTAAAAGCCCAATTAAGGGCTAGTAGGGCATCGTCATGTTGGATTATCGTGTATAGTGACGCCACATCGGCCGTCACCAGAAACACGTCGCCTGTATCTAAACCTTCCAAACATACCAGAGATTTTAGAAAGTCTTTTGTATCCTTCAAGTATGATTTGGTTACTTATGGTTACGATATCAGGGTACTGACAAAAAAGGAGAAGAGGTACTTAGTTCCTAGCTTCAGCAGGGTGCCGACGATTTATACGCTCCCAAAAATCCATAAGGATGCAAATAACCCTCCTCCAAGACCGATAGTTAATAGCATCAATTCAGTCACATCAAGGGCTGGTGAATACCTTGACCATTTTTTACAAAACAGCGTGGTGAAGACCAAATCATACTTGAAGGATACAAAAGACTTTCTAAAATCTCTGGTATGTTTGGAAGGTTTAGATACAGGCGACGTGTTTCTGGTGACGGCCGATGTGGCGTCACTATACACGATAATCCAACATGACGATGCCCTACTAGCCCTTAATTGGGCTTTTAGTCAAAGGGAGGATATCCCTGACATCCAAAAAAGATTTCTGGCTCACCTGCTTATCTATTGTCTCTCCCACAATTATTTTTGGTTTGGGGGTAGTTTTTATACCCAAAAAAGAGGCGTGGCGATGGGGGCGAAGTATGCCCCCAGCCTAGCCAATCTTTTTATGGGAGAGTGGGAAGACAGATTCATCTATTGTTATCAGAAACCAGAACTGCTCCTTTACAAAAGATACATAGATGATATGTTCTTCATTTGGAGGGGAACTGAAGAGTCCTTATTGTTATTTATGCAACATCTAAATAACAACCAGAACAACATTCGCTTGGACTTCAGTTGGAGCAAAACCAACATCCATTACCTTGATGTGGAGGTCTTCCTGCGAGATGGTAAAGTTGGCACTAAGGCCTACTTTAAGCCCACTGACAGGAATGGGTATCTTCCCATGTTCAGTGGGCACCATCCAAACTGGCTGAAAAACATCCCAAAGGGCCAGTTCCTCCGCATTAGGAGGAATTGTACCAGTGACATGGATTATCTGGCACAATCTGGCCTTTTGAAAGAACGTTTTGTCGAAAAAGGATATTGTCCCTCGAGATTGGATAGTATTATACAAGAAGTTGGAAAGCTTTCACAGAACAACTGCCTTGAAGACAAAATGAAAGAGGAAAACAAAAGACATGAGTGGGGCTTCATTACTAATTTCAACGAGCAATACAAGGAAATCGAGAATATTTTTAAACAACATTGGGGAATCCTCTGTATGGATAAGTTCTTGGGAGAGGTCATCCCAGAGGCTCCTGTATTTATTTACAGAAAAGGCCCTTCTTTTGGGGACAAGGTGGTCAAAAAAATCATAGACCCCCCTAACAAACCCAAAATGTTCTGGGATAGACCCGGTTTCTTTTAGTGTTGAGCGAACACGGACTGTATTATTCGTGTTCGTACCGAATAATTGGATTTTTTTTACCCGAACACGGACACGGACACTTTACTGTATGTTCGGGTAAAAATCCGTGTTCGGTCGTTTTATTTCCGGGTTTTGCATGCTTTGGCGCTCTTTTCATGGCGGGCTTTCAACAGCCAATCAACAATCGTTTAACTGGTGTGCCTTAAGCCATCCCAGCCATGCCTGCAAATGTCTTAGTAGCTGTGATTGGCCGTCTGAAGCATGTGACCAAGTCTTTATAAGTTCGAGGCAGCCGCCGCAGCAGCGTCATTCTGCTGCTTAGCTAAGGGACAGAGCACACATCAATGTGCTGGCTGCTGATTAGGGAAAGATAGGCAGGAAAAAACCATTTGTGTCCGGATAGAATTGAGGGACAGGTCGGAGTGTTTAGGCAGGGCGAGTTGTAGGCATTTTAGGGATAGAGTCTGCTGAATTATAGGGTCAGTGTCTTCTACAAACTACAATCGATATTGCTGTGTGGGGGGTGGGGTGAATCTGCACTCAATCCTGATCTACGATCTCTTCTCAATCCTGTTAGGGACAGAGTCTGCTGAATTTTAGGGAAACTGTGTTCTACAAACTACAATCGATATTGCTGTGTGGTGTGGGATTGGAGATAGGCAGGTGTCAGTGATCCACATCCATTTTTCTGTGTGTGAGCTGCAGTGAACACAATCTTTTTGGGCTGCAGTGAACACAATCTTTTTGGGCTGCAGTGAACACAATCTTTTTGGGCTGCAGTGAACACAATCTTTTTGGGCTGCAGTGAACACAATCTTTTTGGGGTGCAGTGAACAAAATCTTTTTGGGGTGCAGTGAACACAATCCTTTTTGGTGTGCAGTGAACACAATCTTTGTGGGGTGCAGTGAACAAAATCCTTTGTGGGGTGCAGTGAACACAATCTTTTTGGGGTGCAGTGAACAAAATCCTTTTTGGGGTGCAGTGAACAACATCCTTTTTGGGGTGCAGTGAACACAATCTTTTTGGGGTGCAGTGAACAAAATCCTTTGTGGGGTGCAGTGAACACAATCTTTTTGGGGTGCAGTGAACACAATCTTTTTGGGGTGGAGTGAACAACATCCTTTTTGGGGTGCAGTGAACAAAATCCTTTTTGGGGTGCAGTGAACAAAATCATTTTTGGGGTGCAGTGAACACAATCTTTTTGGGGTGCAGTGAACACAATCTTTGTGGGGTGCAGTGAACACAATCTTTTTGGGGTGGAGTGAACAACATCCTTTTTGGGGTGCAGTGAACAACATCCTTTTTGGGGTGCAGTGAACACAATCTTTTTGGGGTGCAGTGAACACAATCTTTGTGGGGTACAGTGAACACAATCTTTGTGGGGTGCAGTGAACACAATCTTTGGGGGGTACAGTGAACACAATCTTTTTGGGGTGCAGTGAACACAATCTTTGTGGGGTGCAGTGAACACAATCTTTTTGGGGTGGAGTGAACAAAATCATTTTTGGGGTGCAGTGAACAACATCCTTTTTGGGGTGCAGTGATCAAAATCCTTTTTGGGGTGCAGTGAACACAATCTTTTTGGGGTGCAGTGAACAAAATCCTTTGTGGGGTGCAGTGAACAGAATCTTTGTGGGGTGCAGTGAACACAATCTTTGGGGGGGTACAGTGAACACAATCTTTTTGGGGTGCAGTGAACACAATCTTTGTGGGGTACAGTGAACAGAATCTTTGTGGGGTGCAGTGAACACAATCTTTGGGGGGTACAGTGAACACAATCTTTTTGGGGTGCAGTGAACACAATCTTTGGGGGGTACAGTGAACACAATCTTTTTGGGGTGCAGTGAACACAATCTTTGTGGGGTGCAGTGAACACAATCTTTGGGGGGTACAGTGAACACAATCTTTTTGGGGTGCAGTGAACAACATCCTTTTAGGGTGCAGTGAACACAATCTTTGTGGGGTGCAGTGAACAACATCCTTTTAGGGTGCAGTGAACACAATCTTTGTGGGGTACAGTGAACAGAATCTTTGTGGGGTGCAGTGAACACAATCTTTGGGGGGTACAGTGAACACAATCTTTGTGAGGTGCAGTGAACACAATCTTTGTGGGGTGCAGTGAACACAATCATTGTGGGGTGCAGTGAACTCAATCTTTGTGGGGTACAGTGAACACAATCTCATACTTCTGAAGATTTGAGGGTGCTGCCTGTTCCATACTCCCCCTACTCCTCATCTAGCCTTTTAGGGGTACAAACAATAGTAATTGGGGCCTAGTGTGGTTGTGTACGTGTGATATACATACACTTTTTTTGGATCATATTTTCTATTCCGCTATTTAATCAAAAACCTTTGGGGATCAGTTAAATTAGGGGATAGTCTGTGTTGGTACGTGTGAGAGAGATCCACCTTTCCAAGTTGTTGGGGTTCATCTCATACTTCTGAAGGTTTGAGGGTGCTGCCTGTTCCATACTCCCCCTACTCCTAGCCTTTTAGGGGTACAAACAATAGTAATTGGGGCCTAGTGTGGTTGTGTACGTGTGATATACATACACTTTTTTTGGATCATATTTTCTATTCCGCTATTTAATCAAAAACCTTTGGGGATCAGTTAAATTGGGGGATAGTCTGTGTTGGTACGTGTGAGAGAGATCCACCTTTCCAAGTTGTTGGGGTTCATCTCATACTTCTGAAGGTTTGAGGGTGCTGCCTGTTCCATACCCCCCCTACTCCTCATCTAGCCTTTTAGGGGTACAAACAATAGTAATTGGGGCCTAGTGTGGTTGTGTACGTGTGATATACATACACTTTTTTTGGATCATATTTTCTATTCCGCTATTTAATCAAAAACCTTTGGGGATCAGTTAAATTGGGGGATAGTCTGTGTTGGTACGTGTGAGAGAGATCCACCTTTCCAAGTTGTTGGGGTTCATCTCATACTTCTGAAGGTTTGAGGGTGCTGCCTGTTCCATACCCCCCCTACTCCTCATCTAGCCTTTTAGGGGTACAAACAATAGTAATTGGGGCCTA
This sequence comes from Pelophylax lessonae, assembly GCF_965119305.1. Lineage (NCBI taxonomy): Eukaryota > Metazoa > Chordata > Amphibia > Anura > Ranidae > Pelophylax > Pelophylax lessonae. The sequence continues at coordinate 272,297,307 of NC_138770.1, forward strand.
GTGTGGTTGTGTACGTGTGATATACATACACTTTTTTTGGATCATATTTTCTATTCCGCTATTTAATCAAAAACCTTTGGGGATCAGTTAAATTGGGGGATAGTCTGTGTTGGTACGTGTGAGAGAGATCCACCTTTCCAAGTTGTTGGGGTTCATCTCATACTTCTGAAGGTTTGAGGGTGCTGCCTGTTCCATACCCCCCCTACTCCTCATCTAGCCTTTTAGGGGTACAAACAATAGTAATTGGGGCCTAGTGTGGTTGTGTACGTGTGATATACATACACTTTTTTTGGATCATATTTTCTATTCCGCTATTTAATCAAAAACCTTTGGGGATCAGTTAAATTGGGGGATAGTCTGTGTTGGTACGTGTGAGAGAGATCCACCTTTCCAAGTTTTTGGGGTTCATCTCATACTTCTGAAGATTTGAGGGTGCTGCCTGTTCCATACCCCCCCTACTCCTCATCTAGCCTTTTAGGGGTACAAACAATAGTAATTGGGGCCTAGTGTGGTTGTGTACGTGTGATATACATACACTTTTTTTGGATCATATTTTCTATTCCGCTATTTAATCAAAAACCTTTGGGGATCAGTTAAATTGGGGGATAGTCTGTGTTGGTACGTGTGAGAGAGATCCACCTTTCCAAGTTGTTGGGGTTCATCTCATACTTCTGAAGGTTTGAGGGTGCTGCCTGTTCCATACTCCCCCTACTCCTAGCCTTTTAGGGGTACAAACAATAGTAATTGGGGCCTAGTGTGGTTGTGTACGTGTGATATACATACACTTTTTTTGGATCATATTTTCTATTCCGCTATTTAATCAAAAACCTTTGGGGATCAGTTAAATTGGGGGATAGTCTGTGTTGGTACGTGTGAGAGAGATCCACCTTTCCAAGTTGTTGGGGTTCATCTCATACTTCAGAAGGTTTGAGGGTGCTGCCTGTTCCATACTCCCCCTACTCCTCATCTAGCCTTTTAGGGGTACAAACAATAGTAATTGGGGCCTAGTGTGGTTGTGTACGTGTGATATACATACACTTTTTTTGGATCATATTTTCTATTCCGCTATTTAATCAAAAACCTTTGGGGATCAGTTAAATTGGGGGATAGTCTGTGTTGGTACGTGTGAGAGAGATCCACCTTTCCAAGTTGTTGGGGTTCATCTCATACTTCAGAAGGTTTGAGGGTGCTGCCTGTTCCATACTCCCCCTACTCCTCATCTAGCCTTTTAGGGGTACAAACAATAGTAATTGGGGCCCAGTGTGGTTGTGTACGTGTGATATACATACACTTTTTTTGGATCATATTTTCTATTCCGCTATTTAATCAAAAACCTTTGGGGATCAGTTAAATTGGGGGATAGTCTGTGTTGGTACGTGTGAGAGAGATCCACCTTTCCAAGTTGTTGGGGTTCATCTCATACTTCTGAAGGTTTGAGGGTGCTGCCTGTTCCATACCCCCCCTACTCCTCATCTAGCCTTTTAGGGGTACAAACAATAGTAATTGGGGCCTAGTGTGGTTGTGTACGTGTGATATGCATACACTTTTTTTGGATCATATTTTCTATTCCGCTATTTAATCAAAAACCTTTGGGGATCAGTTAAATTGGGGGATAGTCTGTGTTGGTACGTGTGAGAGAGATCCACCTTTCCAAGTTGTTGGGGTTCATCTCATACTTCTGAAGGTTTGAGGGTGCTGCCTGTTCCATACCCCCCCTACTCCTCATCTAGCCTTTTAGGGGTACAAACAATAGTAATTGGGGCCTAGTGTGGTTGTGTACGTGTGATATACATACACTTTTTTTGGATCATATTTTCTATTCCGCTATTTAATCAAAAACCTTTGGGGATCAGTTAAATTGGGGGATAGTCTGTGTTGGTACGTGTGAGAGAGATCCACCTTTCCAAGTTTTTGGGGTTCATCTCATACTTCTGAAGATTTGAGGGTGCTGCCTGTTCCATACCCCCCCTACTCCTCATCTAGCCTTTTAGGGGTACAAACAATAGTAATTGGGGCCTAGTGTGGTTGTGTACGTGTGATATACATACACTTTTTTTGGATCATATTTTCTATTCCGCTATTTAATCAAAAACCTTTGGGGATCAGTTAAATTGGGGGATAGTCTGTGTTGGTACGTGTGAGAGAGATCCACCTTTCCAAGTTGTTGGGGTTCATCTCATACTTCTGAAGGTTTGAGGGTGCTGCCTGTTCCATACCCCCCCTACTCCTCATCTAGCCTTTTAGGGGTACAAACAATAGTAATTGGGGCCTAGTGTGGTTGTGTACGTGTGATATACATACACTTTTTTTGGATCATATTTTCTATTCCGCTATTTAATCAAAAACCTTTGGGGATCAGTTAAATTGGGGGATAGTCTGTGTTGGTACGTGTGAGAGAGATCCACCTTTCCAAGTTGTTGGGGTTCATCTCATACTTCTGAAGGTTTGAGGGTGCTGCCTGTTCCATACTCCCCCTACTCCTCATCTAGCCTTTTAGGGGTACAAACAATAGTAATTGGGGCCTAGTGTGGTTGTGTACGTGTGATATACATACACTTTTTTTGGATCATATTTTCTATTCCGCTATTTAATCAAAAACCTTTAGGGATCAGTTAAATTGGGGGATAGTCTGTGTTGGTACGTGTGAGAGAGATCCACCTTTCCAAGTTGTTGGGGTTCATCTCATACTTCTGAAGGTTTGAGGGTGCTGCCTGTTCCATACTCCCCCTACTCCTAGCCTTTTAGGGGTACAAACAATAGTAATTGGGGCCTAGTGTGGTTGTGTACGTGTGATATACATACACTTTTTTTGGATCATATTTTCTATTCCGCTATTTAATCAAAAACCTTTGGGGATCAGTTAAATTGGGGGATAGTCTGTGTTGGTACGTGTGAGAGAGATCCACCTTTCCAAGTTGTTGGGGTTCATCTCATACTTCAGAAGGTTTGAGGGTGCTGCCTGTTCCATACTCCCCCTACTCCTCATCTAGCCTTTTAGGGGTACAAACAATAGTAATTGGGGCCCAGTGTGGTTGTGTACGTGTGATATACATACACTTTTTTTGGATCATATTTTCTATTCCGCTATTTAATCAAAAACCTTTGGGGATCAGTTAAATTGGGGGATAGTCTGTGTTGGTACGTGTGAGAGAGATCCACCTTTCCAAGTTGTTGGGGTTCATCTCATACTTCTGAAGGTTTGAGGGTGCTGCCTGTTCCATACCCCCCCTACTCCTCATCTAGCCTTTTAGGGGTACAAACAATAGTAATTGGGGCCTAGTGTGGTTGTGTACGTGTGATATACATACACTTTTTTTGGATCATATTTTCTATTCCGCTATTTAATCAAAAACCTTTGGGGATCAGTTAAATTGGGGGATAGTCTGTGTTGGTACGTGTGAGAGAGATCCACCTTTCCAAGTTGTTGGGGTTCATCTCATACTTCTGAAGGTTTGAGGGTGCTGCCTGTTCCATACCCCCCCTACTCCTCATCTAGCCTTTTAGGGGTACAAACAATAGTAATTGGGGCCTAGTGTGGTTGTGTACGTGTGATATACATACACTTTTTTTGGATCATATTTTCTATTCCGCTATTTAATCAAAAACCTTTGGGGATCAGTTAAATTGGGGGATAGTCTGTGTTGGTACGTGTGAGAGAGATCCACCTTTCCAAGTTTTTGGGGTTCATCTCATACTTCTGAAGATTTGAGGGTGCTGCATGTTCCATACTCCTCTTCCTCATCCTCCCTTTAGGGTAGGAAAAAATTTAATCGGGCCTAGTCTGTGTTTGTACGTGTGAGATACACAGTTTTTTATCCTATTCCGCTATTCAATACACACCCTTTTGGTGTAAAAAACATTAAATTGCGGCATAGTTTGCATATTTGACATTTGCATATATTGTGCCTTGTTGCGCTGTTTTGGGTACTCCACCAACATGGCCAGTGGCAATGACGCCATTCTCAGCTTAACTATCCCACTTCTATGCCTCCTTGAAAAAACAATTTGGGCGATGATGGAAGAGGATGTGGCACAGGATGAGGAGGAGGAGGAGGAGGATGAAGAGGTAACATTTCAAAGGCTTTCAGGGCAGTCATTCGCAAGGGGCTCCGAGGGTGGGTTCCTGCACACACAAACGCCAGGGACACAATTGTCCAGCAGGGGCACAGTTCTGGAGGATGAGGAGGATGAGGAGGAGGAGGAGCTGGAGGAGGAGATGGAACCATGTTCACAGCAGGGTGGCACCCAGGCCAGCTCATGGCCATCACTGGTGCGTGGCTGGGGGGATACAGAGGACACGGACGATACACCTCCCACAGAGGACAGCCTTTCGTCGCCTCTGGGCAGCCTGGCACACATGAGCGATTACATGCTGCAGTGTCTCCACAACGACCGCCGAGTTGCCCACATTCTAACTTGTGCTGATTACTGGGTGGCCACGCTGCTGGATCCCCGTTACAAGGACAACGTACCGTCCTTAATTCACTCACTGGAGCGCGATCGCAAGATGCGCGAGTACAAGCGCACGCTGGTAGACGCCATGCTGCTGGCATTCCCATCTGACAGCGGGGCCACAGTGGAAGCACAAGGCAGAGGAGGAGGAGGAGGAGGTCGCCAACGCAACCAGGGCACCGCCAGCACCTCAGAAGGCAGGGTTAGCATGGCCGAAATGTGGAAAAGCTTTGTCAGCACGCCACAACAAACAGCAGCACCAGCAGCTCAGATGGAACGTCTTAGCAGGAGGCAGCATTTTACCAACATGGTGGAGCAGTATGTGTGCACACGCCTACATGTAGTGAATGACGGGTCTGCCCCCTTCAACTTCTGGGTCTCCAAATTGGGCACATGGCCTGAGCTTGCCCTTTACGCCTTGGAGGTGCTGGCGTGCCCTGCAGCCAGTGTATTATCTGAACGGGTATTTAGCACGGCTGGGGGCGTTATAACAGACAAGCGCAGCCGCCTGTCCAGAGACAATGTGGACAAGCTCACGTTCATTAAAATGAACCAGGCATGGATCCCACGGGACTTTTCCGTACCTTATGCAGAATAGCAATGGATACCGACCTTACCCACCCATTGTTCCATTTTTGCTCTTTCTCACTCTTTTGGGGTGTACCCTCATTTAAAATTTTTGAAAAGAAGCAGTGTTGGCTACCTCGTCCTCCTCCTCAGGGCCAGATTAATGTAGGGGCTATTGGAGCTGCAGCTCCAGGCCCCTACCTTTTATATAGGCCCCGGGTTGGCCATATTCACTGTTACCGCTCTTCTGTCACTTGTAAACACAGAAGTCTGGCTTCTATGCTCGCTTCCCCAGGCAGCACCCTCAGAACCTCCCCACACAGCGTGAAGGCCGGACAAGGAGGGACAGTTGGCGATGCATGGATGTGTTTATGGGCTTCAGAGACAGCATCCCATGTTGAATTAGGCATGCATGGCTGCACCCTTCCTCCTCTGGGTGCATGGCAAGGCACGGCCCTTAAGGCCCTTCAAAATCCTCAGCACCAAGCCCATGATGCTGTTAATCCGGCCCTGGTCCTCCTCCACCGCCGCTTCCACCTACACCGCCCATAGGTGTGCGCAGCCTATTGCATTAAGGTGTGCACCCCAAAGTTGAAATACACATGCATGTGTTTGCCAGCAGGGAGAGTAATGTATCGGGGCCATGTACCTGTAGGCAAGGAGAAATAGAGCAGAGCAGGTCCCAGGGAGATCTTTCCCATCTCCTCACTGGCAATGCTATGTGCCCTAGGTGATTAGGGTGTGCCCAGGCACACCCAGCACACCCTGTGCGCACGCCTATGTCACCGCCACATCCACCACCACCTCAACCTCCCTCCTACTCCATATGGGCCTCGTCCTTCAGAGATGAAGAAGAACATTGTTTTATTTTTCTGTTTTTTTTTGTTGTTTTAAGTTATTTCCCTATCCACATTTGTTTGCAGAGCACTTGCCATGCTCTTAATTACGTTTTGCTGCCATTTGCAGCACTCTAGCCCTTTCCTTTGGTGTTTTAGAGCCATTTTAGTGCCTTAAAGTTCGGGTCCCCATTGACTTCAATGGGGTTCGGTGTCCGGGAAAAGTTCGGTAAAAGTCCGGGACACGGACCCGGACTTTTTTTTAAAGTTCGGCCGAACCCGTCGAACACGGACATCTAGGTGTCCGCTCAACCCTAGTTTCTTTGCCTGCCGGAGATGCATCTCCTGTCGACAAGTAAGAGAACATCCAAGAGGTATGAGTTCCTTTACTTCTAGTGCCAATGGGAGACAATTCGATATTAAAGAGTGTATTTCCTGCCATACCACCTATGTCGTGTACTGTCTGCAATGCCCTTGTGGCAAAATGTACATTGGACGCACAAAAAGGACTCTATCCAAACGTGTATCCGAGCATATAACAAACATCATCAAGGGATACAAAGACCATAGCGTATCCTTACATTTTAAACTAAAACACAACCAAGACCCCTCAGGTTTAAAATTTTGGGGAATTGACAGAATACACCCCAATTGGAGGGGATCAAACATGGTCAGGGAATTATCACGTCGTGAGACGTACTGGATATACCTTACGGATGTACTCCATCCTAGGGGTCTTAATGTAGAGCTGGATGTGAATTGCTTCATCAGTGATTACTGATGGGGGAAGATCACTCCAGCTCCAATCTAAGGGTTGAAATACAGTCATGTAGTTTTCACTTTAATCGTCTTTTTAGCAAATTTCTTTAGTGCAAGGTGCGCTTTACCATCGGATCGGTAACATGACTGGCACTAACAGACTAATACAATAGCTAGGTCCTATAACTATATCTGGAACCAGTGAGCTTAGTGTTTTGCTGAATACCTGCACACCCATGCAGGATATTTTGGTATTAGGTATGTGAATGTAATCGTTAAAATATTTTTTTAATATATTTTTTCATATATATTCTTTTAATATTCTTTTACTATTTTATATTTTATATGAGGATTTTAGAGAATAATTCTTATATTTATAACATGTACCTAATATTTCTATTTTTAATATTAACATTTATCAGCATATATTAGATATGTATGCTTCGGGTCTGTGAAATTTGATAACGTATGTAAAATGGAGCCTAGGTTGACAGGGCTATACCAAACTATGCGTGTTTGGACCAAAGCAATTGTATCATATATGCCCGACTAATGTTATAAGTATGACATATAGATTGTGGCCGCAGTCAGCATTGATATCATGTTGTGCGATAATGAACAATATATACAAGATGACCACATTATCTATATGTATGTTGATGGTGTTCTTCTGAATATGGGCTCCGTCATTAATGAATACCAATGACTCCGGCGCTCCGCCGCGGCTGATAGGCTGCAGATGGGGTTAATGTCCGGCAGAGGTATGAAATAAATTGGAGTGACGTGACCGCGCAAGCACGCTCTCCGTTGAAGTCTGATGACGAAACGCGTTAGGGCGGTGACTTGCGCGGTCACCTCGGCAACAGGACGCTGTACGACCTAGGAATCCGGAGGTTCCGGGACGCTGTGAAGCAAGCGGGAGTCCGGTAAGCGGCCGACAGTGACCGTACTGCCACACCGATCTATACATGCTTGTTCTATTCCTTTTTATGTGAGTGTAATGGGTGAAGGGGGGAGTTGTGAATAAAGGTACATGGTGTTTTAAGCAATATTGCCCTATGTGTATCTTTGCTCCTTCCTTATGCACCGCAACCATTTGGGAGATTTTCTACTGTGTATGACCCGGTGTTCCAAGGATCCGTTTGCGGAGAGAGTCCAGACTGGTTTTCATTATTGGGCGTGTATGCTTGAGCCTTCTGGTAAGCGTATATATGCATATATCCCACGAGTGGTGAGGTGGAGGTGCACATTGACTAACGGCAAGGTGGAGCGTTATACCCGCACTGAGGCTAAGTGGTGTTGGACTTCTCTATCAGCACGGACTTTATTCTATTTTTATTACAATAATTACTGTGGACTTACATTTAATTCATACATTTGTAGCAATTTATTTGCTTATGATCACTTTTGCATCCTATGTGGATAACTCATTAAGCGCCGCTTGTGCGTATTTATATGCACCTTTTTTCCATTTGTGTATTTATTTAAGGTGGCTGCTCTTTTAGTCTTTTATACTAAGCGCTGGGTGATTGAGTGTTCAGATTTTCTTGGTGCTCAGTCCTTTTTTCTGATATAGATGTAATATGTCTGTTATACGATTGAAACAATGTTTTTTTCTATTAACATAATGGAGGAATATCCATAGCTCCATTTATTTTCCCCCTGGGGAAAGGTTTCACATGAAACGCGACGGGTCATTTGCCAAAATCTTTTTATTGATGCTCCATGCATCCTGATGATCATCTATTCTAAGCCGTGAAATTATTTTATTGTCCATACACTTATACAATTTTGTGATGTATTTTTGTTGAATACTTCCTTGTTTCACTATATTTTATCTTTATATGATTGAATAAAACAAGATTATACTACTATTGGTGTTTAGTTGGCTTTAAAGTCCCACCCATACAGGGGGGTTCTCTTAATATTACCTTTAACCCTAATATTGACCCCTAACCTTAAGCCCAATCCTAACCCCTAACACTAATATTAACCCCTAATTCTAATATTAACCCCTACTACTAACCCTAATATTGACCCCTAACCTCTAACCCTAATAGTAACCCCTAACCTCTAACCATAATAGTAACCCCTAAACCTAATAGTAACCCCTAACGCTAATATTAACTCCTATTCCTAACCTAATATTAAATACATTTAATAATTAAATAATAAAAAACTAATATTAACCCCAAACCCCAATATTGACCCCAACCATAATATTAACCTAGAATCCTAACTCCTAAACCTAATAACAATCTCTTAACCATAATTTTGACCCCTAACACTAATATTAATCCCTAATACTAATAGTAACCCCTAATGCCAACCCTAATATTGACCCCTAGCCTCAGTATTACCCCTAATATTACTATTGACCCCCTAATATCAACCCCTAATCTTGACCCTAATATGAAAAAAAATAGTAAATAATAATAAATAAAATCAGATGAAAAAGCTGAAATACATAGCAACAGATAATGAAACAGCTTATATTTTTCTTTATTGGCTAATAAAAAAATGCCAAAGCTCAAAAACACTGTACAAAAATGCTTAAAACACATTTAAAAAATACCCCAAAAACTTTAGTAAAAACGCAATGCTCAGGTGTGAATGCAGCCTAAGGCCCCTTTCACACAGGCGGACCGTTCAGATCCACCTGTCCGTTTATTTGGCGGATCTGAACGGTCCCCCCATGCATCCCTATGGGGCATCAGATGTCAGCGGAGACATGTCTGCTGACATCCGGTCCGATCCCTCAAATCTGAACGGATGGAAACCCTATTTTCCATCTGTCCAGCTTATCGGATTGGATGGGATTGGATTCCCCCATAGAGATGTACGGGGAACTGACACACAGCGCAGAGAACAGCTTTCATCCTCCTGCTCAGCGGGGGATCGGCGGATTGATCCCCCGCTGAGATAAACGGAGTCCGTCCGACGGACGGATAGTGTGAAAGGACCCTAAGATGCTCTTTTTATATCCAGTCAAGTTACTGACCTGTTGCCAATTAACCTAATTCATTTCAAAATGTTCTTCCAGCTCTTTGTTAGTACTACTTACTTTGCCTGCTTTGTCCCACTTTTCCAAAAATGTGTTGCTGCCATCAGTTTCAAAATACCTCTTTTTTTCTTAAAAATTGTACATTTTCTCAGTTTAAACATTTGATATGTTTTCTATTGTGAATAAAATATAGGTTTATGAGATTTGCAAATCATTGCATTCTGTTTTTATGTAGATTTTACACACTTTTTTGGAATTGGGATCGTATGTGTAAAAAATGCTATCTAAACAAACAGTACACATGCGTTTACTGCACATATTTGCAGTAAGGGGAAAAAAAAAAAAAAGTCTCTCTTTTCATAAGATGTTAAGTAGCAAACAACGAATGAATGTATTTAGAAATCTATTTAAATTATATATCATAGTTATCAGATTTTCTTTAAACACTAACAGGATTTCAGGGACCGCTAAATTTAATAAGAAATCTGTTGAAGTGAATATAGGTTTCAAAAAAAGAAACAAAGGCATGCTGTCTACTAGAGAGTACTGTATTAGATCAAAGGATATGATGTCAGTTGATAGAGAAACAGGTCAGGCAAGCCCAGGTAACTCAGGAAACAGGTTGCTAATTATTCACTAGCTAAATAGGTATACTATTGCAGCACTACAGTACTTCGCAGAGTCAGGAGGTCACAACCTGCACAGTAAGTTATTCAGCGTGGACAAGCTACCTTGCCTTTTTATTACATGAAAACTACAATGGGAGAAAAGGAATCAAATTCTGCCAGTGTGTCTCTGCAAGGTAAGTTCAACAGCCTGCTAAGTGATTTTTTTTTTCCGGAGTTCAGGTGTTAGATTAGTCTCTGCAACCTGTGATATTTTTATTGCCTCTTGCAACAGCATGTGTTAGCGTTTTCATACCTAAAGCAAGACTAATTGAAAATGTGGTGTGAGAGGAAAAAAAAAACAAAAAAACAGAAAGTGTTCTGAGTATAGGTATTTTTCTGTCGCACATTGTTAAGGTAATTTGTGAGTGATAACATGATCTGTGGCAGTGAGCTGGAGCTGGCATGCCCTATTCCTGGAAATGTATCATTCAGTCATCCTGCATCTGTCAGTTTGACAGGCTCTTGTACCAGTGCACGTTGTTAGTGCGTTTGATTATAACTGTGCATGTTCATTTGGTGTGTAAACATATGTATGGTGTAATCATCTTGTTACTGTTTGCTGCTTTTTATGCTAGACTTTACAAGTAGGCGAGAGTGTTTTGTGTCTTGTCTGAGCGTTTTGTATTCAATGGCATACTACTAAAAAATGAAAGCAGAGATTTTTTTTCCCATTGTTAGGGTTTTCTAGGGTGAGAATAGGGATGCAGCCATGTGCAGACTTAATTATTACAGCGCTGCATAGTAATGCATACGTGCAAACCAATTACCATCTATTAAAATGTAAGTTTACTGCAAACACATCAGTTAAAGAAAAGTAATCCTGGCTTGTTAGTATTGGTTGTTTGTACTTTTACGCTGCCTTTTGAAGTAAATGTAAAAGCATTGTTAATTTGCAGCAGGTTACTACATAGCAATGACACAGTGACCATGCAAGTCTCAGTGTTCTGCTCCACTGTAAACAATATATTTTGCATTCACGTGGTTCCAAAGCTTAGAGCAGCAATAACGAAACACTGTGCAAAAATTAAAATAAACAATTGCATTACATGTGGTTTAGGGCCGCTTTCACGTGGCTGTGTAGGTTGGGGGGGGGGGGGGTTGGTGCGGCATAAAAACAGGTGGCTGTGCTGCGGTTTTACTGGGTCCTGGCCATGTACCTGAATTTGTAACCCTTCAGCCTGACAGGGCTGTACACATGCCAGGAATCGTAATGCTTTGTGGCCGCTGAAATTTTCACTCTAGCCGAAGAATTTGACAGGTGTCACCTGTCAAACTTTCCCCCTGAGATCAATGTCTCGATTGTCTCACAGTGTAGCATTGTCTTTCAGTAATAAAAAAATTGGCAAAAAACAAGTGTCAAGAGGAAGCAGTAGTACTTCCTGAATGCTTGTCAGTCACTGATATTTACCCTCTGAAAAGCGTTCCTTCTGTCTGAAAAAACTTCTAAGGCTGGCAATACATTATACAATTTTCTTCTATAGTTTTCCTAGATTTACCAAAACCATATAATATGAGGTCAAACCTAAACCCTTTCAATTCAAATGCAATCAGGCAGGCCCTTTCACTACATAGTTGAAGGTAAATCTAAAGGAAATTAAATAAGGAAATTGTATAATGTATGGCCAGCCTTAGGCTTGTTAAGACTTGTGGATGTTAAAAACATGCGGTTGAGACTTTTTACTGCCCATTCAACCACCTTTTTAAGCTGCAAAGGTAACCGATGGAGGTGCAAAGCTTTGCTTCACGTCCACAGCAAAAACAATCACTTTCTGCCATTTAAGTACCTTGGGGCAACAATTACAGGGCTAGAAAAGGTGGTGAGGAAGGGTCAGCATCATGGCCTTTGTCCAGTGAGTGTGAACTGATTCAGGTTACATTCACTGGTTAGTGCTGGTGTGAATGACAGCAGAGGGAATATGCTGATTTCTGCTGGTGTTTCTGCCACCTGTGAGAGACTAGCTGCCACCGCCTAGTCCTGTATACTTCAAAAACAGGTCGGCTGCAGCTAGCCGTGGCTATCTGTCCAGCCAGTCATTGTCTGCGGTGATTGCTGCCTGGAACACACATCTGTAATTGGGGACCAATTACAACATGAGTGGTAACATGCAGTATTTTATGTAATATATACATTGTGGTAAGACCATTCACTTTGGGGTGTCAAAGTTTTTGCAATGCAGTTCAACACAAAGGCGGTTCACATGCATCTTTGTATTATTACTGAAATACAATAGTGTGAACAGATCCTAAAGCGTAATAATGTGAAACCAGGAATTAGAAGAGTGAGTAGCAGAGGTGTGCGTCACAAAAAATGGATGGCCAATCCTTTGGCAGATAAACTAATAAACAAATGAGTATTTTAACTGTGTATTTAGCTGTTTCTCTAGGGCTTACCTTTAACATGATGGAAAGTTGCAGTTAACAGTAAGAGCCCTTTCACACAGGCGTTCTGCCTGGCGGACTCGCTTTGCTCAGCGGGGGACTGATCCCCGTTGAGCAGGAGGATGACAAGTATGTTTCCGCTGACTGTGCTCAGGGCCCTGCTATTTTCTTTTTTTTCAAAGTGTTACATTTTGTAAAACCTGCACCTGATGCTGCCCTAATGTTTGTTTATATAGACAATTCAATAATGCAGTTACCCACTTGCCTGCCACAATACTTATGTATAGGCTGCAAGTGATTTACCAGGGTTATGGCTGAAGCTATCAGCCAAAGCCCTGACATTTTTGTTTTCAGCTGACGATTCTCTTTCTCATGAAAGCATCCTGAGCAACTAATTAGCTGCTGGATTGCTTTTAGAAGCAGCGGGAGGGGTCGACCACCTTCTGCTCGCTGATGTGTTTTAGGTTTACTGTTTTTACTGGTGAGCCCGAGAAATGATCTGCTGGTTTATGCGGCTGGAAATAGAGGTAAACAGTGACCAGATCATCTCTGATCACCTCTATGATCCAGGAGGACCAGATCAACGTCATGAAGGGTCTAGGACAGAAGTTAACAATTTTTTTTTTTAAAACAAAAAAAAAATGTTTTAATTGGAACGCGGAATGGCACCCCCTACTTGATACAAGAGTAAAAGCAAGATTTTAAAAGCAAGATTTTAAACTTTAAGTGAACCTTTACATTTAATTAATTTCCTTGATACTGCACAATGAGAGGTATTTTTCTTCTCTACATATACCTACCCTGAGGATATTTATTGCACCTGGTGAACCTGGAAATCTTTCTAAGCTGGTGTTGACTACCTGTAATGGGGGGTCACATATATCTGATATTTACCCTGAGGATATTTATTGCATCTGATGAACCCAGAAATCTTCCTAAGCTGATGTTGACCACCTGTAATGAGGGTCACATGTATCTGGTGAGTGGAATGTGCATGTGATTGCTGGTGGAGGAGTGGACATTTGCACAAGCCACGGGTGTCTTTTTTTAAGCAAATTCTCGTGGGAGAATATTGTATAATATTTGAGACTTTATGAGCACTGTATTTGTATTAATTTCTCCTAGAATTTGTTCACTGCTTTTTTTTTTTTTAGCGCGGTCTACCTGTTTGATATTTACACATAACCTGTAAAAATGTTTTAGGTGTTGTCTATGGAGATTTTTTAAGTATCTTAGGTTGTCACCATTCCACAAGCGATAAAAAAACAACTGCGCTAGTCCAGAAAGAAAAAAGCAACAACTTCAAGTGTGACCGACACCCCAAAAAACAATAATATAAATAAGTTGCACTAGAAAAATGAAACCTATAATTTGAATTATATGGTAATCAAAAAAATGTCCGTGTAAATGTCCAATAGTTGGAAACGTTTGCCTTAATGTCCATGTCATTTTGCTTTATGTTCACTATTCAGTTAAACACTTTTATCTGGGTGTTCTAATTGAAAAATAAAAACATTTGTTGGACAAATGTCAAACACATTCGTGTATGCTGCACAAATTTTGGCTGTAACTTCTCGAATAGAGCAATCCCTATGGGCTCCATCTAATGGCCAAATGTGGTGTATCTGCGCTAATGAGATCAGACGCACCTAAATGGCAGGACAGGGAGGATGACTATAGCGATTACAGGAACAATGTCCTATGAGGGTCCCTGCAGCAGGTGAGAGCTATTTTCTCCCCCTCTCCCTCCCACCAGTTCTTGTAGATGCCACCTGCTGTACTGATCGCCTCCCCCCCTCTCCTACCCACATTGGAATCTCCCTGCAGGCTGCTGTGTGCTCCCCCCTTGCAGCACTTCAAGCTTTCCCCTCCTGTTGACTGCTGTGGGCACACAGGGTGTTAAAGAGGGAGAGCTTAGAAAGGGGCTGGGAAATGTGTTATTTACCAGCCTCTTCCTTTATTGAATGATCAATCACTCACTGTGTTCATTCATAACTGAAGCATAGTGAACCGTGTTTACTATTCTTCAGTTTACAAATGAACAGGAGCCTCTGTCTCCTCCTTTTTCATCTGAAGTGCAGCTGAGGCTGCATAGAAAGAAATTGAAGAATCTGTGTCTTCAATGCTTTGTTTTAAAGGTGAGATTCCAGGGGCCTGTTTAGACCCCTGATATTTCACCCTACCCCCCCCCCCCCCCCAAAGTTTCAGGTATGCTCTCTATGGCCCCGTGATTTCCAACAGCAGCTCTGCTCACATTTCTATGATCCCCAAAATGTTTATAATGTATTCAAGCTCATGGCCTTGAAAAGCCTTCTACAGAGTAGTGGGGCAAAAGACACGCCTTTCGGTGCCTTGTAGAGCTGGCTTGCATAGTCCCCATGGTCTTGATTTGTCTGTGCAAAAACTCTAGCTTTTGGACTTCTTGGGGACTTAGCAAGGGGATACATTTTCAGGGTAGGTGCCAAGCGATGTGGGGTCACAAAGTATATTGAGCTGAGCTGAGAGCAAAGTAACGCATTTCACTGATACCTCAAATTAAACTTAAAAAAAAAAGTTGTAAGGGGCTTGAATGAATGTAAAACAATGCAATGTCATTTAGTATCATTTATCACTCTGGAATATTTACAGCTGCCATTATAGAATATAGAGCTGGGACATTTGCATAGTTCTGTTGATGGTTGTTTAACATTTCTTATTCATTCTTTTGCATGTGTACAATGTCAAAGAATTAAATATTTGTTCTCGGCTGACACTAAGCTCTATTCAGAAGACTATACTGGATGCCAGAACAGTTTGAAGGCCTGTCTGATTCGCAATGTAATCTGAGCCAGTCCTACTTTTTGTTCTCACACTGCAGTGAGAATACCTCTGCACACACATTTCACTTGTTCTACCTCAGCTATTTACTTTCCTCCCAATCTACCAATATGCCAGGGAATGTTTGTGACTTTTTAACCCTTACCCTTTCGAAATACACTTACTGCTTTCTATTTAGGGACCTTGCAAAGTGGGCAATGAATGTAAATCACAGTAAAAATACTAAGTACACATTGTTATTTAGCTCTCATTCTGGATGTAGTTCTAGTGAATATTTTTATAACCTCTTATACATGTTCAGAAAGGATGAAGATGCATTAGAAATGATTTAGGGACTAATAAAATTCACATAATCCACAGTACATGCAGTTGTTTGTGACTATTGCATTGCTTTTTGAACTTATGGGTGCTGTAGACACTTGTGTACATTGTGTAAATGTTCCTTAGACTTTAGATTATCCCTATATGTTATTATCTTTGTCACTTAAAGAGTCTGTAGGCAGGTTCCAAAAATGTAATTTCCATTGTGTATTAAAGAGCTAATGTTTGGTGGCTTGGGGGTTA
Source organism: Pelophylax lessonae (assembly GCF_965119305.1). Lineage (NCBI taxonomy): Eukaryota > Metazoa > Chordata > Amphibia > Anura > Ranidae > Pelophylax > Pelophylax lessonae. The sequence continues at coordinate 272,313,353 of NC_138770.1, forward strand.
ATGCGCTGTGGTAAGTCTGTCATTTGGCCTGCAGTGTTTCCCATAGCAGACATTTTTAATGGTTGTTGCTGGTCGTGGGAATGAGAAGGAACATACATAGGGAGATGTAGAGTTACACCAAGTACCCTTGGTAGGACCCTGAAACTGGACTGTTAGTGAGCCATGCTACCATTGGTTGGGAATCATGTTTAAAGTATGAGACCCCACAGCATAGCCCAAAGCCCAATTTAAAATGTAAACACTTGCCTTCCTTAGGCCATGTTTACATGACCTCGGGATCAAATGGTTATACACTCATGATACTGATATTGTTTTTTTTAGCCTTTTAACTTTCTTATAAAAGTAATCCAAACCGCTCTTCAGCCACCTGTTCCCTTTTATGGGGTCAGAAGGAAGTCCCCCCCTACCACCACCACCTGGCACCATTCTTGGGCTCTCCCATTCCATAGGGGAATCAAGGATCACTGTAAATAGGTGGGTAAGCAGCCCACAAAGTAGATGGAGGAACATCCATTCCTCCACTGTCTCTGTGATGAATGAAGCCAGATGCGACAAGGATTTTGTCACTTTTAAGTTTCAGTGCTGTGTTTGCCTGGCCACTACTGCCAGGAAGGCAGCTGATCAATCGATCTCTGTTTGATTGGCTGCATTGGAGGGCAGAGGAGGGATCAGGGGTCTAATTGACCTCTCCATAAAGAATAGCTGTAACGACCCAAAGCTATTACAGAGATGTTAATCTCCCTTGTGATAGCATAAACTGACTGAAAAAAGGTGGAAAATCCAATAAATTAAAAAAAAAAATCAGATGCAAACAGGCGTGCGCGGCCTGCATACATATGTAAACTGTGATTGTACCACACATGTGAGTTAATGCTATAAACATCAAATTGAGAGCAATAATTCCAGTGCCAAAGCTCAAGTATAACTGTAAACTGGTAACGTTTAGGGATGATCGAACTTTTGAAAAGTTCGGTTCGACCAGAACACCCAAACTTCCCGAGTTCGGGTCCGGATTCCAGAACCCCATTGAAATCAATGAGACCCGAACTTCGGTAATCAAAAAACACCATTTGAAGCCCTAAAACCCAATAAATGCCCCTAAAAAGTGCCTAGGGTTCTGGGTCATGCCCCAGGGACTATTAATCACACAAAAAAAGTTCTTAAAAATTGTCGTTTTTGATAGAGAGCCAAATATTGAAAAAAAAAAGAGATTTCTTTGGATTTAGTGTCTGGGGGGTCTAAAAAGTGTACCTGTGAAGTTTCAGCTCTTGAGCATGTCCAGAACCAGAAAAAAAAAAGATTGTTTGTATTAGAATTGCAGAAGAGCAGGCATAGGGCTCCGCTATTTTCACACCCCGCCGTTTTTGTTGCAGGCATTTATTGGGCTTTTTTGTGGACGTCTTTGGAGGGAGGCATGACATCTGAACTTTTGTGTAGGGGTATATATACACACACATATATATGTATATATACACATACACACATATAGGTGTGAAAGTAGCAGAACCCTATGCCTGCGCTAATGAAATTATTTGCAGGCATAGGGCTCCGCTCCTATCACACCTATATGTGTGTATGTGTATAAATACATATATGTGTGTGTGTATGCCCACAAAAAAAAATGCCCAAAAAAACGCCTGCAATAACACACCTGGGCGTTTTTGTTGCAGGCATTTTTTGGGCGTCTTTGGAGGCAGGCATAACATCTGAACTTCTGTGTAGGGGTATATATATACACACACTTATATGTGTATATATACACATACACACATATAGGTGTGATAGGAGCGGAGTCCTATGTCTGCAAATAATTTCATTAGCGCAGGCATAGGTTTCTGCTACTTTCACACCTATATATGTGTATGTGTATATATACATATATGTGTGTGTATATATACCCCTACACAGAAGTTCAGATGTCATGCCTGCCTCCAAAGACGTCCACAAAAAATCCCAATAAACGCCTGCAACAACAACGGCCAGGTGTGAAAATAGCGGAGCCACTACCCTGCTCTACTGCAATTCTAATACAAACAATCTTTTTTCTATGGCGGTCACCCTGACATGGAAGAGTTTGGTCACCCTGCCATAGCAGTCAGAGTCAGTTCACCCTACACTACACTACGGTCACCCTGACACTTAACACTTTCCCTACAGAAACTAGATTATTGAATCTAACTATAGTGGAAAATAGTACCCTAACTACACTAGATATCCCTTTCCTCACACTAATAATTGCTAAATGACACTTTTGAAGCAGGAGTAACAGAACTGCTTCCACTCTCTTCTACAGCCCCTGTATTACAATGCTAGAGATTTGGTGGGGCTATCTTATATACTGGGGGGGCATATTCACTACTGATTGGCCTCTGGACCCCCTAGTCACTCCAATCACATTCCTAGCATCCTCCTGCCCCCTCAATTGGCTTTCACTGATGGTTCTGGTCCAATCACGGCCTTTTAAAGCCCAGTTCCTGTCCCATTGCATTTTGGTTGGTTCTGGTTGCCGAATTCCGTACTTTTTTCAGCAAAAAGTTCGGAATTCGGACGAATTTCGAACAGTCAATGTTCGGGTCGAACCGATGTTCGACCCGAACCGTTCGATCATCCCTAGTAACCTGTAGAGGTGTTTAAAGCTGATTTTATCATGTCTGTGAGAAATGTCAAAATTGCCCCGGAAGATAGGTGATTAAAAAGGAGTACTGTCATGTCATGTCTGTAGCCTGATTAATGAAGAACTCTGTTGTAGAGAGGAAGAGGAATTCTTATGCTTTTTTTTTTTCAGTAAAAGAAGTTGCAGCTTAAGTGAATTGTCTAGTCTGATTGACTGTGAAAAGAGGGAGAGTGAAATCCTACATTGAAAGGGAACACGGAACGAAAGGAAGAAGGAGCAGTCAGTTCAAGAAAGGAGGCAGTGTTGGCCAATGACAGAGGTTTTGTCGGAAGGGGTGGGTCGGTTACTGTATGGTCTATCCTCCTAAGGGGCAAGGTCTATATGTTAGGGCCAGATGCATAGCAGAACTCTTCTAGGAACTGGACCTGGATCATGGGTCTGCAAAATCTCATTGTGGTATACAGCAGCTTACATCCATGCCTTTGTGCTGAAGAATGTTTGTAAAGATCTAGTGGTGAAAAACCAGTCTTCAATGCCATTTTGCACAAAACGACTCCATAGTCAGTGGCAGGTGTTCCTGGCAGGTGAAAGGATGTTATCCTTATGGTGTGGGTCCCGAGTGTCGTAGTTTTGGCCTCTGGCCATCAGGGGTGCTAACTTACACATTGAAGCAATTCCATAATGTTATCACTTCACCTAAGTAATCAAATAAAACTGACAGTATGCAGTCCCTCAGTCCTGCGAGCAAGTCCACAATGGACTTTACAGTATTTCAGGGTATATGCTTTAAAAATAAAAAAAGACATATGGTATACTTATTAGTTACTTATATATTCTTTTATTATCATCCTTATGCTTCCAAAATGTAACTGCTTACAAAATGGAAATTTTCCCAAAACCTGTACCTACAGACACCATACGAAAGTGAAGGAAGCCTATTTTGTGCACAGAGTGTGAGATGATTCTGGAAAAGAACCTGTTGAGCTCATATCGCATTTTCCACCTTATCACCAGCCACAGGCCACTCAGGAAGAGGAGCAAGTGTGTTGTCAGTTTTCCTAAATGAGTACCTCTTTGTGCACAAAATATCAGCGGGATATGAATTGTAAGAGCAAAGGGGTTTGAATTGCTACAATATTCCAGTGCACTGTTTTTGTGATTTGATATGATTTTAGCCTTATGGAGCACCCCGTCTGCTATACATCTGAAGCTGAAAGGCTTAGTGGACATCTAGACCCTTTGGCAACTTCTTGTCAGTATTTAGATTTGTTAACATGACATTGATGCAGGCAGTTCTTGTTTAATAGGTTGTTTGTGTTCCCTATCTATTTTTCTTTTATATTGTACGCTGTTGTTTTTTTTTTGTTCTGCTCAAATGATTAACTCAGTTAATCTTTTCAGAATAAAATGTAAAGGTGAACTAATGACTTACAGCTTCCCCACCAACTGGTCCCTGCTGTACCTAACTTCAGAGATGCTGAGCTGTCGGTGCCCAAGCAGCCTGGGGATTTGAAATCCCTACTCTCTTTGTGGCACTTCTGGGACAAACCAGAAAGATTTTGATTGGTCAGCACATGCATAGTGAATACTTCTGATCCATCCTAGCAGCACTCCTCAAAGAAGAGGGACAAGAGCAGGTATTCAATATCCCCAGACCGCTAGACTGGCTGCATGGGAACTGATAGCTTAGCATCTTCTGAGGTAAGTACAGTGGGGACTGGGGGGGGGGGGGATCTGTACGTTGTTCACTTTTCATTTTTTTTCCTGAAAAGATGAACTAACAGTTTAACTTGTTATAACCTTTGGGGTTGATTTACCAAGGACAAATAGGTTGTTTACTTTGCAAGGGAAGTTGCACTTTGCATGTGGATTTTCCCCAGAGCTTATTGAATGTGGTGAAAATGCAGTTTGCAAAGAATATTAATTACATGTGTAACGGGGTTTTGAGGGCGCCCCCTAGTGTCTTTGGGGTCCCTGAACCTAGTTAACTCACTATGCCTGACAGGCGGATCCTGAGCCTCCGCTATCTGGGAGCTGGGGTACATGTCTGCGGCAGTGCCTCCACCCAGTAGGGCATCCGGGGTAGGGATGTGGGGTCCCACTGGGAACATACTTGGTGCAATGAGACTGACACAGCCTAACTGGAACTAACTTTATATAGTAAGTAGCAAATGAAGGGAGAGGATTGGCTTACCCTCACAACGTAATTAACCAGGTCAGTCCGCTGCAATCTCCTCTCACTGGATTCACCAGACATCTGGACTCAGTGCTTGTCTTTGCCACGGGTCCCTCTCTCAGCTGGTGTGGTCTTGGGTGAAGCAAGTTCTCTCAGCAGGATTCTATCTCTGTGCTGTAGTCTCTCCCAGCTAGTAGCATGTCCTTTCTCTGGCTGAGCAATGAGGTAACCTCTAGAAGTCTTCCAGGACCTGCGATGATGTCACAACCATGTGACTGAAAAGGCTGCAAGTCCTGTGATCAATGCTCAATGTTTTATTAACAGCATACTGAGTCCATCTGCCATCTACTGGGCCTTTCAGATAATACAGCCTGTGTAACTCCACAGGGTTACACATGCAAGGAAATAAAAATAAAAAAAGGCATTTTAATTTTTACTTGATTGGATGATAAAAGTCAACAGAGCTTTACCTAATTCACAAAGCTCTAGGGAAAATTTCTTTGCAAAGTGCAGCTTCCCTTATGAAGTGAATAGTCAACAATATCTTAGCTATTATATCTAAGAGGTGACCAATACTTTGTGTACCTTGGGAGAATGGATTTTCTTAAATTCCCAGTAAGTATTTTTTCTTTTGTTGCTGGCATTATAAATAACCCTTAATCTGAATGTGTTTTATGAAGATGATGTAGGATTCACTAGAAGATTTACTACAAATGTCACATCCACCGTATTTTTAAATGTTTCACAGTGCTATTTCCTGATGCATTATAGGTGCATATGTATGTCTCCCTACGCTTTTTTTTTTTTTTTTTATATATATATATATAATTATTAGTTTAGCTAACTACCGTATTTTTCGCCATATAAGACGCACTTTTTCTTCCCCAAAACTGGGGGGGGGGGGGGAGTTGGTGCGTCTTATACGACAAATACACATTTTGCCTGCATTAAAACTGCCTCTAACTTTGTGTGGTGATTGCTCGCATGTACTGCGGGCTGTGGAGACTTCTCTGACCCTCCCTGCACGGCCATGCTGTGTGTGTTCGGGCTTCCCTCTCCCTCCTACAGCGCGCCTTGTCCCCCCCTCCCGACAATCTAACCACGTGCTGCCCAGGCACCATGTCAACGCTCTGCTGAGCTTACCGGTACCTTTCCCTCCATCAGTGCAGGCTGTGCCTCCACATGTCTCCCCGGGCAGTCTCACTCCTTGCTGGGCAGTGTGGGCACAATCGCGCCGCTTCTGTGCATATCTCCCGGGCACTGTATCAATCTAGGCTGCCCTGAAATGTCCGCACGTCTGCCCCTCCTGCTCCATATGTTCCGCCTCCTCCTGCCAATGTTTACTGTGTGCTGTCCGTGTTACTTTCACTGTTTACTGACTTTACTGACTGTTAATGAGAGTAAAGATAGTTCTTAATATGTTACATGGTTGACATAAAATTGTTCTTAAACTGCTGTTAACTTTATACAGTTGATATAAAATATTTTACTACAGTATTTGGTTCAGAATCTTTTTTTTCTAGATTTTCCTCCTTTAAAATTGGGTGTGTCTTATACGGCGAAAAATACGGTACACAGAAGTAGCTTAAAGTAAAATGTTCACAAAACATGTTTTTCTAAGTTTTAGAATGGGATAACGTTAAAACCTATGTTCTTTTATTTTTTTTTTTTGGTGTCTGTGTCTCGATTAAGACCATTTTAAAGGTCATGTAGTGACACCAGTAGCTGAAATCTTCCCAGGGAAAAAAACAATAAAAAATACAATAGGAAAAAATACACAGGAAACTTTTCCCACTCTTCTAAAACTGTCGTTTTTTTGCACTGTCTTCTGTGTAAGGGGGTATTATTCGATAGAACAGGAATTGAGGGAAAATATCCCAAATAGGTCAAGTGTAATCATCCTTTTGCATATGTTCGAGGTGGCTGCTTTAGCTGGGGACCGGTATCAGCAGAAGGCAAAACATATATCATCAGCACACATCGATCTTCAGAATAGTGTAGAAAGGTCACATTAGAGCAGTAAAATTGCAATGTTTTGTGGTCACGCGAGACCCCTTCATTAGGGATGTGATATTATCACATCGTGTTTAATAAAGGGGTCCTGCATGGCCCTGAATTTGAAGGAGTTTTACTGATTATGTGATCACTTTAATAAACTTTCATATGCCATTCTGAAGATCCATGTTGTCCTGGTGATATATGCTTTGATATACACTATGCTACCAAGTAATGGGACGCCTGCCTTTACACGCACATGAACTTTAATGGCAATGGGTTCAGTATTGAGTTAGCCCGCCCTTTGCAGCTATAACAGCTTCAACTCTTCAGGGTTGGCTGTACACAAGGTTTAGGAGTGTGTCTATGGGAATGTTTGACCATTCTTCCAGAAGCGCATTTGTGAGATCAGGTACTGATGTGGATGAGAAGGCCTGGCTCGCAGTCCCAGCACTAATTCATCCCAAATTTGTTCTATTGGGTTGAGGTGCAGGACTCTGTGCAGGCCAGTCAAGTTCTTCCACCCCAAACTCGCTCATCTTCATGGACCTTGCTTTGTGCATTGTCCAAATCATTTGGTGGAGGGGGGATTGTGGTGTGGGGTTGTTTTTCAGGGGCTGGGCTTGACCCCTTAGTTCCAGTGAAGGGAACTCTTAAGGCGTCAGCATACCAACACATTTTGGTCAATTTTATGCTCACAACTTTGTGGGAACAGTTTGAGGCCCCTTCCTGTTCCAACATGACTGTGCACCAGTGCACAAACAAGGCCCATAAAGACATGGATGAGCGAGTTTGGGGTTGAAGAACTTGAATGGCCTGCAGAAAGTCCTGATCTCAACCCGACAGATTACCTTTTGGGATGAATTAGAGCGAGCCAGGCCTTCTTAACAAACATCAGTGCCTGACCTCAGAATGGTCAAACATTCCCATAGACACACTTCTAATCTTGTGGACAGCCTTCCCAGAAGAGCTGAAGCTGTTATAGCTGCAAAGGGTGGGCCAACTCTGTATTGAACCCTATGGACTAAGGCTGGGAATTAAGTTCATGTGTGTGTAAAGGCAGGCCTCCCAATATGTTTGGTAATATAGTGTATCTCAAACAGGGATACAGACAGCAATAAAAGCCTAACCCTTTCCTACTCTATCCAAAACTAAATTAAAGTGACACCTGTTTTTAGGCATTTCAGAAGGATGCTAATAACACTACTGATTTAAATGACATTGGACTTATTCGGTTGGTACTGACATATTAAAAATCTTGGAAATATTTTTTTGAAGTGTAACTATGATGTCAGATATATCAGGAACAGAATAAGATTTGTGTGTGTGTTTATGCCTTGAGAATATTTCTCAACATTGCATGACAGGCTCACTAATCAAGCAACCGTTACCTATTTGATACACTAGCTCTGTAAAGATTGTAGTTTAATGTTTCTGCATGTCATATTATGTGCACAAGGCATAAGATATGCTTGTATTTTGTTTTTGTTTTTTCCTTTGCTATGAGAGGCATCAGACTTGTAAGGGAAACATGCAGCAATTTTGTATTAACCTGCTGGAAAGGTCTGGCAATAGGGCAGTGAGAACATATTCCTTCTTCAGTCAGACATACTGTGAAGATCAGGCAGGACAAGCCATTGATCTGGCAGCAATTACAAGGTCATTTGTTGTCACTGCATTTTCCAAGGAGATACATGATTTTCTTTCTGCAGTGGTCACAAAACAACCTCATTGGAGTGCCAGGCATTCTTCCAATGATCTTGTAATGTACGGTTTTCATGTTCATAGTAGCCTTTTCATTGCACAGCGGGTGGGTGTAATGTCTAAACATTTCAAAGAAAACAAATGAAAATCAATGTGTGCACTGTATTAAGGATAGAGAATAATTAAATTACAGAGTTTTCAAGTGATAGACCTTGGTCAAGTGACAACCATTTACTGATTTTTTTTTTTTTAAAGAAAATCTATTATATTCCAGGACTTCTTGTCATAAAACATTAAAAGTAAATCTGAGCAGGCTGAAAAAGTTATTTTAAATTAAGTTGGTAAAAATAACTACAGTATATGCTAAGTTATCAACAGTTTTCGATCAGCCACAGCATACAAATCAGTATTTCACGAACATGTCTTCTACATCCACTTAATACCATATAATAAATAACAATAGCTCTGTAACTTGATTTACTCCTGAATGTAGCAAATCTGAGTTTTCAGCCTAACTTTTACATATGATTTAAAATATGGGCATGCAAGGTAGAGGGGATACAGTTTTTTATAATCTTCTTTATAAACTACTAGTAAATGTTAAAATAATCTAGAACGTTACTTAGTTCTCTTCCTTAACTACTTCAATACAGTGCACTTTCACCCCCTTCCTTTCCATGCCAATTTTCAGCTTTCAGCGCTGAATAACAATTGCACGGTCATGCTACACTGTACTTATATGAAGTTTTCATATTTTTTTTCACACAAATAGAGCTTTCTTTTGGTGGTATTTAATCGCTGCTGGGTTTTTTATTTCTTAAATTATTACTTATTAAAAAAAAAAAGTTTTTCCTATTTTCTGTGAGTAAATTTTGAAAATAAGTATTTTTTCTCCTTCACTGATGTGCACTGATGAGGTGGCACTTATGGGCACTGATGAGGTGGCACTTATGGGCACTAATGAGGTGGCACTTATGGGCACTGATGAGGAAGTACTAATCTGCCTCACTGATGGACACTGATAGGTGGCATTGATAGGCGGCACTGATGAGCACTGAGAGGCGGCACTGATGGGCACTGAGAGATGGCACTGATGGGCGGCATTGATGGGCAATGATGGGGACTGACTGGTGGCACTGATGGGCGGCACAGATGAGCAGGCACTGAATGGCAACACTATGGGCACTGATGGGCGGCACAGATGAGCAGGCACTGAATGGCAACACTATGGGCACTGTTTGTGGGCACTGTGGGCACTGATGGTTAGCACTGATAGTGGGCAATGTGGATACTGTTTTTGAGCTTTTCTGTAATCGGGGCACTGATCATCAGTGCCCTGATTACCTTTTCTAGGTTCCCCTTTGAGGAGGAGCAGCTGATCGGCTCTCCTCGCCACACACTCTGACAGTGTGAGGCGAGGAGAGCCTATAAATGGCACCTCCTCATTTACATGTGACCGGCTGTGATTGGACACAGCCGATCACATGGGTAAAGAGCCAAGTCATGGCACGACCACAATCTCTGCACTGCGGGCGCGCGAGAGAGGCTGTTCTGGTGGATTGTCAAATGACGGCATCCCAGAACAATAGCCGCACCGCTCCACCGTCATTTGACAGTGGGCAGGCGGGAAATGGTTAATTATAACTAAAGGCAAAACTTTTTGTTTAGCTCTGGATAGAGTGGAGAGGGGTTAGAACACTTGTCAGTTTTTATTGCTGTCTGGGTCCCCGTTAGGGAGATTCATCCTCTTTATTTGTCCTGTTTTCTATTATCATTGAAAGAAAAGAAGATCCCAAATTTTGGGTTGTCCCCATAAAAGTAATGGGGAGGGGAAATCTTCCAATGGGGACACTGATTCTGGTGACCTGGGGTTCCCCACAGAATTCCCTTCATTTGCAAGGATTTTCTCCCACTTCCTGTTTGCCTAGGGGACAGGAAGTGAAGTAATGGGACACAGATGGCGAAAATAAATCTGACGGGTTATAACCCTTCCTTGCTCTATCCAAAATTAAAAAAAATCCAAATGACATCTTGCAAATCATACAAAACTGTAATTCAAAAACTAAACTTGTGCAGATCATAACATATGAACATCTGATAGGTGAATAAATCATATTATGGCTAGCCCCAGCAATTATGTGTGCTCAGAAAAGAAACTAAAGACACACTGAAAAGAGGGGTGGGACTATAGCTATACACATCATTTTCTAGCTATGGAGTGAGGAAGGGACACAATTATTTAAAGCCAAACAAACTACAATGCATGTGTAACATGATAGGGCACTGTGCGGGGCTCTGTATGCACTGCCTGTCACACACTCTCTCCTTCCAAGCTCTCACTTAGAACTCCATTAACCTGTGTTGGATAGCTAGGTGAGTGGGTGTGACTAGTTATCTGACAATACAGCTTGGAAAATCTTACATAAATTTAGATTGGAACAAATGCTATGCACAAAGAATCCCCTGTTAATTTTTAACAAGCAGTATTTTCTTCCAGTAATATAATATTCTATTAAATTTCCCACCAGTTTCCACCATGGAAGTGGTTAATGCTGTAGGACTGAGTGTGACATATTCTGCTAGGTGGAGCATCATGCTTTGAACAGAATTCCATCATCTGAGTCTTCGTTAGCTCCAGTGTGGTCAGTTCCTTTGCCTTTTTTGGCCTAGTTGTGCAAAACCTTATGGGCCAAATCACTCATGTATTTACCAACTTTGACCACAGAGGTCACAAACGCACTGTATCATCTTTCTGATTTACCTGTGGCCTTGCCAGCTTCTAAGCCACCTGCACAGAGACTCTTAAGCCCCATACACACGTGCAGATTATCTGCAGACTTTTGTCTGCAGACTTACCTTTTCTATGTAGTGCAAGGGCCTGCCGGATTGCATACAAATTGAAAGTGTTTAGGTTTCACCCCATATTATATGGTTTTGGTAAGTCTGCAGACAAAAGTCTGCAGATAATCTGCACGTGTGTATGGGGCATTATTCTTATTCTGAGTCTCTTCAGTCTCTGACTGATAAGATTTCCTTGAGGAGTCTCAGTCCACTGTTATTATTCCCAAACTAGAGTGAATGTTTCTGTTCTTATTAATGCAGTGAGAACCACGTGGAAACTAGAGGATTATCCTGTTTTTTCCAGTCTTGGGTCTTTTAAAGCTCTTAAAACTGCAAAGACTTTCCCTTTGCATCTACCTTTTCGTTTCTTTCAATACAGAAATTGGAAAGCTCTGGCAAGCTGTTTGCTCCCCTAAGTTCTCATTAGCCCCTTACCCATTTATAGAAGATTTTGCACAAAAATTGTCCAGTAGTCACTGTTGGTTACTCCAGTGCCCCAAGAAAAAAGTTGTGGGGTATCCAACAAAAATCTATACCAGACCTTTAACATACAGCATGGCAGGCCAATATTAATGTGTACAATTTTCTCTTCCCCCACATCCATGGCCCACTGCAGGTGTGGGGCTTATCAGTGGATCTCCAATGAAAGTGCAGTTGGCATTGATTGTGATTGTTCGGTTTTGAATTAATGGACGATTTTGATTGTGCTTGTTTTGTATGGGATACTCCTAGACATCTATACCAACAATTCATAAAAATAAGGGTCTGAGATGAATTATTAGGAGGAAATCCACACCTTTCTTGCGTGGGGATCTTCAAGCAATGGTTTTGCACAGAGTAGCCTTGACCCTCTTCTTTGTGCTGCTCCTCCCTATTTCCCCATGGGAAGCCACTTCCTATGAGAACACTCATGTGGGTTTACTTCCGAGCCAGGCTGTTTGCGTCTATTCAGACACTGGGTCCCACTCTTTGCCTACTGGGTTTGACTGACAGGTTTTGGATGTGAGCAGAGACTGACAGCATCAGGAGCCAATGGTTCCTGCTGCTCTCAGTGAAGCCTATGAGAGTTGGGAGAGGGGAAGAAGAGCTGCTGCAGAGTGCACAGCACTGGACCGAGATTGGGCTCAAATGATTATTTAGCAGGGAGGGGGGGGTGCAGGGGGAGCTGCACTCAAAAGTTTTGTAACTTTACAACCACTTAAACATTTATACCAGATCCTCATCCAGGATAAGGGTCTGGCATAGATAAAGGGAGTCCCTGACTGCTTTTGTACTAGCAAACCAAATTAGCTGGGAGGGGTCATTTCCTGACAATATTTTACAATATTTTTTTTTCTTTGTAAATGTCAGTTTTCCTGTAGTGGGTTATATACTTCGCACAGATGCACCACTTCACAAGTCCACAGGCATGTTATTTAACCACTTGACGTCCGGATGGTTTACCCCCCCCCTTCATGACAGGCCATATTTTGCGATACATCACTGTTTTACGTTAACTGACAATTGCGTGGTCATGCAACACTTTACCCAAATAATAATATTTTTATCATTTTTTCCCACAAATAGAGCTTTTTTTAGTGGTATTTGATCACCACTGTATTTTTTTTATTTTTGCGCTATAAACAAAAAAAGACTGACAATTTAAAAAAAAAAAAAACTAAATTTTTTACTTTCCGTTATTAAAACACATCCAATAAGAAAAATTGAAAACATCAAATTTCTTCAAAAATTTAGGCCAATATTTTTGTTAAACAAAATCCCAATAATAGTACATTGGTTTGTTTATTTGAACGCTATCGCATCTACAAACTATGGGATATATTTAATGGAATTTTTTTTATATACTAGTAGTGGTGTGGTGACGGTAAGCGACTTTTAGTGGGACTGTGATATTGCGATGGACTATCGGACACTAACACTTTTGACACTTTGCAGGAAGTAGTGACATAAATACAGTGATCAGTGCTAGAAATGAGTAATGAGCCAAACCCCCCTGTTCGCTTTGAAACATACGAACACAAACAATCACAAGTCCTCATTTTAAAGGCTTAAATGTAAGTGACTATTAATCACCCACTGGCCAGGGGAGATTCAAACCCATAGCCTCTAACTTGCAAGCCCATTATTCTACCAACTACGCCACGAGCCAGCTGATTAACCTAAGACTCTCTCTGCCTAACTAACTTCTATCTAAGTTTGACAGCTCTTTTATAGGGCTCTGATTTCACCAGCGCCCCATAATCCACTGCTCAGGTGCAGTGAATAAATTACTGATGTCCCCGCCCATTCTGACATGACATCAGTAATTTATTAACTGAACCTGAGCAGTGGATTATGGGGCACTGGTGATGTCAGAGCCCTACAAAAGAACTGTCAAACTCAGATAGAAGTTAGTTAGGCAGAGAGAGTCTTAGGTTAAACAGCTGGCTCGGTGGCGTAGGTGCTAGAATAAAGGGCTTTCAAATGAGAGGCTGCGGGTTCCCTGACCAGCGGATGATTAATATTAATTATGGAAATTAACTAAAACCTGTTAAATTAATTATGGATGCGGGGACTCAAAGTTCCCGCGAAGAAGCCCATTTGTTCGCCATTCAGCGAACGGGCAAATAGGCAGTGTTCGAGTTCAATGCTCAGGGCAGCCACCCCCCCTGCCCACCCTTTGTTCCAGGCCCTGGTAGGGAGACTTCTTCAGCCAACAGCAGCTGAACCTGGGAGAGTGGCTCCTACTTTTAGAGGTGTTCTAGGATGTGTATCAATGGTGGTTTATGGGAGATGTTCACTTCCGGGTCTCCAGATTTAAAAACTAACTACACATGTTTGCCTCCAGGTACAGAGATCCTCTGTCAGCAGTCATTGATGCTCTGGTGGCTCAGTTGGATTGGTGATCCCTTATTTATGCCTTTCTTCTCCTTAACTTTATTCCTTGTCTGCTTTAGAGGATCAAGACAGGGGCATTCCATAGGTCCTCATTGCTCTGGGCTGGCCCAGGTGGATGTGGTAGGCTGGTAATACAAGCTAGGAAACCTACTACCTAATGTGGAAGGCCTACTTCACTTGATGTGAGTCTTAAAGGTTTCCACCCTTGGAGTTTCTCTGTGGGATGAATGTCCTCCTTTCTGCAGCTGCGTTTGGACCCATGTTTGATTTTCAACACTATCAACGGCCAGTTTTCTGCCCTTTCTGTGCTGTTTCAGAAACTTTTGGTCTATCATTCCTTGATTGGGACCTTTTGTACAGAGACTCCACAGGATCTGAATTTGGTTCTTCATAAACTACAGATTGTCTGAATACTGTAAAGAGCTTTATCCTGCAAGGAACCCTTTCTGATTTTCTAAGGAACAAAGTGGCACAGAGTATCAGGACTTTCTTTTTGCCCATGGTAGTTTTTTCATTTCATCTCAACCAGGACATCATTCTTCTGTGCTTCTGTTTTGAAATTAACCTGTATAATTTGGATGTGGTTCAAACTATGAAAGTCTATCTCTGAGTAATCTTGGTTGGACCAAAAAAGGGTGCACTCGATTCTCATTTAAGCCTATCTGGTTGGCTCAGTAAGATCATTATCCAAGCTTATGGTCTCCAGGACTGGATTAGGCAGTCCTGTTAAGGCACACTCTAGATGTGTGAGTGCTTTTTGACTTGTCATCATCAAGCAACTATTTTCTAGATTTGCAAGGCTGCCCCCTGGTTGTCAAGAGACCAAGTGCTGGTATCCCATGAAAGAGGAATGACCAAATATGTGTGAATATGCATATAGATTATTAGGCTCAACACTGCATGAATTAAGGTGGTCTTATTGAGAAAGCAATACGAATGACAAATAGAACATAAATTATAAATAAACAAAACTAAACTTTGTTCAGATGGCAGGGTAAGCAGAGCAGGGCAAGATTAGAATGAGGAGCAAGGAATAAGCCAAATTGGGTAGAAGGTATGCAAAAGCAGGTACAAACAGGCAGGGTCGGGGTCACAGGGAACAAAGTACATGGGGCCACGGCTGCTAAAGACTTTCTGTGACCCTCAAGAAAGGGGTTTTGCAGTGAATGCAAAAATTCTATTTTTACCCCTACCAAATTGAACTGTCAAACATGTTCATCATGGCACAAAAAATATTCTTTAAATGAAAACCAAAAAGTTAAATAAAAATGGATTGATTTATTTGTTTATTCATCTTCTGCTAGGTGCTCTCTTCTAGGTACTCTCTTCTATCAACAATCATATCAAAGTTTAAAAGAAGAGAATATTTCAGTCTCATGAACAATAATAGAAGTACTATGCTTTATGTAGAATTTTCAGCTGATATTTAAAATACTGGCAGACTAATGGTAATTTCAATGATGCTAGTGACTGCCCGTGATTTTTCTTATTTTCTTAGTTTATGTTGATGCAGTTGCTTGGCAACCAGTATGCACATTGCCTTGACTGGGCCGGCATTATGGCCCACACAATGCTTTCCATCTTGATTCAGCAGTGACAGGTTTACCTGCAGTTTTTAATATTATCTGGGTTAACATTTAATCTTCACACATGAGTGGGGTAAAGGAGGGGACAATGTAAATTCTCTGCAGTGGAAAGTGTTATTTCTGCCTGCTTTTTGATTGGTTTTAGTTGTCTATTGATATTGCATGTTCTGTACTTGATGCAACATTGTCCATGTTAGGACCCATGTTGCCCTAAAATGTCAGTTTTTAAAAATAACATATATACCACATGCTATATAGTGAAACAAAAAAATGCTCTGCTTGATTTGACTCTTTGTGCACTAGCCTTTCCTTACAATTTGTCTCAGTCTGGATCAACTCCAGAACTTAGTGGATCAAATTGCTTGTCTCTACTTAAAGTAATTGAAAGACTGGACGCTTTGTCCCTAATGTGTTCCCTACATTAAGGTAAAAAATGTTCCGGTATCAGTATCACCCCCTCACCCCTCATACTTACCTGGACCTGATTTTAATCTAGCGCTGTCAGGCTAATAAATAGGAAAGATAAATAAATATGTCTTAAAGTGCACGTCATCAGGAGCAGCGGGGACACTATTTATGAGTTGTATGTGCACAGATTTATATAAAGCTATTTATTGTTTGGCCCACTAGCACAATATATATCTGATTAATTAGCACCTTAAGTATATATGGAGGATATTTATAACACCACTTTATAATTCTTTTATATAATCATACATATACCTTTAAGATTACACACTGAATTGATTTTTAATAATTTATCACTTATATCTTAATTTTCCTATCTATTTATCATTATATAGATACACATTTTTTTTATCAAATTCTTTAAACTTACTTACACTTTTTAAGGATTCACCATATGAAGTTTTATATATTTTGATTTTTATTTACCTTATCACCAGTGCACTTTAAGACATATTTATTTATCTTTCCTATTTATTAGCCTGACAGCGCCATATTACCTCCCTTTTCCTCATATTTATCAAATATAGTTACCTATATTTTTGAGGTAGGCTGCAGTCATTTATTTACTTAATTTCCTCCAATAGCGCGGAAACTTTCCCCCTATACTGATTTTAATCTAGCACTGTGCCTGTCTGCAGTGGTGCTCTCTGCTCTCTCTGCTCACAACAGCAGTAAGAGTCATTGGCTCCTGGTGCTGTCAATCAAAGTCTGTGAGCAGGAAGCTGTGGGTGGGACCAAACCTCACTGTGGACCCCCATAGAAGGTGGCTTCCTATGGTGCACACCGAAAAGAGGAGGAGTGAAGAGTGTCTGCGGGGATCCAAAAGGAGGAGATTCAGGGCTGCTCAAAAACCTTTGCAAGTAAGAATAATAATATTAAAATATATATATTTTTTTTTTTTTTTTTTTACAATCACATTAAAGATCTAAATTTAATCAATCAGCCTAATAATGTTTCTACTGTGAAGTAAAAATTTTAAAAAAATATTTAATATCTTTATAAATTAGCTATTATTATTAAAGCTAAAAAATGTATAACGTTCTGTATGACCACTTACATAAAAAAATAACTATAAAAAAAAAATAAAACGCAGTGTTTGTCCATTTATTTATTGCCCAAATACACTTTGAAAGAATTCTGGACATTTTAGTAGACTCATTCTATATTGATTTTTTTACACATAAAATATTGATATTAGATTTATTGAACATGAATTATATGTCACATTAGGGTTCTATCCATTTATTTTTTTACAGTAGTTGATACATTTTTACTTTTACACATGACATTATTGATATCAGATTTATTGCAAATGAATTGTATGTCACTGGATTTTAATTTTTTTTTTTTTTAAGTATAGGTACTGTATTTGTTTTTTTAAATACATACACAGAACGCAGTTACACATTTTGCAGCTTTTAGCTTAGGTTCACACTGCCAGGATGCAGCACATTTGATTTGCACAGGAATATTTTGTATGGCGCACTGCATCTTTATCAAAATGGTGCAGGACCTTTTTTTTTTTTTTTTCTTTTTGCTGCTCCAGAATCAGACCACATGGGGTTGTACACCCTCATGCGATCCGATTTTTGGCAATCACACTAAATTTTTCAAGCTTTTTTGGTTTGTTGTTAATTAAACCTTGACACCAACAGCAGATGGCATGAATGCCGTGCAATTTCATAGTGATGCGTGATATGCACAGGGTTCACTGTACTACCCGCATCCCATATATGTGAACCAAGGCTCAGACAATTTGTCTTTTAGTACCTGCAGCTGATATTTAAGTAGTTGATTTAGGTACTCCAGTTGACGCAGATCCTCTTTTGTATGTATTATTAAAGCAGAGCTTTGGGAAAACCGCTAATACAGAGTTTTTAAAGGAGCTGTATTACCTGTAAAAGATTTGAATTTATGTCAGTCTTTTTCTGAGATTTACACAGCCCTGCCACAGTGTACTTTCTAGTGATCTGACTCTTCTCTGGTGTAGTTATACCAAACGATACATCACCTCTGCACTCCCAGTCTGCAATTGGTGAGTGAAAGAGCAGAAGCAGTCCATCCGTCTGCTTGCTTTGCTCTTTCATCCTGCCAGGATGTTTATGATTATGTAACATACAAATATACAGTGTGTATGCTGTGTATATGTGTGTACTGATTAGTCAGGTTATTACTAAAAGCCCAGCACACACCTGACCAATCAGTAGGATGGCTGTTCTGAAAACCTGGATCCAGGATTGGAGATTTCATTCCACCCGGATCACTTTAAAATCTCCAGGTCCCAAAACGAACCTATGAAAACACTGAGGAAACTGAAAAGCCAGTTTCCTCATAATGTCACAAGCTCACTGGTGCCCCTCAACCTGCCCGGTTGAGAATTCTGGGCAACGCTTTGTCACAAAATACACACATATATATATATATATATATATATATATATATATATTACTGTGTGTGTATAATATATATATATATATATATATATATATATATATATATATATATATATAATCACTATATTGTCAAAAGTATTTGAACGCCTGCCTTTACACGCACATGAAGATTCATGGCATTCCAGTTGTAGGGTTCAGCATTGAGTTGGCCCACCCTTTGCAGCTTCAACTCTTCTGGGAAGGCTGTCCACAAGGTTTAGGAGTGTTTCTATGGGAATGTTTGACCATTCTTCCAGAAGCATATTTGTGAGGTCAGGCACCGATGTTGGACAAGAAGGCCTGGCTCACAGTCTCCGCTCTAATTCAAAGGTGTTCTATCGGGTTGAGGTCAGGACACTTTGCAGGCCAGTCAAGTTCCTGCACTTGCTCATCCATGTCTTTATGGACCTTGCTTTGTGCACTGGTGCAAATCATTTGGTGGAGGGGGGATTATGGTGTGGGGTTGTTTTTCAGGGGTTGGGTTCGGCCCCTTAGTTCCAGTGAAGGGAACTCTTAAGGCATCAGCATACCAGGACATTTTAGATAATTTCATGCTCCCAACTTTGTGGGAACAGTTTGAGGATGGCCCCTTCCTGTTCCAACATGACTGCGCACCAGTGGACAAAGTAAGGTCCATAAAGACATGGATTAGAGAGTTTGGGGTGGAGGAACTTGACTGGCCTGCACAGAGTCCTGTCCTTGATAGAACACTTTTGGGATGAATTTGAGCGGAGACTGCAAACAAGGCCTTCACGCCCAATATCAGTGCCTGACCTCACAAATGCGCTTCTGGAAGAATGGTCAAACATTCCCATAGATCCACTCCTAAACCTGGTGGACAGCCTTCCTTTCCAGAAGAGTTGTTAAAGGTACAAAAGGTGGGCCAACTCAATATTGAACCCTACTGACTAAGAGTGGGATGCCAGTAAAGTTCATGTGAGTAGAAAGGCAGGCGTCGCATCCCAATACTTTTTGTAATATAGTGTATATACAGCATATACACACCGTATTTGTGTATATGGTTGCATGTGTGTGTGATATATATATATATATATATATATATATATATATATATATATATATATATATATATATATATATATATATTTTTTTTTTTTTTTTTTTTTTAATGAATATTTTAAGATAGTTGATATGTTTAAAAAATCTATAATAGAATAGAATACTTCATATAGTTTAGATATTAAATCTGTGTAGTGTACAATTGTGACCTTTAGCAAATATTTCACTCTCTGGCTAAGTAAATAGACATTGTTATTCTGTAGAATTACAAACAAGTTTAACCGGTTTACTGCACATATTTGAAAATGAATATACTTTTGCCTTCCTTACAGAAATCTTCTGCCAGTCTAACATAAATTCTCAAGCTAAAGTGTAACTCCCATAAAACATGGTTATGAATGATGTTGTTATTATACACTGCTGATGAAACCACAATAATGATCTACTCCATCATTGTTGTCAATTGTTAAAGTAGACCTAAAGTACATTATTAGTAGCCAGGTATGAAGGCAGGGGAATTCTGTCAGTTTGTGTTAATAGCAACACAATGCATTTACCTTTTTTACTCTCTTATGGCCTACACCAAGAGAACTGAAAGTGTACAACAAGTTTTGTAAGCAGATATTTTTTTAGAAAAGCATGATTATTAATCAAGTAATGCTTCTACAAGCAGTTACTCCCCAGCAGTGTTGGGTCTCAGAGAATAGGCTATGTGGATGGGAAGTTAGAAGCTCAGCAGCCAGATGAGGAAAGGTGCTGACTACCAATGCCTCAGTGAGCTCACCATCCATCCACTGTGGGTGAAGTCTTCATCCTCCCTCCCTTCTTTCTTCTGCCTCCCAGTTAATACACTAATGTAAGAGGGACTCAGATGTAAAGGGGTGCTCTCTGGACACTGTTGTAAAAGGGTTTTGGTCAGCAGAGACCCCCCTTACATCAGAGTTCCCCTTTACACCAGAGTCCACTGCATGCCCCTGCATGCCCCCTTGCATCAGAGCCTCCCTTAAATCAGGCTTTTACATTCCAGAGTACAAAGGGATCCCCTGACATTGTATGTGGAAATTCTGTGGACTCTGATGTAAGGGGTGCTCTGCGGACTCTAATTTAAGGGGTGCTTTGCGGATTCTGATGTCAGGGGTGCTTTGCGGACTGTGATGTAAGGGGTGCTTTGCGGACTGTGATGTAAGGGGTGCTCTGCGGACTGTGATGTAAGGGGTGCTCTGCGGAATCTGATGTAAGTGGTGCTTTGTGGACTGTGATGTAAGGGGTGCTCTGTGGACTGTGATGTAAGGGGTGCTCTGCGGACTCTGATGTAAGGAGTTTTCTGTGGATTCTGATGAAAGGGGCGCTCTGCAGACTGGGATATATTGGGGGCTGTGCAGCCTCTGATGAATGTTAGAGTCCCTAGAGTTCTCCCTTAGATAATAGTATGCAGTGTCTCACCTTACGCAGTGTAAGGAAAGCTTTTCAAGTTCAGATGTAAGGGGTAATGCTGCCGGAAAACTCTGTGGTTTCAGATGTAACGTGAAACTATGCAAATTCAGATGTAAGTGGAAACTCTGCAGACTTAGATGTAAAGGCGAACTCTGTGGACTGATGTAAGAGGGGACTGCTTTAATTAAAACAATATGATTAGAATTTTTATCTAATCACAAAATATATGTATAGTGTATACTACAAAGAAAGAATTTGGTATGCACCACTAAAATGTTCGGATTTGGCTTGAAGAAAATGTGGCAACCCTACCCAAGATGGCAGGAAAGGGGCCTGCTGCAGAACATGTGAAAGGGTCCCGTTGTGGGACCGTAGTAAAGAGCCCTGCAATGGGAGTAAAGGGCCCCAGGATCAATAGACAGGGCCCTGGACTCAGATGGAAGGGGGTTAGGGGGCCCTTCATTATTTCTTTCACTGGGGCTCTGAAGGTTTTAGTTACGCCTCTGGATTTGACAGTTTGGTTGAGTGCACAAACAAATGGGACAAATGGGACAGTTACATTCCTGGCACATGCCAGAATGTAACTGTTTTTTTGGAACTGTTAACTCCGCCTGCCAGTTTTTGAGGCAGACCTGATCGGAAGCTCCATGTACCTCTATGGAGCAGTTGATGTTAGCGGTGACATGTCCGCTGACACCTGCCGTTAACTGATCTGATCCTGTCCGTGAAATCCAGATGGGTGGAAACCCTATTTTCCATCCGTGTGGAGGATTGGTTTGGATAGGATTGGATGAAAATGGACAGGCGGTCCGTTATCATCTGATCTTCCATAAAAGAGAGTGGGTATCTGACAGGTCTGTCTCTGCAAAGTAAGCGGAGACGGAGCTGTCATCCGCCTGCTCAGCGGGGATTGATCTGCCAATCTGAGCAAAACGGAGTCTGCCGGGTGGAAAGCCCGTGTGGAAGGCCCTTAAAAGCTCTGAAAATAAGGCTTATTTTGTTGATGCATGCACACAGGCATAATATAATACTTCTGTTAATGCTAGATATTTCTGACAGGAGCTTGCAGCATAAAAAATGTTTGTTTTCATGTGTAATTTGCTAGTTTATGCACATTAATGGCCATATGACATTTATAAGCATATTTACGTAAGCACAATCTATTGGCTAGACCAGTGTTTCTCAACTCCGGTCCTCAGGGCACACTAACAGGCCAGGTTTGCAAGAAAACAGAAATACATCACAGGTGATATTATTTACTACTCAGTGATTGCAGTATTCTAGTCTGCCTCTTCCCAAGGTAATACTTAAAATCTGGCCTGTTAGTGTGCCCTGAGGACCGGAGTTAAGAAACACTGGGCTAGACTACTCATTTATTACACTCATTAGAATAAACGTATGCACATTCCTGCTTTGGCTGTGAAGCAGCTGCATTTGCAGCTAAAGAGGGAGCAGTTGGGGGATGGTAAACATGCATCTCAGTCACATGGTTGTTTTACCACTCTTCAACCAATAGTTTTTACAAAACCTTAAAGTAAGTTTTCTGCCTGTGTGCAGGCCTTACAAACACATCTACATTTGTGGATATATTCTTTATATCTGTCTTAATAATAATGGAATTTTTGGGTTTTGAGAAACTTACACTTTTCACTGATTCTTAGCCAATATAGGTTGTAAGGTTTCCCCAAAGGCTAAAAAAATAACTGATGCCGTTTTTTTCTTTATTTTTTACCTGCACTCTTCCTTTTTTAAATCAGCCGTCAGCGGGGAAACCCATTGACAACTGATGACTCATCGGATGTTAAGGACGCTGCAGCCAGCTTCCCGGCCCCTGCCCCTAACAACCAGCTTACACTGCATCCTGATTGAGCAAAGCTTTGCCCAATTAGGGCACAGAATGCACTGTGCAGTGCTCAGTGCATTGCAGGGTGTTTGTCGGGCGAGAACACCCTGCAAAGTTGGGTGTTCTGCAAATGTTCTGCTTGAACCCATGCTCCGGTCAAACCATTCGCCAATCCCTAATGGTCACCAACTATCACTGAAGAAGTTAAAATGATCTCAATGAAACGTGTGGAACTGATCGGTTAGCACCCATTTACACTAAGCGTTTCCTTATGGATAATAGCTATTTGTGTCCTATTTGCACCAGGATAAGGTGGTTCTCTGTGTTCCAGATCTGTGCAATATTATGCAACATGATTGCATAATTTTGCACCTCATTAGATGGTCCTGCATGTCACTGCACTGCAAGCACAGTACATTGCACTGCTGTACAGTAAAAGGAATAAAGTGTCGCTTTGTGCACTTCACAAATATTTAAAAAAAAAAAAAGGGAGAGCTGTGTGATGTGGTAAAATTTGGCCCCTGCTTCACGGAACTGCAGGCCATACCAGCTGCTGTTAACACATTAAACTGCTCTGGGTTTAGTGTGCAGGCTTAGGCTTGCTTCACACCTATGCATTTTTTTTTATTTTATTTTTTTTTTATTGCTTTTTGCAGAAATACACTACAGTCCATTTAACATGGTTTCCTATGGGACACATTCACATTTATTCTTTTTTTCAGCTGCATTTTTGGAAAAGGTCAGAGACTTTTTGGTTCAATAGACTTCAATGGGGAAGCTGCATAAAAGCATATTGTGTGTTTTTTTGGCCAAAAAAATATAACAAGCATAAAAAATGCAAAACGTGAAACAAATAAAAAAAATGCATCAAAAATGAGTGTGCAAAAGTGCAAAATGCACTACAGAAACAGATCAAAAGCAAACTGCATCACTCCATGTGAACCGAGCCTAAAATGAATGGGTTCTTAGTTGTCGACCTTTGTTGCTACTGCGATATAAATGTATATCTTATGATAGTATGAAATAACAATAGTAAACTATCTTTGCACTTCAACATAGTGTCAAATAAGATTTGAGCAGGGAGGTGTAGCAATGCTTTTATATTAATATAGCACTTGTGATTTATGTAATCCATAAATAAACATGGTCAAATGCATAGAGCACAGTGGCCACTGCTTTAAATGTCCATTAGTTGAAGTATTTCTAAACTCAAAAACAAAAAATGTAATTGCAGCTTACAAGTCCATCAGATGAGGTGACTTTTTTTTTATGTTTTTCTTTTTTCTGTCTTTTTTTCACCTGGTAATCCCATAAATACCACATTTTCTGTTCTAAGGTGGCTATGCACACTCTCCGTACTGAATCTATGGAGGGATCTATAGTTGTCACCCATACTGGGATAGAAACACATCTTTTTCTCTTTATTTTCATTACATGGGGGAGTGAGGCGATTAATAGATAACAGAAAGAAGATACTGTAACATTGCTTGTTACGTCATAAGAAAATAAGGAGACTTATTAAAATCCATCAGTTAAGACCGCAAGCTATCATTGATGCCAAAGGTGGCAATATATGATATGAAAAGCTAAGGGCATGCAAACTTACAGGACATTTTATTATTATTTTTTGATGCTATGCTTTGTTTACTTAATTTGATATTGTGTGATACCCAATAATTTAATGGGGGTGTATTAGTTTACAGAAGGAAGATAACATTGATTGTTCTTTCAGTTCAGCTCACAGAAAGTGACAAGGGCATTGTGCTTCTGGCATAAACAATATGTATTTTCTGTACTTGTTAAAAATGGTAATCTGAAAATGAATACATGAATATACATTTTTTCTTTTTGGGTTTAGACAGTGTTGAGGAACACAATATGGATTATAAACCAATTTGATAAAAATTAATCAAAAAACTAAATCATAAATACAGGGTCTTGAGGCTTTTAGGAATATATAGGAAAATTCTAGACCTGTCAGAAACGTGTCTTTACCCTAAAAGTTGAGCTTTCTGTGAATAAGTTGGAGAGTAAAAAAAATAAAAATTTAGCGGACTCACACGCAGCCGTTAACTTCTAACTGTTTTTCTATTTCCTTCTGTTGGCAGTTTGCTAAAAATAACTGCGTTTCACTACAGGTTTACCACTTCAGTTCTTCTTCGTCTCTGCACTCTTTTCGGTTTTGATAGGCCCTTACTCCATTTTAATCTTAAAGTGTTATTAAACCCACAACCATAAAATCGGTCTGTATATGCAGAGAAGCATGCTAAATATACTCACTGTGTAACCTAAGGGGTTAATCCTGAGCATTGTGTAAAAAGGCTTTTTGATCCTGTCTTCTCTGATCCTCCCCTTCCTCCACAGTCCCAAAACCATCTCCAGATAGAACAGAGCCTTGGGGCACTCTAGCAATTAACACCAAACTGAGCATGTGCAGAGAGTTCCTTTTTTTTTTTTTTTGGGAGGGTGCATGTGATCAGCACAGGGCCAATCGGCACTGTCCAGACAGAGGATCAGGGGTCACACAGCCTTATAAGACAGTCAGAGGTGAATGAAAACTCCTCCTACAGGTTTTAACTAGTGCTCGTCTGGTGCTGATAGAAGTCATAAGATTGTTATATACTACTGATGAGAAAAGGTATTTAGCAGTTTATATTTACTAAAATAATTTCATTTCCAATGTATTGTGTACTGTGGGAGACCAGATATAGTGAATGCAGGGTTCTGGGTTTAGTAACACTTGAAGCATTTTCTACATGAAACACTATCCATGGAATACTGTGACTCTTGCTCGACTACATTATCAGATCTCAATATATACAAAGGCAAATTAATACCCTGTGCGAAAAGAACATTGGTGTGCAACTGCTCACCTTGTGCATGCTTAATTATTGAAACCCCTCTAAATATTTCATTTCAGTACATCTCCCGTGATCATTGTCTCCAATTGTCTGATTAGGTGTTAAGTCTGTGGGACATGTAGCATTTGCTGCAGCCTTACTTATCAGTCTCCACTGAGTATTGTATGTCAGTGAACTGGTGCGTGTGTATGTATGTATGTATGTATGTATGTATGTATGTATGTATGTATGTATATATATATATATATATATACACACACCTAATTTTAATGAAAAATGTCAGTCTGTTAAAAAAGTACAAACATTTCTGTTGCTGTTTCTTTTCCTGAATGCAAGCATACTTTCAACAAATGCTTAATTACTCATCATAACTACAGAAAAAAAAGTTCCTCAACTCAAGTGTAAGAAAGCCACAGTACTGTGGATGCTTTATTTTGTTGTCTTGATGTTTTTCATCTTTTTAGTGCAGATCTCTGTAAGTTTGTCTGGACTTTAAAACTATTTTATGTAACGTAGCTGGTAATTGATGTATGCTATTGCATGTGTTCTTCAGGGATAATATGAAAATTGCCAATAAAGGGGAATATCTACAAATTTGAATATAAAATACAAATGACAACAAAGTACAAAATACATGTGCATATGTGAAAGCCATTATAACACATACCAGATTTGTACTCCCTTCAAATAACCTGTGCATGACCTAAAGTTGCTTTTAAGAACCAGCATTGGCCAAGTTAGGTTTTAAAAACCAAGCACATTGTGCTATTCCATTATCTTCACCAAACACAGTACCAGTGATCTCTCTGCATCCTTTGGTAGTTACATAGTTTCATAGTCGGTAAGGTTAAAAAAAGAGACCAGTCTATCAAGTTCAACCTGTGGTGTGTGTGTGCATGTGTTCATGTCAATGATAAATCACATATATATATTCCTGTATGTTGTGATCGTTAAGGTGCCCATCTAATAGTTTTTGAAATTATTGATTGCTGTCTAAAG
Organism: Pelophylax lessonae; assembly: GCF_965119305.1. Taxonomy (NCBI): domain Eukaryota; kingdom Metazoa; phylum Chordata; class Amphibia; order Anura; family Ranidae; genus Pelophylax; species Pelophylax lessonae. Next base: position 272,340,203 of record NC_138770.1, read on the forward strand.
GTACCACTGCTTGTGGAAAAGAATTCCACATCCTTAACCCTCTGACAGTAAAGAACCCTCTACACAGTTAAAGGATAAAACACTTCTCTTCCAATTTCAGTGAATGGATAAGTATCTTTATGAACTCTCTCTTCTACTGAAAAGTTTGTTCCCTATGCTACGGTCTCCAGTAAGGTATTTGTACATCGCTATCATATCCCCTCCCAAGCATCTCCTCTCCAGCTTGTAGTCTTTCCCCATAACTGAAGTCATTCAGTCCCTTTATTAGCTCTGTTGCCCTTCTCTGAACTCTTCCCAGTTCCAGCACATCCTTCTTGAGAACTTGGTCCCAGAACTGTGGGAGAACTATTGTTTTATCCCTGGAGTAAATCCCCTTTTTGATGCATACCAATATTCTGTTGGCTTTGCTTGCTTCAGCTTGGCATTGCATGAACTAGAACCCCCAAGTCCTTTTTCATCCTGGATTCCATCTGCTCATCTCTGTGCACCTTTACCTTCTAGGCCATGATCTATGAAGTTTTTTACTGTTAGCCTTACATTTATAACTTTTTTTTCCCTACCTCGTGGTATTTTGATACCTTTTGTTCAGTTACAACACAGAAGCCTTTAAAATGCAAATCAGACACTATCTGAATCATTATTGATCACCACTATATAACACGTTCAAAGCAGTATCGGCATTATTCATAAGCATACAGTAATACTTTACCCCCAGGCTTTAAATATCAATACTTTTAGAAACAAGGCATCTGACATTAATACTTAAACACAAAACATCAACAATTGTTTTATCTGATTAAATGCATTCTTTATGGAATTTATTTTTATTACATACACCACTTCACATAAATATATATCTATCTTTTAAATCTTTCCAATTTTTAAAACATGAAAAAAAGAGTATTTTTTGTTTTTATTTCTCCTATTATTCTTCTAGCTGTATTCTAGCTGTATCAAATTAAAGATGTAACCCACAATATATTGGGAAGAAGATAAAATGCACAATTAATGTATGAGGTTATAATGTGAAATGAAAGAACAGAGATTTCCCTGGAGTAATTCATTGTGTCTCTGGGTATTGATCTTATTGATAAAGTGCACTATTGTGATTTCAGTGCTCACCTAATTAATAGTATTTTCCTTCAAGACTCAAGTTCAGTACAATAAGTGGTGGCATTTACAGATCTATCATACCAGTAGTTCTGTCACATGGGAACGAAAATTGATTTCCTCATATTACTACTATATGTGAAGATCCACTCAATGGCCTTTTTATTGCAGCCGAGAAATTAGTAGTGACATGCCATAAAAAAAGCTATGTGAGCTTACTTTTTCAATGTGTATCTATCTATCTATCTATCTATCTATCTATCTATCTATCTATCTATCTATCTATCTATCTATCTATCTATCTATCTATCTATCTATCTATCTATCTATCTATCTATCTATCTATCTATCTATCTATCTATCTATCTATCTTCACATCTCCTATTTTATTTATGCTTTTTTTTACCTTTCATTTGCATAGAAAATTCCACCACTATTTTGTGTTGCATCCGACAAGACTTGCAGTCAGACTGTACTTGGTTGATATAAATATGTAAACAAATTCTGCCATGCTACCTTTGGTGGTCACATGACAGTACCCTGACACTGTATTAAATGTGCATTATTGAGATTACTGTGAAGACTCACAAGAGTGACAGCCTAAGAGACACAATCTCTGCTGCCAACTAAAACAATATGGCGCCACCCAAAAGCGATCTAGTGGTAGTAGGTTAAAGGAGCACCCGATGTCAAAAATAAGAATCCAACTTGGATCAAAAGATCGTAGTTTTAATGATAGTAACCGAACATGTTAAGGCCAATGCGTTTCGGGGGGAACAGAGACCCCCCCTTCTTCAGGACATCTGCTGCCAATTTCAGGTACAAAACAGCAATGCTCATGCCCTGAAGAAGGGGGTCTCTGTTCCCCTGAAACACGTTGGCTTTAACATGTTCTGTTACTATCATTAAAACAACGATCTTTTAATCCAAGTTGGATTCTTATTTTTAACATCAGGCACTCCTTTAACCTACTACCACTAGAAACTTTGAAAATGACCACCAGGCCATACCTCAAGGTAGCAGCCCAGACCCTCTAAAAGGGTCCATTGCCATATTTTCATTCAGTCGGGCCAGATCGATTGGGAGGAAATTTCCCTAAGCGACCCTCTCTTATCACCCACTCACAGACCCTCTATTGAATAGGTCAGTCCAGTGCAGTCATCAATTTTTTTTAAAAAAACTACCCAGAAGTGATTGGCACTGATTTGAACCCTTTATTGGAATAGATGTTTTAAGCAGCAATCCTTATGTCAAAAGAAGAGGATTGATCCTAGGAAAGTTAACACGTTTTTGCCCAGTTTGTCCACCTTCATACAGTCTCATACATACAGAGGTTGATTTACTTAAGCACTTGGGAATCTTCATACAATAACATTTGGAAAGATTGACTTCAATATTCTAGTGTTGTATTGGGTTATAGGTCTGTGTTTTGGGTTAGTATTTTAGGGTTTCGATTTGAAGTTTAGTGTTTTTAGTTGTAATTTTTTTAGGGAAGTATGTTTTATTTCTATCTAATTTTGATATGGTCTTTTATTGTATTTATTCATTTTTTTGGTGGGTCAGCAATGTGAACTTGATACCATTTGTTAGTATATCACTACATAATGTTGTGGTCAAGTTTACCTTACAAAATTACCAAAGTGCACATTCTCAATCCTCTAATAGCCATAACATCTAAAAAGAAATTAGGCAATGCCCTGCAGAAGTTCCTGACATACATTAGTAGGGGGTAAGCAGGTTCTGCATTAACAGGTGAAAACTGTGGTTGGGCCACACCTTTGAGAAGCCGGGCTTATCTGCCTCTCCTTTCTGGCAGTGGACATGCTATACAGCCAGGAAGAGGTGGTTGAGTGGATAGCCAACCGTTCATCACAATCCTCCTTGTTCTTTCAAACAGAGAATAGTGAAGTGTCAGCGGCAGCTGCAAATACACCCTCCTTCCTCCCCTTCTTCCCCTTTTACAGCTAATTATGCTGTTGCTTTAAAAACTGGCATGGAAAAGTTAGATGAAATCTATGACCATGCCATCAGTAATTCGCTAAGGAAGAATTCACAGAAATTTGATTCTAATTCTGATGGTGAGGAACATATTGCCCAGAGCATAGAGAAAAGGGAGAAAGGGCAGGGAGAAACAAATGTCATTGATTTTTCCACAGATGCAGCTTACAGTAAATTAGGCTTGAGCAATGAGGTGGGTGGGTATGTTAATAGGAAGACCTTATTGGGTTGTGGGGAGGTTGTATATGAGGAAGCAACTTTTAGAGGTGTGTATATGAGGAGCAACTTTCAGAGGAATTGGGAGAGCAGCAACCCTATTCCACTAAATGGAACTACTCCTTGAATGCAAGCAACTGGTATCCCAAGACCTGCTCCACTAAAAATGTGAGTCTTTTACACACATGTCTTGAAGATGGTCCAGATCTGGAAGGAAATACCCCAGGACACCATCCGTCATCTCATTAGGAGCATGCTCCGACATTTTCAGGCATGCATACAAACACGTGGGGGTCATACAAACTATTGAGTACCATTTTGAGTTGCTGCAATGAAATTTTAGCAAGATGGACTAGCCTGCTGCAACATTTTTTTTACTTTGAATTTCGGGTTGTCTTTGAATTCGGCCCTCTGTAGATTGATCATTTTCATTCCCATCAAACAATTTGGCATTCTTTCATTCCTAACACATTACCCTGTCAATATCCAGCATGATATATTTTCCCATTGAGATCTGATGTGTTTTTAAAGTGTTCCTTTAATTTTTCTGAGCAGTGTAGTTCATTTGGGCCAGCTTGTGATATATATATAATATATATATATATATATATATATATATATGCCAACGTTTCTAAAATATGGCACTGTACGTTTTTATTTTAGTGTAACAACTGCCTCATCTCTGGAATTGTGGGGTTATGGTTTGAAAGTGTCCTTGTGCACACTTTTTTTTTTTTTTTTAACTGTGCTGACCACACAGGTACTAGACTGGAAGACAAAGTATGCTTTGAAACATGTTTTTCTACTTCTTGGAAACTGTTAGGGAGTTGTGTGCTTCAGTGTTATTTTTTGGGGGGAGAGTAGACCTTCCAATAGCTTTTAGATCTGTTGTGTCTGATACTTTCAATGCTCAATTCTGGCCTATTACTGCTAAATAAAAACTCAGCAAAAGCTACCTATCAGCAAAAACTACATGATAAATATTTTTATTTCAATCATATTGGGGTACTGCTGCTTAGTGTAAGCCATGGGATAATGAAAAAATAAAATAAGTATTACATTACACTACATGAAATTTCTGTGATGCCAGAATACAATGTTGCTGGTGCTTTTGGGGGAATCGCGTAAATGCCTCTCCCAAGCATGCAGTTTGAAGAATAAGTGCTTTTCCCATGTAGCCCTCAGTTGTTGTTTCTTGCCAAGTTTTTTTTTTTTTTTTTAAGCTTCTACATTTTAAAATGGGGAAGTGTCATGAATAACTGAATCTTGCTTGTAATGCAAGACTTTCTTACTTTACAGTTTGTTTCTGGTGTACATACATTTCTCCAGAAAAAAAAACTATGCTTGTAGAACGTTGTTTCTTTTTAACTTTAAATAGAGAAAGTGCTATAGAGGCTTTACTATAACTTGGACAAATACCTCACCCAACTTTAAATCTAGTTTAGTGTTCTGGATTTGGAAATGATCATAGATCATTTGTCTCCTAAGCAAGATTCAAAAGATTTTTACTAAAATTTAGGCGTTAGAAGTACCTGGTCTCAATCAGACTACCTGACTGCCAGGATGGTGTTTATTTCAGGACAATTCCAAGATGAGACCCTCCACATTAGTGGAGACCACTGAAAGACAGGACTAGGAACTGTGTTTCAAATTTTAAGGTATAACCAAAGTCAAGTGTAGTCCAGATTTCAGCACAGATTGCAGTCAAGGTTTTAGAAAGGAAAACTTAAATTAAATCTCATGTAGGGGGGTAAACAGGCATGTTCAATGCTGAAAAGGTGAACTGAAAATCAACAATGGAAGATCATAAACTGATATTAGAGGCTATCCAGAGCCTTAACCAGGGTGGAAATAATGTTTGCAGTCACAGAAATCACTTCGCAAAGGCAAAACACAGACCTCTTTAGTGCAATGAGCCACATTAAAACTTGACATGGGACTAAAGTCCTGCTGTAAGAAACCATGAGCAGGCAGGAATTTATTACAAAAGATACTTTCAATGTCTCTATAATAAAATGCCCCTACCTGCCTGCTCGCTGTCATTTCCAGCTCTGTAAACTGAGCTGTGCATGTGCAGCTCAGCTTACAGTGCCGGGCTAGTCCCTGAGCACGAGGATGACTACCACCTGTGCATGCACAAGAATGAGGTCACCCCCCCATTAGATATTATAGATATTAAAAAGGCCTGAAGACTGGAACTCAGAAGAAGATGCCAGTGCTGTGGAGGGACGGTTGTGTAGGTAAGTATTCACCCTTTCTGTGTTAATGCTTGACTGAAGTCACAGCACTGCATACTTGATCAAACCAGAAAGGTGATATAACAAAGAAAGGAAGTGAATGGACTGCAGAGGCAAGCAGCTGCTGAAGGACTAATACTGATTTTTTTTTTTTTATTAAATAAATATATCATTCTTCTGCACTTGCAAAAATATGTCTACTTCTCTTCTTGGCCAAGCATAGAAAAGTGTTTGTAATAAATGAACACAAGTCAGGCATTTTTATTCACTATGAAATAACTGGTTTGCCTGTGATTTTTTTTATTTTTTTGCTTTACTTATTAATTTGAAATTAAAGTATTGTATGTATGTATGTATTGTATGTAGCACCTCTTTCCTGATGACAGCCATATACAGGAAATCATTTAATCCTTAGAAAAAACTTGTATTATAGAAAACTACATTGGTAGTGATCTAGATAATGATGCTGTGTCATATTAGCTTAAAATCACTTCAGTTCTCTTGAAGTAGTGCTCTTCATAAACATTGTGATCATTCGATACTTTGCCAATAACAGGCATGTGTGCACCACTCTCTATAGGAGCAGAGTGAGCCCAGGTTGCATGATGACGCCACACCAGTGGTCAGGTCAATGACACCTGGGCTCACATGCAATGGCTTGGAGGACAATGGCCATTATAAAAATAAACTTTGGAGTTTTATTTTAATGTAAAACATAACTTCAATGCTAGGTCAATTTAAAAGCAAGAAGTTAGTGTCCAATATTACCCACCTCCCGCCCAGCGTATTATAATAATACAACCAGGCGGGAGTAGCATTTTCCTGGGAGGACTTCCTATGATGTCCTCCAACTCGCACGCCTTGGGTTCACTCTACGGGCCATGCAACATCGCAATATATGATCCACTGTGTCCAGATACAGCAAAAGACAGATTGTTGTACCGGGCCAGCCCTTATTCATAGTTACATAGTTGGTGAGGTTGAAAAAAGACCATCCAGTTCCACCTATGATATGTGTGTGTGCAAGTGTGCATTTATGTCAATAGTACATTGTATATCCCTGTATGTTGTGGTCCTTAAGGTGCTCATCTAATAGTTTTTTAAATGTATCAATGCTCCCTGCTGATACCACGGCTTGTGGAAGAGAATTCCATATCCTTACCACTCTGACAGTAAAGAACCCTCTACGCAGTTTGAGGTTAAACCGCTTCTCATCTCATTTTAGTTAATGGCCGCATGTTTTATTAAAATTCCCTTTCACAGAAAAGTTTTTCCCTATGCTAGGGTCACCAGTACAGCATTTATAACTCAATATTGTCAAGATGAAAATATATTGAGGACTCTTAAAGACTTTTATATTATGTATTCATGTATCAGTATAGCAGTCTAGAGTCCCCTTTTAATCCCTGAATATATTTAAACATCATAGTTTTAGAAATTCAGTCTTTAGTCTAATTATGTTGTCTTTATTATGAATATGTGTCAACTATAACATGAGATGTCCGGCCAAGAGAACTTCCCTAACTTTACGGAATAACAGATAAACAAATATATATTGGCTTAGATAATGATAGTTCCAGTAACCGGCCATTAATTGCATATTATCCATCATTTTTAATTGTCATATACCCTTCCTGCTCCTAGAGCAAGATGACCAAGAACTTTGCTAAATAATCAACAAAGGCTGTATTATGGGTGTTATTGAAATATTGTGTAATCTTGTATGACTATGTTTTTGGACCTATGCCCGCCATAGGTTTTACTGTGATAAATCTCTATAAAAGCATGTATCAAAAATGTATAAGGCATCACATTCTCTATTTCTGTATGAGATGTGGTCCTTGCGCATGTAATCTCAATAAAGCTTACCTGAACAGATGCAAACCTGATTGGCGTAGATTATTTCATGGCTCAAACTTAACATTTGAACTTAACATGAATTTAACAATATCATATCCCCTCCCAAGCATCTCCTCTCCAGAGAGAATAAGTTCAATGCCCATAGCCTTTCCCCATAGCTGAGATTCTCCAGTCCCTTTTTTAGCTTTGTTGTGATCATACCATGTGATCGCTGAGACCAATCACAGCAATCACATCTCAGTTGCACACAATAGCTTTCATTCATGTGTAAGTTGTAGTTCATACGCAATAATTATAAAACATAGCCTTTCATCGGATGCAATATCATTTATGTATATGTGTTTTTTAGATATTATGATCATGCCTGCTCCTGAGGAAGGGAAAATGTATTTCACAAAACGCGTTGAGCTTATGAGGCAAAACAATACTTTTACAAGCTCCATCATGCATATAATTCTTTTTCATTTATCTCAATCATTATTATTTGGAAAAACTTCTCTTATTGTCTGTAAACATTGTGTATGGTTTTATTAGATTTTATACATACCTACCATTTATGCTTATTTACTGCTGTTGTATTATACTTGTACAATGATATTAACTGCCATTCTTATATATGAATAAACACGTGATGTTAACTGATTCTATACTTGTTTTGTGCTTACCAGCATGTGTATATGAATTATGATTTACATCATCATTTGTAAACTGGTCACATCTCATATAAAGTCCCACATATTTTCTGAACACTATGTGTTCTATACTTTACGTACACACAGGGATGGAGACTCGATGGCAAGAGTCTCATTTAAAGTCCCATTTATTTCCTGTCTTTCCCATTGTCCCCCTTCCCCCCCCCTTTTCCTCCCCCTCCCCTTTATATAATAGTAATCATTGTGTACTATTGTGATCTCTGTGATCACATAGCACAGGGCCAATCACAGTGGACCTTTACCCTGTGATAGATGTGGTTAATCCCAGCTATCACAATTGTACTCAATGGCATATGAATGGATGTCATTTGTTGAAATGAAAGCTGGTAACAGTGATTATCACTGTAAAAAGCAATCATAGTATAAAAAAAATCCTGATCACTTCCCTAGAGCAGTACAGGGTCACTATGGTGACCCTGTACTGCTCTGTTGACAGTATGCAAAAAACGGCAGATAACAGAAAACTAACTTATTTAATTTTTTAATTTTTCAAAAAATTGTGACATAAATTACACTTCAAAAAAGCTCTCAATGCCACTTACTACTTTTCAAAAAGTTGTCATTTAGGGCAATTTGCACTGTCCTGGCATTTTTAGGGCCTTAAGATATACAGTGCCTTGCGAAAGTATTCGGCCCCCTTGAACTTTTCTACCTTTTGCCACATTTCAGCCTTCAAACATAAAGATATAAAACTGTAATTTTTTGTGAGGAATCAACAACAAGTGGGACACAATCATGAAGTGGAACGAAATTTATTGGATATTTCAAACTTTTTTAACAAATAAAAAACTGAAAAATTGGGCGTGCAAAATTATTCAGCCCCCTTAAGTTAATACTTTGTAGTGCCACCTTTTGCTGCGATTACAGCTGTAAGTCGCTTGGGGTATGTCTCTTTCAGTTTTGCACATCGAGAGACTGACATTTTTGCCCATTCCTCCTTGCAAAACAGCTCGAGCTCAGTGAGGTTGGATGGAGAGCGTTTGTGAACAGCAGTTTTCAGTTCTTTCCACAGATTCTCGATTGGATTCAGGTCTGGACTTTGATTTGGCCATTCTAACACCTGGATATGTTTATTTGTGAACCATTCCATTGTAGATTTTGCTTTATATTTTGGATCATTGTCTTGTTGGAAGACAAATCTCCGTCCCAGTCTCAGGTCTTTTGCAGACTCCATCAGTTTTTCTTCCAGAATGGTCCTGTATTTGGCTCCATCCATCTTCCAATCAGTTTTAACCATCTTCCCTGTCCCTGCTAAAGAAAAACAGGCCCAAACCATGATGCTGCCACCACCATGTTTGACAGTGGGGATGGTGTGTTCAGGGTGATGAGCTGTGTTGCTTTTACGCCAAACATAACGTTTTGCATTGTTGCCAAAAAGTTGATTTTGGTTTCATCTGACCAGAGCACCTTCTTCCACATGTTTGGTGTGTCTCCCAGGTGGCTTGTGGCAAACTTTAAACAACACTTTTTATGGATATCTTTAAGAAATGGCTTTCTTCTTGCCACTCTTCCATAAAGGCCAGATATGTGCAATATACGACTGATTGTTGTCCTTTTGGACAGAGTCTCCCACCTCAGCTGTAGATCTATGCAGTTCATCCAGAGTGATCATGTGCCTCTTGGCTGCATCTCTGATCAGTCTTCTCCTTGTATGAGCTGAAAGTTTAGAGGGACGGACAGGTCTTCGTAGATTTGCAGTGGTCTGATACTTCTTCCATTTCAATATTATCGCTTGCACAGTGCTCCTTGGGATGTTTAAAGCTTGGGAAATCTTTTTGTATCCAAATCCGGGTTTAAACTTCTCCACAACAATATCTCGGACCTGCCTGGTGTGTTCCTTGTTCTTCATGATGCTCTCTGTGCTTTAAACAGACCTCCTGAGACTATCACAGTGCAGGTGCATTTATACGGAGACTTGATTACACACAGGTGGATTCTATTTATCATCATTAGTCATTTAGGTCAACATTGGATCATTCAGAGATCCTCACTAAACTTCTGGAGAGAGTTTGCTGCACTGAAAGTAAAGGGGCTGAATAATTTTGCATGCCCAATTTTTCAGTTTTTTATTTGTTAACAAAGTTTGAAATATCCAATAAATTTTCGTTCCACTTCATGATTGTGTCCCACTTGTTGTTGATTCTTCACAAAAAATTACAGTTTTATATCTTTATGTTTGAAGCCTGAAATGTGGCAAAAGGTCAAAAAGTTCAAGGAGGCCGAATACTTTCGCAAGGCACTGTAAATACCATAGTTTGTAGACTCCATAACTTTCACACAGACTAAAAAATTCACACTAATTTGAGTTATTCATTTCACCAAAGAAATTTAACAGAATACAGTACATATATGAAGAAAGATTTAATATTTGCAAAATTTTACAACAAACTAAGAAAATGGTGCTTTTTTTCTACATTTTTAAAAAATGTTCAATTGTGACAGGGCTTAAATCTAAAAATGGGCAAAAAGGGAGTAAAAGTGTCTGGTATTGAAGTGGTTAAAGAACAGTGCATTCTTTACAATTGTTTTTGGACTGTAAACAAGCACACATACAGTATACTTTCCTACGTATAAACCAACAAATTGTGTCCTACAAAAATCTATTACTCGTGAGTAAAGTATAGATTTTATATCATATTAGTTAAATATTTTTCAGAATGTAAAAGTTTTTCCAGTTTTATTTTTAGTAATTACAATAAGATACTCCCCCAGAAAGAAATATTTGACTGCATATGTCATTTTATGTTTTATTGGCACATTGATTGCTGTGCTGAATCCTTGGAGATATTTAAATAAAATGCACTATAGATTTTTCTATGTGATGAAGTTTATTTTTGGAACCTGTTGTGTAAACTACTAAATTGAAGATGGATGATAGAATGAAGGAGTTGTCAGAGGTCACTTACTAAGCAATTACAATACAAAACTGATATTATTGAAGCGTGATTTAGAAAACTGTTGGCATGCTATGCCATTTTTTTTTCTACCTTTTTGTTGTGTACACTGAATTTGCCATCTAAAGTCTAGGACATTCAGAATATGGCTTCAAAGTTGCAGTAAATAACCTAACGTATTTTACTGCATGTCTACAAGACCATTTATAAATGCAGTTCAACTTACCAAAACTATATGCTGCAAATCTTGTTATATGCAGCAAATCTTGTTTTATATTGTTTTTTTTTTTTTCCTTGAAATATACAGCTGTTCCTATATAAACTTCTCTCATACTGGATAGATGCAGGTGGCTACTTAAAAGCACCAAGTTTAAAGTACCTTTAGGCATAGGCCTACAGGGTTAGATTTACTGTATAAATGTTCCTCTAGCCTTTAAACATAAGCCACTCCATTATTTCCATTTCGTCTAGGAAGTCGTTGTTTGGCCCCACCCATTCTCATGCTTTCCTATTGGTCTATAATTATGATGATAGGAAGCCTCTTTCTCAAGTAGGGAGGTGTGGTAGGCATGGCCAAGCTTCCAATTTCATGATAAAGTCAAAACTTTCATAAGAGTGTTGCAAAAAGTGTAACTCCACTTTTGTGGGAAAAATATATCACAATTGGATAAAATATATAGCATATACAATTGCAACACAAGCCATATTGTAATTTATTGTTATTATAAATTATTTTTCCTTTTCAGACCCCATTCACACTGCCGCGACCAGAAAGTCGCCTCATAAGGGGCGACTTGTTAGAGCAACTTTCAGGGCGACTTGTATTATAGACGACTTTGTACGACTTTGTATTTGGCCAATCAGAATATGATGGTTCTGGCTCATGCTCAATCACAAAAAAAAAGTTCTTAAAAATTGTTTTTGATAGAGCCAATTATTGAAAAAAAAAATGAGATTTCTTTGGATTTAGTGTCTAAAAAGTGTACCTGTGAAGTTTCAGCTCTGTAGCATGTCCAGAACCAGAGAAAAAAGATAATTTTTCTTAGAATTTTTAGTAGCGCAGGGATGGGGCTCCGCTCCACCTGGGCGTTTTTGTTGCAGGCGTTTATCAGGCATTTTTTGGGCGTCTTTGGAGGCAGGCATGACATCTGAACTTCTGTGTAGGGGTATATATACACACACATATATGTATATATACACATACACACATATAGGTATGATAGGAGCGGAGCCACATCCCTGCAAATAATTTCATTAGCGCAGGGATGGAGTTCCGCTCCTATTACACCTGTATGTGTGTATGTGTATATATATATATGCTTGGCGCATGTTCTATGCTGATGAGGGAATATACATGAGATACTTGCTGGTGGTCCCGGTTGGTGTTCTCTACGCAGAGGAGTAAGGCGTCCAAGGCATTCCCGCTTACTATATTCTGCTTATATACAGATTGGTTCTGGTAAGTGTCCCCACTACTGGGTGTACACAGCGGTGTGGTGAAGGCTTTTTTGGGGGTCTGCAAGGATATACCCACTGACATCATCTTCTCACAATCTGGGACTGCATGCATGGATTTTCCTTCATTGATTTTGTTCATCCATACATTCAATATTTGATTCATGGTTTATTTCATGGACAGTAGCGCTGCTAGTGCGTGAATGAATCTGTAGCGTTGAGCTGTTTTGAGTCTAAATGCACCTATATACATGTATTAATTTATAGCAGCAGCTTTCCTTCTATATTTATTCTTTTAATTTTCTGGAATACTTTGGCGCCGGGTGAGTGAAGTTTTACTGTAGGTTCGGTGAGCGCCATACTTTGCTCCTATATACAATTGCTTTTGTTATGTCAAGCGACTTGAGGGCACACAAGTCGCCTCACAAGTCGCGGCAGTGTGAATGGACTCTCAATCTGCAGCTCTGTAGTTTTCTGTAAAATTTATTGCAATGTGGCAACCTGGAGGCCCCAGAGTTATAATTTCCTGCTAGTGTAATTAGCTCCAGTAGACTCCCGAAAAGTCTCACACGTGGTATCCCTGTACTCAGGAGAAGCAGCAGAATGTATTTTGGGGTGTAATTCCACATATACTCATTGCATGTGTGAGCAACAATATCATTTAATGACATCTTTTTATAAAAAAAAAGTGTAATTTTCCCGAAACTTGTGGGAAAAAATATAAATTCTTCCGTGGACTCAACATGCCTCTCAGCAAATAGCTTGGGGTGTCTACTTTCCAAAAAGGGGTCATTTTTTTTGGGGGGGGATAAACTGTCCCGGCATTTTATGCCAAATATTAGAAGCTTATGCCACACATCACCCACTCCTCTAACCACTTGAAGACCAAGCCCTTTTCAACACTTTTTGTTTACGTGGAAAAAAACATTTAAACAGCTTTAACCACTTGCCGACTGCGCACAGTATATTTACTGCGGCAGTCGGCCCCGGCCAGGCAGAGTGACGTAGGTCTACGTCGCTACTTCCTGCCGGTCCTGTGCGCGCTCCCGCGCGTGCCCGCCGACACCGATCGCTCGATTGGGTTCAGAACCGATCAGTCATCAGGTCCAGGCCAATCATTTTTGGTCTGGACCTGTTGATCGGTCCTGCCCAATCAGATCTCCCTCTAAGCCTGTGAAATGTAAACACAGGCTTAGAGGAGATGTGCCCTCCCCCCACAACGGTCTTTTTGGATCCAGCGTGAGAGGAGAGCACATCTTACTGTGAGTACTGCACCAAGCACACCCACACACAGTTAGATAGGCACATTTCACCCCCGATCGCCCCCCCGATTAACCCCTACAGCACCTGACACAACACACACTATATACAGCATATAGCATATACCTATATACCTGTATAAGTGTGATTTGTGAACAGGTGTAACACTTGCGACCCCCCCTTTTCCACTTGAATTACCCCCCACCCCCCCCTAATAAAGATTTGAGCCCCTGATCTCCCCTGACCCCCCCTGATCACCGCTAGTTAACCCCTACACCCTCTGTCACATCAGCACTAATACAAACGCAATATACGGTGTTATTGTATTTTTGCATTAGTGTGATTGTGATCAGAATTAGCGCAGGCGACTAAGTTTCTGTCCCAAGAAGGTTTAGGGTCCCCGCCACCCGCCCAATAAAGATTTAAGCCCCTGACCCCCCCCTGATCACCCCTACACCCCCTGCCATAACACACACCGTATACAGTATATAGCATTTTGCTATATACCCGTATAAGTGTGATTTGTGGTCAGGTCTAGCGCTTGCGACCCCCCTTTTTCCACTTGAATTACCCACCACCCCCCCCTAATAAAGATTTAAGCCCCTGATCCCCCCTGATCCCCTCCTGATCACCGCTAGTTAACCCCTACACCCTCTGTCACATCAGCACTAATACAAACGTAATATACAGTGTTTTTGTATTTTTGTATTAGTGTGATTGTGATCAGAATTAGCGCAGGCGACTAAGTTTGTGTCCCAAGGAGGTTTAGGGTCCCCGCCACCCGCCCAATAAAGATTTAATCCCCTGATCCCCCCCTGATCACCCCTACACCCCCTGCCATAACACACACTGTATACAGTATATAGCATTTTCTATATACCTGTATAAGTGTGACTTGTGACCAGGTTTAGCGCTTGCCACCGTTCCTTTTATCCTTAGGATACCCGCCAGCCCCTTCCAATAAAGATTTAAACCCCTGATCCCCCCCTGATCACATCCCGTTAACCCCTACACCCTCTGTCACATTAGCACTAATACACACATAATATACTGTTTTTACTGTATTTTGTATTGGTGTCATTGTGACTTGAGGTTGCGCTAGCTAGCTAGTTTCTTTCCCAAAGGAGGTTTAGGGTCCCCGCCACCCCCCCAGATCCCCAGCGCATAGTTTAGAAGTAACCCCTTGATTGCCACACACGCACGCACGCACGCACCTACACTTCCCTTTCTAGTATAGTGTTTGAACAGATCAATATCTGATCTGATCAGAACTATACTAGCGCCCCCATAGTTTAGGGTTCCCAAAACGCGGTGTTTGCACAATCAGTACTGATTCCGGCCAGCACCTGCGTTTAACCCTTTCACCCAGGCAAGTGTAGTAATCAATAGATTACTGTCACTTGCAAAAAAACACAAGACACAAAACCGCTGTGTTAGCAGAGTCAGGCCTGATCCCTGCTAGCATTAGCAGTTTTTTTTTGTAGCGCTTGAAATAATCTTCGACAACCAGGTGCTTTTATTACCTGTGAGTCGCATCACTGTACGAGTAAATTTAGTTACCAAAATGACCAAACGTTCGTACAGGGATGAAGAGCTTCTCAGTTATATGCTGACCGAGTCATCTGATAGCGAAGGGGAAGCTACAATGACCGAATTAGTGTCAGTATATGAACCTGATGACGGCAGCGGCTCCCTGACAGATAGCTCCGACGACAGATGGGTCCCTGTTAGACCCAGGCGTACCCGACCCCATTCTGAAGTTGTTGAGATGCAGGAATCGCAGGGTGCTCGTATGGAGCAGAGTGTGGGTACTAGTGCCGCTCATTTTTCTGGCGACCTGGCAAGCGCCAGCGGCCTAGTACAACCTGGACCTAGTACAACCAGCACTGCAGTAAGACCTGGTGACGTGGCGAGTCCCCTAAGTGCAGTTGAAGCTGGTGCGGTGGCTAGCACAAGTAGTGGCCCGCAGCCACCGCGTATTCGTAGACAGGCCCGTAGAGCCCATAGTGCCCTCCCTGATGCGCTGGCATATCCTAATTGGCAACCCACCGATACTACAGCGCCAGTACTTCCCCCATTCACCGCCCAACCTGGAATCCACGTGGAGACAGCTGGTTTTACGCCCCTAAACTTTTATGAGCTGTTCTTCACGGAAGATCTTTACAGATCGATTGTGGATCAATCAAATTTGTATGCACAACAGTTCATCGCCGCCAACCCAAATTCACACCTTGCCAGACAATTCGGCTGGAAACCTATAACGGTTTCCGAATTTAAGATCTTTCTGGGCCTTTCCCTCCACATGGGCATAACTAAACAGAGTGAATTGCGGCTATATTGGTCCACTAGCCCAGTTCACCATATGCGCATGTACTCTGCCTCCATGTCCAGGGGGAGATACGAGCAAATTCTGCGATTCATGCATTTCAGCGACAATGAAATCTGTCGTCCTCGGGGAGACCCTGAATACGATCGGCTCCACAAAATTCGGCCCCTCATAGACCACTTCAATCAGCGGTTTGCAGCCTTGTTTACCCCCGAACAAGTTGTCTGCGTTGACGAGTCCCTGATTAAATTTACTGGCCGCCTTGCTATGAAACAGTACCTCCCCAGCAAGCGTGCCAAGTACGGGGTCAAACTGTATAAATTGTGTGACAGGGCCACAGGCTATACAGTTAGTTTCCGGGTCTATGAGGGAAAAGATAGCTGTGTGGAGCCCCCCAACTGCCCAGACTACATAGGGAGCAGCGGTAAGATCGTTTGGGACTTGGTGTCACCCTTATCCGGAAAGGGGTACCATTTGTACGTGGACAACTTTTATACAAGCGTGCCACTATTTAGTCACCTTCTCGATTTACAAATTGGCGCATGTGGCACCGTGCGACCTAATCGCCGGGGCTTCCCCCAACGGCTTGTAAATTCCCGTCTTAGTCGGGGGGCGAGAGCCTGCTTGAAAACGGACAAATTGCTTGCGGTGAAGTGGAAGGATACACGGGATGTTTATGTTCTGTCCTCCCTTCACGCAGACACGACGATCCAAATCACTACGGCAACTGGCGTTGTGGAGAAACCCCTCTGTGTCCACGAATATAACCTTAACATGGGAGGGGTGGACCTTAACGACCAGCTTTTGGCGCCGTATTTAGTTGCCCGTAAAGCCAGACGCTGGTACAAAAAAGTGTCTGTTTACCTTTACCAATTGGCTATGCTGAACGCCTTTGTCCTATACAGGGCGTCAGGACGAACTGGATCTTTCCGGGAATTCCAGGAAGAGATCATCCTTGCCTACCTGTACCCAGGAGGCATGCCTGCCCAACTTCCCCTTCCAGATGCAGTGAGCCGGCTGCATGAGAGGCATTTTCCTTATGTCCTCCCGAGTACCCCTACCCAAAGATACCCCCAAAAAAGATGTCGTGTCTGTAGCAGGCGCGGATTTAGGCGTGACACCCGTTATTATTGTCCCAAATGTCCTGACCAACCTGGTCTCTGCATCGGGGAATGTTTCGAGCGCTACCATACACTAGTGGAGTATTAGCGTAGGGTACAGCACGACACAGTGTAGGGCACATAAACACAGGGTCTCGAAAGATGTTGGATGTCCATCGACATTTTGAGAGACCCAAGCTGGAAGAGAAGATCGCAGAAGATCGCAGTCCCAAATCAAGAAACAGTTAGAAAAATAAAAGGATCCAAAAACTGTTGTGTCAGTAATTTTATATGTCCTTCTCCTTCCTACTGTACTTTTTTCAATGTCCTTAGTTTGTTTTTTCATTCTTTTGTGACCTGTTTCTCTTGCAGGTCCCTCGTCGGCTACCACGCATTGATTTTATATATTCTGACACAAACAGCGTTTGCGCTCAGCATATATGGATACCTTTGCTGATAGCAGCTGTGGTGATTTTCTGATTTCAGCACTGCAGTTAAAATCCTATTTTGGTATACGTGGATAGCGCCGTGTATACCCATCATTAAATTCAGTGGGTGGTTGTTTGGGCGGTTAATGATGAGAATCCAAAAACTTTTGTTGTGTCAGTCATTTTATATGTCCTACTCTTCCTACTGTACTTTTTTTTAATGTCCTTTGTTTTTTCATTCTTTTGTGACCTGTTTCTCTAGCAGATACTCGTCGGCTACCACGCATTGATTTTATATATTCTGACACAAACAGTGTTTGCGCTCAGCATATATGGATACCTTTGCTGATAGCAGCTGTGGTGATTTTCTGATTTCAGCACTGCAGTTAAAATCCTATTTTGGTATACGTGGATAGCGCCGTGTATACCCATCATTAAATTCAGTGGGTGGTTGTTTGGGCGGTTAATGATGAGAATCCAAAAACTTTTGTTGTGTCAGTCATTTTATATGTCCTACTCTTCCTACTGTACTTTTTTTTAATGTCCTTTGTTTTTTCATTCTTTTGTGACCTGTTTCTCTAGCAGGTACTCGTCGGCTACCACGCATTGATTTTATATATTCTGACACAAACAGTGTTTGCGCTCAGCATATATGGATACCTTTGCTGATAGCAGCTGTGGTGATTTTCTGATTTCAGCACTGCAGTTAAAATCCTATTTTGGTATACGTGGATAGTGTCGTGTATACCCATCATTAAATTCAGTGGGTGGTTGTTTGGGCGGTTAATGATGAGTAATACTACGCATTATTCCTGTGCTGATTTCTGATAGGTTCTCTTTTTTTCCGTTCAGCCCACAGGCTGCATGAAAAAAAAAAAAACCTATATGCCAAACAAGGACCAGCAATGTACTGGTACGTTGCTGGACTTTGAGTGGTTATACCAGGATGATGCCTGCAGATTTAGGCATCATCTTGGTATCGTTTTTTACAGCCAGCGGTCGGCTTACATGTAAAAGCAATCCTAGCAGGTAATTGGCCGCTAGACTGCTTTTACATGCAGTGGGAGGGGCCTCCCCCCCCCCACCGCCGCCTTCCGCAGCCTTCCGTGGTTTTTCTCGGGCTCTCCTGTCCCACCGGTTAACCCGAGAGTGCAGCCGGTGGTTCAATTGTCTAACCATAGAGCTAATTGGAGATGAGAATGGCTCCAATCATCTCTATGGCCTAAGATGCCGGAGGCTACGAGCATTTCATGACTTCTGTTTCGCCAGAAATAAGCAGGGCCATTGGGAAATTGGGAAAGTATTTTATCACACCAATTTTGGTGTGGTCAGATGCGTTAAGGTCAGAGGAGAGATCTAGAGTCTAAAAGACCCCAATTTTTTTAAAAAAGAGTACCTGTCACCACAGATTGCTATCATGGGGGATATTTAAATTCACTGTGATAACAATAAAAATGATTTAAAAAAAAAAAATGAAAGGAAAGGTGTCAAAATAACATAAAAAAGCAAAAGAAAAAAGAAAAAAAAAAAAAAAAAATTGAGCCCCCCCCCTTTCCCCCGGTGCTTGCGCGCAATGGCGCACGCAAGCGGTGGTCTAGTGTCATATGTAAACCGCAATTGCAGCATGCATGTGAGGTATCGCCGCGATCGCCAGATCGAGTGCAGTAATTCTTGCAGTAGACCTCCTCTGTAAGTCTAACGTGGTAACCTGTAGAGACTTTTAAAGGTTTTTAAAAATGTACGTATGTTTTTGCCGCTGCGCAGGCATGCGCAATTTTTAAAGCATGTCATGTTAGGTGTCTATGAACTCGGCATAAGATCATCTTTTAAATTTTACCAAAAAAATTGGAATTATATAGTGTATTTGTGCAATAAATTAAAAAAAAATGTATTTTTTTCACAAAAATTGCGTTTGGAAAATCTGTGCGCAAATACCGTGTGACAAAAAAATTTGCAACATCCACCATTTTATTCTATAGGGCCTCTGCTTTAAAAAAATATATAATGTTTGGGGGTTCAAAGTAATTTTCTAGTAAAAAAAAAATATTTTTTCATGTAAACAAAAAGGCACAGAAAAGGCTTGATTTTCAAGTGGTTAGAAGAGTGGGTGATGTGTGGCTAAGATTGAGCATAAAATGCCGGGACAGTTCAAACACCCCCCAAATGACCCCTTTTTGAAAAGTAGACACCCAAAGCTTTTTTCTGAGAGGCATGGTGAGTCCATGGAGTATTTTATATTTTGCCACAAGTTTCGGGAAAATTATTATTATTTTTTTTGTTGTTGTTTTTTTACAGAAAGTTGTCACTAAATGATATATTGCTCATGCATGCCATGGGAATATGTGAAATGACACCCCAAAATACATTCTTTTGCTTCTCCTGAGTACAGGGATACTCCATGTGTGAGACTTTTTGGGAGCCTAGCTGTGTACGCGACCCCGACAACCAGTCCACATCTTCAGGTTTTCTAATGGCGTAAATTGCTGATTTTACCCCTGACTACCTGTCAGAGTTTCAGAGGCCCTGAAATTTCAAGATAGCACAAAACCCCCCCAAATGACCCCATTTTGCAAAGTAGACACTCCAAGCTACTGGCTGAGAAGCATGGTGAGTCCATGGAATAGTTTATATTTTGCCACAAGTTTCGGGAAAAAATTTTTTTTTTATTTTTTTATTTTTTTTTACACAAAGTTGTCAGTAAATGATATATTGCTCACACATGCCATGGGTTTATGTGAAATGACACCCCAAAATACATTCTGCTGCTTCTCCTGAGTACAATGATACCCCATGTGTGAGACTTTTTGCCAGTCTAGCCGCGTACAGGACCCGGAAAACCAATGCGCACCTTTTGGCTTTCCAAGGGCGTAAATTGTTGATCTCACTCCTTACTACCTATCACACTTTTGAAGTCCATAAAAAGCCAAGATGGCACAAAACCCCCCCAAATTACCCCATTTTGCAAAGTAGACACTCCAATCTATTTGCTGAGAGGCATGGTGAGTATTTTGCAGCTCTAATTTTTTTTGGAAAATGAAGAAAAAACAGAAAAATGCATTTTTTTTCCTCTTTTTTCAATTTCCAAAGCTTTGTGACAAAAAGTGAGATCTGCAAAATACTC
The DNA here is from genome assembly GCF_965119305.1 of Pelophylax lessonae. Classification (NCBI taxonomy): domain Eukaryota; kingdom Metazoa; phylum Chordata; class Amphibia; order Anura; family Ranidae; genus Pelophylax; species Pelophylax lessonae. The sequence continues at coordinate 272,360,921 of NC_138770.1, forward strand.
AACATGCCTCTCTGCAAATAGCTCAGGTTGTCTACTTTCCGAAAAGGGGTCATTTGGGGGGGGGGTTGTGCTGTCTTGGCATTTCATGGCCTCCAAAACTGTGATAGGTAGTCAGGAGTGAAATCAACAATTTACGCCCTTGGAAAGCCTGAAAGTGGAGGTTGGTTTTCGGGGTCCTGTACTCGGCTAGACGGCAAAAAAGTCTCACACATGGGGTATCCCTGTACTCAGGAGAAGCAGCAGAATGTATTTTGGGGTGTCATTTCACATATACCCATGGCATGTGTGAGCAATATATCATTTACTGACAACTTTGTGTAAAAAAAACAAAAAAAAAAATAATAATAATATATTTCCCGGAACTTGTGGCAAAATATAAAATATTCCATGGACTCACCATGCCTCTCAGCAAATAGCTTGGGGTGTCTACTTTCCAAAATGGGGTCATTTGGGGGGGTTTTGTGCTATCTTGGAATTTTAGGGCCTCCGAAACTGTGATAGGTAGTCAGGAGTGAAATCAACAATTTACGCCCTTGGAAAGCCTGAAAGTGGAGGTTGGTTTTCGGGGTCCTGTACTCGGCTAGACGGCAAAAAAGTCTCACACATGGGGTATCCCTGTACTCAGGAGAAGCAGCAGAATGTATTTTGGGGTGTCATTTCACATATACCCATGGCATGTGTGAGCAATATATCATTTACTGACAACTTTGTGTAAAAAAAACAAAAAAAAAATAATAATAATATATTTCCCGGAACTTGTTGCAAAATATAAAATATTCCATGGACTCACCATGCCTCTCAGCAAATAGCTTGGGGTGTCTACTTTCCAAAATGGGGTCATTTGGGGGGGTTTTGTGCTATCTTGGAATTTTAGGGCCTCCGAAACTGTGATAGGTAGTCAGGAGTGAAATCAACAATTTACGCCCTTGGAAAGCCTGAAAGTGGAGGTTGGTTTTCGGGGTCCTGTACTCGGCTAGACTGCAAAAAAGTCTCACACATGGGGTATCCCTGTACTCAGGAGAAGCAGCAGAATGTATTTTGGGGTGTCAGTTCACATATACCCATGGCATGTGTGAGCAATATATCATTTACTGACAACTTTGTGTAAAAAAAAAAAAAAAATATATATATATATATATATATATTTCCCGGAACTTGTGGCAAAATATAAAATATTCCATGGACTCACCATGCCTCTCAGCAAATAGCTTGGGGTGTCTACTTTCCAAAATGGGGTCATTTGGGGGGGTTTTGTGCTATCTTGGAATTTTAGGGCCTCCGAAACTGTGATAGGTAGTCAGGAGTGAAATCAACAATTTACGCCCTTGGAAAGCCTGAAAGTGGAGGTTGGTTTTCGGGGTCCTGTACTCGGCTAGACTGCAAAAAAGTCTCACACATGGGGTATCCCTGTACTCAGGAGAAGCAGCAGAATGTATTTTGGGGTGTCAGTTCACATATACCCATGGCATGTGTGAGCAATATATCATTTACTGACAACTTTGTGTAAAAAAAAAAAAAATATATATATATATATATATATTTCCCGGAACTTGTGGCAAAATATAAAATATTCCATGGACTCACCATGCCTCTCAGCAAATAGCTTGGGGTGTCTACTTTCCAAAATGGGGTCATTTGGGGGGGTTTTGTGCTATCTTGGAATTTTAGGGCCTGCGAAACTGTGACAGGTAGTGCAGAGATGACATGAACAATTTACGCCATTAGAAAACCTGAGAGTGTTGATTGGCTTTTGCGGTCCTGTACACAGCTAGGCTCCCAAAAAGTCTCACACATGGGGTATCCCCATACTCAGGAGAAGCAGCAGAATGTATTTTGGGGTGTCATTCCACATATACACATGTCATGTGTGAGAAATTTATCTTTTAGTGACAACGTTGTGTAAAAAAAAAAAATTAAAAAAAAAATTGTAATTTTCACAAAACTTGTGGCAAAATATAAAATATTCCATGGACTCACCATGCCTCTCAGCAAACAGCTTGGGGTGTCTACTTTCCAAAATGGGGTCATTTGGGGGGGTTTTGTGGTATCTTGACATTTCAGGGCCTCCTAAACCGTTAGAGGTAGTGAGAAAATGCAATGAAAAATGTACGCCCTTTGAAATTCTGATGGTGGTGATTTGTTTTTGGGGACCCCTACACAGCTAGGCTCCCAAAAAGTCCCACATATGTGGTATCCCTGTACTCAGGAGAAGCAGCAGAATATATTTTGGGGTGTAATTACACATATACCCATGGCATGTGTGAGCAATATATCATTTCAATGACAACTTTGTGTAAAAAAAAAAAAAAAAAATTTTTTTTAGTCATTTTTCAAACACCTGTGACAAAAAAATGAAATATTCAATGAGCTCAACATGCCTGTCAGGACATTCCTTAGGATGTCTACTTTCCAAAAAGTGGTAGTTTGGGGGGGTTTTGTACTGCCCCGCCATTTTAGCACTTCATGAAATGAGATTGGCAGTCAGAAATTAAAGCTGCGTAAATTTCACTATTTACACCATAGTTTGTAGACGCTATAACTTTTGCGCAAACCAATAAAAATACGCTCATTGATTTTTTTTTTGTCAAAGACATGTAGCTAAATATATTTTGGCAAAAAAAAATGACATAAATTGAGTATATTGGATATTTTTTAAAAGACAAAGTTGAAAATGTCATTTTTTTGCAAAATTTTCGCTCTTTTTTTATTAATATCGCAAAAAATAAAAAGCGCAGAGGCGATCAAATACCACCAAAAGAAAGCTCTGTTTGTGAGAAAAAAAGGACGTAAATTTCGTTTAGGTACAGCATTGCATGACCGAGCAATTATCAGTTAAAGTCACGAAGTGCCAAGTTGAAAAAAGGGGTCTGGTCTTTAAGCTGCAAAATCCTCCGGTGGGAAAGTGGTTAAGCTGGATACACACTATCCAACTTTTGTGGTTAGATTTCCTTCAGATTTACCTTTTCTATGTAGTGCAAGGGCCTGCCAGATTGCATACAAAATAAAAGTGTTTAGGTTTGACCTCATATTATAGGTTTTTGGTAAGTCTAAAGGAAAAAGTTTTCAGAAAATCTTATAGTGTGTATGGCCCTTAAGAGTGCTGATTATGTCTGCCTTTTCCACCCCTCCTCTCTTTTCATAGAAGCTGCACTATACCTTCCATGAATGAAAAGTTATCTATGAATGAAAGGTCTGCCTCCTAATAGAGCCATTGGTAAATCACTGAAAGTGTGCTATGAATACTCCAAAATGCATACATGTTTTTATTATCTAATTTATCTGATTTTACATGATTTTAGGGAAAAACTTTAAAAAAAGAAAAATAGTCAGACACAGAGAAGTTACATTTTAATGGACCTTATTAAAAGTACTTTCTAGGTTTTCTCAACTTATGATGTGAACAGGCCTTATGAGAGTTGGTAGGGCCAGCAATTAGGACTACCTTAAAGTTCACCTGTCACAGGAGAAATATGTAGGCTGTCACGGTTGACTTCTCCCTCTGAACATGCTAGTCACCTGGCTGACATGCTGATGCTTTGCTTTAACATTGTCTGAATCATTGACCTTGAACAACTATAGATGTTAGGATTGATTCTGTGTCTGTGACTCTGAAGTGCTAAAATCCAATCTCAGCCAGCAATTAGAATGTTGATAAGAGGGTTAGCAATGGTAGCCACTATGTTTTATCATTAAAGTAATATGATTATACATTATACAAGCCTTACAAAATGGAGTCAGATTATATACAGACTCATATACACATGAGACATTTGGAATTTTGCTTAACTTGTTTTGTTCCTAAAGTGGTTGTAAAGTTAGAAGGTTTTTTTTTTTTTTTAATTTAAATGAATGCATTCTAGGCATTAAAATAAAAAGCCTTCTATGTGCAGCAGCCTCCCTTATCCCCCCTAATGCTTACCTGAACCCCCTGCGAAGACACAGCAGCGAAGTTCTGTCATTCTCCTGAATGATCGTGGGTGGCCAGCAGGAGCGTGGCTCCAGCAGCACATGCACGCCCCTTAGAGCCCTTTTACAAAATCACATAGGATACGTGACTTTGCTCTTAAGGGCAATCCTGCCGCAGTAAATGTATGTTGGGCGGTCCATAGGTGGTTAAGCAATAGTGTTGGGCGAACAGTTTGGCCTGAGGATGAGTTTGAATTTGCAGGGTTTTGGCAGGTGTTCGCCCCGCCGAACCCCCTGCAATGCATTGCGTGCTGCACAGTGAATTTTGTGCCCTGATTGGCCAAAGCCTTGGCCAATCAAGGTGCAGTATAAGCTAACTATTAAGGAGCAGGGCAAGGAAGCCGGCTGTGGCGTCCTTCACAACGATGAGTCATCAGCTGTCAATGGGTTTCCCCACTGACAGCCGAATTTAAAAAAAATTGCCGGTTAAAAAAAAAAAAAAACAACGGGGGGTCTGCCCGACCCAGTTTGCACCGGTCCATGACGTCCCAAGGGGGCGGTGCAACGAGATGACATCACCAGGTGGCTCCTTACCTGTATAAGAAATGTCAAACAGTGGCAGCCAGCCTTCATAGATGGCGGGAGTGGTTTTTGCTTTTTTTTTAGGGATGCGGCAGGTGGCGTGATTGACGATGGGTTTACATTGGAGGACACTGTTTTTTTGTTTTTTAAGAAAGGAATTGTCAAAAACTGTCTGTTTTTCTTTTACTTTTTGACACTTTTTTCGGTGAATGGCTAGGGGTACTTTGTATCCTATACTCATTCACTTAGAGGGGGTGGGATCTGGGGCCCCCCTTGTAAAAGGGGCTTCCAGATTCTGATGAGCCCTTTGCCCCCAGACCCCCACAACCACCAGCTACAGCTGTGGGGATGAGGCCCTTGTCCCCATCAACATGGGAACAAGGTGCTTTGGGGTGGGGTGGCACCCATCCCCCATGTTGAGGGCATGTGGCCTGGTATAGTTCCGGAAGGGGGGCACTCGCTCATCCCCCCCTTTCCTGACCTGCCAGGCTGCATGCTCAGATAAGGGTCTGGTATGGATTTTGGGGGGGGAATCCCACACAATTTTTTGTTTTAATTTTGGCATGCTGGCAATTGCTATCACGAGTCAATTTAAATGTGATTTGACTCAAGAAATGTCCCTTTTGCTGCAGCATGTTCTATGTATGCTACAGATGTGCCACTTTACAAGCAGACTAAGGGGACACCCCATGCATTAAATCTAAAGGAATTGTTTTGTTTTTATTGTTGTACTTTAAGTGTCATTAAAATCACTGCTCTTGAAAAACTATTGTTTTACTTTTCTTTTTTTTTTGTGTTGATACATGTCCCCTAGGGCAGTACCCAGACCCCCAAATCCCTTTTATGGCCAAATGCTGGCATGTATGCCTTCACAATGAGCAGGAAAATTTTTCCTTTTTCCTGCTCTGTTCCTGTAGACTTTAATGGGGTTCACCGTTTTTTTGTTAGAACTTTTCCCCTGTTTGGGAGTTTGCTGCAAACCAAAACAGGGGGTTGTTCGGCCCATCTCTATTAAGCAATAGAGATTGTGCAACCGCAGTCCAAAAATCATGATTGAGTGGTACAAAAAGCGCAATGAAAAAAATATAAATTGCTGCAAATTATTCCATCCGCTATACATTGAAATTAATACTACTTTTTGTGCACTTTTTTAACACTAACAAGTAAATCCCTAAGTAAATTTACTGAATGCCAGACTTAATTAATTCTTTTAAAGAGTAAAATTACAATAAGAATTAAGGACTTTTTATTGAATATGGCTGTAAGTGTTTATTATGATGTTCATAAACATAGAACGATGAAACACAGCATAACTATGCATTATTTAATAATTCAACTCTAGCCTAAAGGCTTTACTTTAAAATTGCTTGTTGCATAGCTTAATTGTTCAATAAATGTAATAGCATATTGACCTTTACTGTCTTCTAAAGAGAACTTGCTCTGTCAGCATATAATATCTTCCATAAGTGAAATAGAAAAATTATAGACAAAGGGAAACAGACTGTGCTATTTTTAATAACATCTTTCACTTTTCTATGTTGTTTTTTTTTTCCTATTAAAATACTTTATATTAAATAAGGCTGAAAATATAAACTGTGGCATGTTTATTTGAAGAGATTTAGGCACAAAACATTATTTTAATATTCTTTATTTGCAAATAAGAGATTATGGGCTGCAAACAAGTGGAATTCAAAAGTTAAATAATTGTTGTATGTAGTACTTACATATTCAGAAAGCCTAAAAAAATAATTTTGCCTGCCCAAATCTTTAGCTGCTTATACATACCTTCAGTTTGCTCTCTAGCTTGACCTCCAAAGCAAAGTGAAATACCTAGTACTTAGGTGATTATGATACAGCACTTGGTGTGCGAGTGACAATTTGCCACACCTGAGTGCAGTCAAGTAGCGGCAAAGGGGAAGTTCTTAGCACTGTGTAAAGTCCCAAAAGACTGACTTGGAGCTTACAATTTGTTCTAGTGGTGGGTAAATGAGGAAGTAGTGTAGAGAGAAGGTAAGCAGAGGAAGGGAATACTGTCAACCCTTTTGTTGCCGGACCTGGCAGGGGGGGAGTGGGGGGGGGTCTAACACACAATCAGTTGGCCGTAGCCACTGGGATTGTGTATGAAACTAACAGGCAGGCTCCTGCCTGTCTGGTGAAAGAATTTTGTGTGGCAGCGCTGCTGCCTAATTGCTCACACACAGCCCCGGTACCAGCAGCCCCCCCTGCCAACGCTCCCAGCCATGCTCTCTGTGCTCCGCTTGCCCATTTGCAGGCACGGAAGTGAGAGTGCGGGTGCCGGTGGCTGGAGGGGAAGTAGAAGAGTGGAGACGCATCCGCTCTCCCCTCCCTTTTTTGTTGTGACCCGGAAAGCCCCATCTCTGACTTCACCATTGGGTCAAGCTCTCTGTGTTCCCAGTTAGTTTAGCTAGGAAAATCTGCATTGCAAATAATTCAGTTTAGCACAGGGGAGACATGCAGGGTCTTCTATAGGGAAAAGCAATAATTCTAACATGAGACCTTCTCCATAACACTAAATTGATACCTGTAGGGGGGGCTTTTAAAGTGTCGCCTATAGAAATGATAGGGTACTGAAGTTTGTCGCCATTTCACGGGTGCACACCAATTTAAGGTTGGACATGTTAGGCATATATTTACTTGGTGCAACCACATATTATATATGTATCAAAGATTTGGTTAGTTTATTGTTTGCCCTAAAATTCATTTTAGTGTGTTTTTTGCTAAAATTTTGCATTCCCTAGACCTTTGCGGTAATAATGTGTTACATACAGACTTGGAACTACCACTGTTTTGTTCTCATGAGTGTCTGCTTTCAGAAAATATATAATGTTTGGGGGTTTTGTGTAATCTTCAGGCTGAAAATTATTTTTTAAATGTATGCAAAAAAATGCATAAATGGCTCCAGCAGCGAAAAGGTTAAAATATAACTAAAGAAAAAACATAATGACCTAATAAATAATATTACAGGAAATGGAAAGTGGGATAATATAAAAATTTCCACCTAAAAAGGAAGAGAAGGGAACTTGTTTTTTTTTTTTTTTTTCGGGAACTTGTTAATATAATTTGTAAGTAGTGATGAGCCAAAATTAACTGGGTTCAGTTTGAGCAGAGTTCTGGGAGCATGACAAAAGTTCTGAACCCCATTAATGTCAATAGGAGCTGAATGTGTAAAAATGGTTATGACCATTTTTTATATGCTAATATGCAAGGAATTCTCAAATGCATGCATGGAGTGTTGGGCACTGCAATAAGGAACATGTATCAAAGCATGATTTGGCTTTAACCACTTAAGCCCCGGAAGATTTTACCCCCTTTCTGACCAGGGGGTATTTTGCGATTCGGCACTGTGTGACTTTAACGGACAATTGCGCGGTCGTGCGATGCTGTACCTAAACAAATTTGACGTCCTTTTTTTCCCACAAACAGAGCTTTCTTTTGGTGGTATTTGATCAACTGTGTAATTTTTTGATCATGCGCTATAATCCAAAAAAGAGCGACAATTTTGCAACAATAACAATATTTTTCACATTTTTTTTATATGAAATCCCCCCCCCCCCCCAAAAATGTAAAAATCAAATTTTTTTTATATTTTTGCCCAATTTGTTTTCTGCTACCTATGTTTGGTAAAAAAAATCACAATAAGCGTATTTTGATTGGTTTGCGCAAAAGTTATTGCGTTTACTAACTAAGGGAAAGATTTTTGTCATTTTTGTTGTTTTTTTTAACGAGTAATGGTGGCGATCTGCATTTTTTTTTTGCGTGACTGCGACTTTGCGGCGGACAGATCGGACCCTTGACTGACATTTTTGACACTTTTGGAGGCACCAGTGACATTACTACAGCAATCAGTGTTTACATATGCACTGTTACTGTAAAAATGACACTGGCAGGGAAGGGGTTAACTTTATTAGAGATGCAGTGACTATGTGTGTCCCTAGGGGCGTGCTTCTTACTGTGCAGGGATGTGGCTGTGTGTGTAACAGCACTGATCAACGGTCCTACATAGCAGGACCGTTAGATCAGTGCTTTTACACAGGGAAGAATGACAGGCTGCTTTATTTACACTAGCCACCTGCCTTTCTCCCTTCACAGCGGATGATCGCGAGTGACCGGCGGACTTCGGGTCCGCCGGTCACACGCACGGAGGTGTCTGTGAATGAGCCGAGGCAGAAGCGGGCATCCGGCGGCACGCGCCCACCGCTATTGGCTCCCAGGCTAGTGACGTACCAGTACGTCATTCGCCTGGCCGGGGCAGTATATGTACTTGCGGCAGTCGGCAACCGGTTAAGCATTGATTTTAGTAATGCTTTAAATGACCGATTGTGCGGATTTTTTTTTTTTTTGTGAACTTAGGCTTTAACCCATTGACCTTCATACCCCCTTCATAACCAGAATATTTTTTGCTATTCAGCATTATGCTACTTTACCAGGCAATTACGCAGTCATAGAGTAAAAGAAAATAAAGTGCAGCGCTATAAAATTACAAATAGTGCATAAAATCATTCACATTAAAATGTATAAAATGCACAATAAAAAGCATGTGGATCATAAATCATAAAGTCCTTAAAAGCTGATTTCCAAAGTGAAAAACAGGAATATTTAAAACGACACTGCAAACGTGACTCCTCCACCACAGATAATACAGCCTCTCACCTCCTGTATGCGACCACTAGGGGTCACAACACTTTGTATCAGTAAGCCAGAGGCAGCCAGAAGATCTGTATATCCAGGATCCAACAGGTTCACAGAAACTCGTGTATGGCAATCCGGAAAAGATAAATAAAACGATCTAATGCTCTCCGCTTAATTAAGGACATTTATTAAAGTAAAAAATAAAGCATCACTCACAAGCAAGGCACTGTCACAGTGCCAGATGAAAGCGAAAGTGCAGACATGTGTTCCAGGATCTCAGAGAGCTGCGGGTGACATCAGACTCCTTCCCCCGTATGCATTACGTCAATAAGCATGACTTCCTCAGCAGGGGTAAGGAGGGAGACCGCACCCGCTCATTATAAAGGCGTCTCATAGCAACCAGAAGCCAGGTCATTACAAAACAGGAAGTGAAGGGGAATGGAAATCCTCCACCCCCTTCAACCAAGGACCAGCCCAACTTCCTGTAGACACAGGAAATAAGAATAACAGAGCTGAACAGCAGTGGTCAGAGGAAATAAACAACACGGATTAACCCCTGAAGCTCCGCTGCAGCTCACCATCAGTGACTAAATAAATTATGGCAATATAATTGGAAATGCCCGAATAATTCACTGCCTAACATAGACAGTCGAGCAAAATATTAAATATTAAAATAAATATCCAATTTAAAACCAATATAAAATCGGAATATGACAACAACCGCAGCTCTCCGATTGGAACATCATACAGATTAAAAACATATACATATAAAACCTGCACATAGAGAAATACATATATGTATAAATATAAATATAAAACATACAATATGCATGACCTACATGATACATGCAATAAAATTCCAAAAGAAAAACTGAATAATAAATAAAACAGATCTATTAACTATTAGAGATAAAACAATTCAAATCAAAATCGGCATTTAAACCTCCTGGTGACAGCACATGGGTCCGATAAATCCAGAAGGATTCTCTGCGACTCAATTGTCGCACGAAATTCCCACCCCTCCAATGATGGGCTGTTTTTTCAATGCCCCAAAATTTTAAACTGGTAGGGTTGCAATTGTGGTGTTTCTTAAAGTGTCTCGGCACGCTATGATTAGTCTTTCCTTTCCTGATCTTACTCATATGCTCACCTATGCGTACATGGAGCGGTCTAGTAGTTCTACCCACGTATTGCAACCCACACCCACACTGGAGCATATAAACTACACCCCGTGTGGTGCAGGTGACAAAATCTTTTATTACGTGGGTCTCATGAGTGGCAGTAGCAATAAACTCCTTTCTCCTTTTTAGATTTGCTTTAGAAGTCTTGCAAGCAGGACATCTGCCACAAGCGTAAAACCCCTTTAAATCTGGGAACAACCTGTTCTCAGCTCTAGACGGGGGGTCAACAACCCCAGGTGCTAAGCGATCCCTGAGAGTCGGAGCCCTCCTATAGATGAACTTAGGTCGTTCTGGAAGGGCGGGGCCTAAAATACGATCGCTTTTTAATATGGGCCAATGTTTAGCTACAATGCCCTCAAACTTTTTAAACTGGACATTATAGTCCAGAACCAGACTGAATTCATTATTGGCAGGTGTCCTTTGCGTTCCAGCAAGAACTACCTCCCTATTCACTGAGCTGACCTTCACTATTTCATTATCAATAAGTGCCGGATCATAACCCTTCTCAAGAAACCTCTTAGCAAGTACTTGCGACTGAGACCGGAAATCCTCTTCCGAGGAGCAGTTGCGCTTAATGCGCATGAATTGCCCTCTCGGGATATTACATAGCCACAGATGGTGATGGCAGCTGTTCTTAGGTATATAGGAGTTCCGGTCCGTCGGCTTGAAATAGGTGCGAGTTTTTAGGGCTCCATTTTCCTTAAATATCTCCAGATCCAAAAACACGATTTTTGAGTCGCTAACATTCCATGTTAACTTAATGTTTTTGGTATTGGCATCAAGCCTCTGCATAAAACATTCCAAACTGGACATATCACCCTTCCATACCAAGACCAGATCGTCTATATAACGCAGTCATGCAACACGGAACTCAAATTACATTCTTATCACAAATCAAGCTTAATTTTGGTGGTATTTGATCACCACTGGGTTTTTTTTTTATTTTTTGCAATATATATAAAAAAGACTGAAAATTTAGAAAAAAAAATACATTTCAGAAATTTAGGCCACATTGTATTCTGCTACATGTCTTTGGTTATAGCTTCTACAAACTATGGTATATACCTGTATACTGGAATTTATGCAGCTATAAATGTTATACTGTAATGGCAGTGATTTGCAACTTATAGTGTGCCTGTGAAAGGGTGGCAGGCAATCTGGCGCTAAAAAGATACTATCTGGGAGGCTCACTAACTGGCACTGACATAGATAGTAACACGAATCCAATGATCAGTGATAATATTGTACACTCACACTGTACTAATGACAGTGGCTGGGAAGGGGCTAACATTTAGGAGCAATCAAGGGATTACCTGTATGCCTAACAATCTGTAATGTGTGTTGCTTTTACTTAAAGTGATTGTAAAGTCTCAGGTTTTTTTTTTTAAGTTAAAAATAACAAACATGTTCTACTTACCTGCTGTGCAGTGGTTTTGCCCAGAGCAGCCTGAATCCTCCTCTTCTTGGGTCCCTCTTCAGAGTTTCTGGCCCCTCACCTCCTCTCGAGTGCCCCTACAGCAAGAAGCTTGCACCACAGCCGAGCCACAGCTCCATGTGTCCATTCAGACATGGAGCCCCAGCCCGGCCCCGTCCCCTCTCTTTACTGATTGGCTAACTGACTTTGATTAACAGCTGCGGGGTCCAATGGTGCCAGTGCTGTCTTTCAGCCAATCAGTAGGGAAGGTCCCAGATGGCCAAGGCAGTCATGTACATCACTGGATAGAGATGGGGCTCAGGTAAGTTTTAGGGGGCAGAAGGGGGCTGCTGCACACAGGTTTTTTTTTCTCTTTTATGCATTGAATGCATTAAATAAAAAAAGCCTTCTGACCACTCTATCTAGCCATTTTTTCCCCCTGCTATGCAGGGAGAAGAAGCAGCCAGATCACTATTCACAGTACACAGAGTTCTGTGTTTTTGTAAACACAGAACTATGTGTGTTATTGGCTGTTGCCTAGGTTACAAGCATATGTACATACACCCCCATTATTATAGGACATACACACAGCGTACATATGCACAGCTAAATCTAAGCGTTATTGCGCAAAAGTGGTAGTTACATCAGAAATACACATTTGTTGATAGGCTTACATAATATATACAAATTACACACTAAACAGTATTTACAACACAATGTACAGTATACGTCCCCTGGCTTAGATGATATTTACAAACTACACACAAAACCATATTTACAATACAATGTAAAAGAATGGAGTTAGTTTACCTCTCAGCTTCAGGTCTGCTCATGCTGACTGCTGTGTCCCAAAACATTCTATTCCCCTCTCCTTTCTGTACTGTGGTTAATCTAATGCTCCCTAATTAGTCACTGTATCTATCAAATGTAGATTGGGCACATCCTGATTAGAGGATTCAAAGAAGGAGGCTGTTTACCACCCATGTGACAAGGGAAAACAAAGAGCCAGACAAATTACAGTAACACCAACACCAACAAGACACTCAGTACTTTAAATACATTTACATCTAACTAAAATATATTTCTAATTATAATCGTATTAACATCAGTTGATGGAGATTTCACATAAACTAATTCTCTAACATTGGCCATAGCTGATTAGCTGACTTCAGCTCTAACATTGGCCATAGCTGATTAGCTGACTTCAGCCAAAACCATTGGCTGAAATCAGATGCCAGACTTGAGCTGTGTCCAATTACAGCATGGGTTAGCAGGGGGTGTGTGCATGTGTGCCGCAAACCTGAAAGCAAGCCGGTCATGTACAGGTAGGTTGTCTGGCCTGCCTGTACCAATCACCTGCAATAAAACTACTATGGGCAGGTGGCAAGTAGTTAAAGAGTAAGAGTATGCTGTAATGTATACAATAGACAGTCAGTTTTGTTAGGGCTTGTTTACATCATGTGTAATAGACCTTGAGAACAAGTCCTGCTGCTCCAGGTGAGTGAACACAGCTGTAGGGTCTACTTCCAAGCCTGTAGTATGGGGTGCACATGCTGTCACTGCTGCAGACTCATATGGAAAGGAAAAGGATTGGAGGGCTGCACATCCATATGATGCATACAAAAATGTATTGAAAAATCATCAATAAAAACATGGCACAATAGGCATATCATCAGGGAATAAGGGAGGCCGACGCGTTTCACATGTTTAACGTGCTTTGTCAAAACCATACAGAACTACACGTTGACCTCCCTTCTTCCCTGCCGATATGGAAATTGTGCCATGTTTTTATTGATGGTTTTAAATACATTTTTGAATGCATCATATGGGTGTGCAGCCCTTTAATCCTTTTTCTTGCCATGTGCAGTAAACCTTATTACATCATTACATAGTTACATAGTTAGTAAGGCTGAAAAAAGAGACCAGTCCATCCAGTTCAACCTATGATGAGTGTTGTTCTTCTGTATTCCCAATGCAAAGGCATGTAGAAAACAATTGCTTTTCATCTGCCCTGTTCTCACCACAATGCGGTTGTGTGTTGAGGTTGGTTACAGTGCATGACATACTGCATTTTGTTTTTTTTTTGTACTGCACCTCATATCAGCACATCTCACAATGCTGCATAGAAATGAATGAAACATAATTCTGTCCCTTTTTTACTAAATCTTAAAAAAGTTACAGTACCTTGCATCGTAACAGTGGAAGGCACCAGCCCTCACTGCTGATACACAACATACTGTACATCAGCTGGCACACTAAAACAGCAAGCTATAGTGCAGGCTGGTGTGAAAATCCCTTAGATAGAGGAATAAAATATTTCTGATTTTACATTTTTTACTTTATCTCACTTCCCAACCTGGGGTGTCTCTTAAATTGAATAGACTGTCTTAGAAGAAAACGGAATTCCCTTAACTGCTATTCCCAACCTATTCTGGTGTTTAACATGTTGTGTGCCTTGTGATTGATGTTTCATTAGTTTAAAAATTATAATTTTATTAAATAAAAAGACCAGTAAAACATACTGCAGATACTTCAGACTGAGATTATGTCTGAGTATTATGTTTGTACCATGTTTAAGAAGCAAATATTTTAGAGCTTCTTTTACTTGCGGTGTTTCTTTTTATTTGGCCTTCTGGATAACAATAACACTCAGTAACAACATTTTATTCCTTGTTGCTTTGCAAAAGTGAATCCCTGTACATTTATGATGACAGCAGACTTATTGTTCTAATACTCGGCTCTGTGAACTAATACATATGTATTTCTGGGCAATGTTATCACTTATTCAATAGGCCCATAGGGTCATCTTATAGATTCTTTTGCTGAATTTCTTATCTGTGTGGTGTGGTTTTTTTATTTATCAGAAACATTTTAAGTTATTTAAATAATTGTATAAAACCCTATATACAAGCAAAATCTGTGAACTCCAGGAGCTCTATAACATTTAATAATGTCACAGCAAAAGTCTAGAATTCAGGCAGTTTTACAGAGTGTAAAGATTATAACACATTTCTTTCATTATTAAAAAAACAAAACAAAAAAAAAAAAAAAACGGTTACAATAGGTTTATAAAAACACCATGAAATGATATCCTAAAACTTGAGCCATGTTCTTAAAATTTTTCAAGATACTATTTTAACTGGTGTTATACATTTTTAATTTATGTAAATAAAAGCTTTTCTTTAGGCTCCGTTCACATCTAGGCGTTTTGGGGCATTTTTGTGGAGTTTTTCTGCTCTAGGATCAGCTCTCAAAACGCCCAACAAGACCAATCCTATTCATTTCAATGGCCCCTGTTCACATCTGAGCGTTTTGACGCTGTTAGCAAAACGCCCAAGGCTCAAAAAAGTACATGAGCTTCTTTTTGGGCAGATTACAGGCGTTTTTCATTGGTTTCTATTCAATCTAAAAACGCCTGCACAAAAAACGCCTGTAAAAACGCCTGTAAATCGCGGTAAAAATCGCGGTAAAAAATCGCGGTAAAAATCGCATTAAAATTGCGGTAAAAAAACGTGCGAAAACGCTACGCTCAGGTGTGAATGTAGCCTTACACTTACATTTTAGAATGGGGTGCCACAACTGAAAAAAGGTTGAGAAACACTTTTCTAGACTAAAATAAAGCTTTGGCTATGGCAAACATTTCAAATTATTTGCAGGCATTCAAGTATGCTCAAAAAGTTAAACGCTAAGTTGACCTTTACGAAAAAAAAATGCACATGTTTTTCTGGGTAAAAAAAAAATATGTATTATTTTTTTTACACAAAAGTCTGTTAAGTATTGCACCTGCAATCAGTGGATCACGAGAGCAATGTCCGGCTCCTGCAGACACTTCTTAAAGCTCTCTAGCCATAACTTTGTTATAGGTATTCAATCCACTTGCTACAGTGGAAGATGGGACTTTTAGTTAATTCATTCACAGATCTCTGAATTTAAAAGTTACAATGGCTGTAAAGGAGAAAAAAAACCCTCCCACTGTCGTGGGGGGCTCAGGTGGTGAGGGTTTGGGGTGCTTTAGTAACATGTGAAATGTTGTTAAAGGTGGAAATAGTCTTTAATAGCTTACAATTTACTTAACCACTTAAGCCCCGGAAGATTTTACCCCCATTCCGACCAGGGGGTATTTTGCGATTCGGCACTGCGTGACTTTAACGGACAATTGCGCGGTCGTGCGACGCTGTACCTAAACGAATTTGGCGTCCTTTTTTTCCCACAAACAGAGCTTTCTTTTGGTGGTATTTGATCACCTGTGCGATTTTTCGATCACGCGCTATAAACAAAAAAAGAGCATCAATTTTGCAAAAATAGCAATATTTTTCACATTTTTTTTATATGAAATTCCCCAAAAAAAAAATTTAAAAATCAAAATTTTTTTACTTTTTCGAATATAAATAAATCCGCGCTAAGGATGTCAGAGGATAAATTAAATGCGTGCACAAGTAAGCTGCAGCCTCACTTAAAATATAGCCAAAGGCTATATAAATATGTATGTAAATATGAAGTGGTGGCGCTGCTTATAAAGTGCAAACAGGTATATATAAATATGTAAAGCGAAAAATATGATGTAAAAACACAGATGTGATTGAGAAATAAAAATATAAATATAAATGGTGAATATGTAAATAATACCACAATATAGTGAAATTCTAACTTAAATTGGTATTGAAAATGTGTTAATATGAAATATATGAAAAAATAAATAATAAAATAAATAACCACCAGAGTGCGTAGTATGAAGAGCAAAGTACTAAAATATATATATCTCTTAGTATATACCTAAAATAATAATATCAGCATGTGGCAATAGAAATACATAGGCAATGATATAAAAGATGTGCAAAAAGTGCAACAATTAAATTGGGTGTGCAGGAAAAAAATATGAGTAAAGTGCGGGAAACTGTTTTTACAAAGTGCAACAAGAAGTGATGTGATCTAGATTCATGTGATAAATAGTCCGTATAATAATAAAGGTGCAAACAATATTATGGGCAAGCTCAATGTGCAAAGAAATATGAACTCCAAGGTAGAAATGAGAAATGGTATTAGATCAGATCAGCTATTAAGATAAGTCCATATATAGATGGTTGTGCCCCGAGGAATGGTGAATGGATAAGTATCCAGCGGTGACCCCCAAGGTGGGTGACTGGCGAGTGGTGAGGAAACTTCTAGTAGAAAAACCTACTCACCAGATGTACCCACCCCACACAGGGGTATAGGGCAGGTACTGTAGTAATATCCTGTTGGTCCTGGCTCTGGGTAGTGGTTCCCTTCCTGGGGGAGATGTAGTATAGGGTCCGCAGGGATATCCTAAAGTGAAATCCTATCCGGTAGTGGGATATCCAACGATCCGTGGGGTGAACTGATAGGGCCACTCAAAGGTATGTGGATGGAGGGATCTGGTCTGGAGGAAACTGTTGAGGAGATACAGTGGAGGCCCCTTGCTGGAGAGAGCCAGGAGGAAGGCAGGTCTCTCAGAAAGATCTGGTGAGTCACTTGGAGGATGTCCTCAAATTTGGGAATGTTCTTACAGTGTTAGTGGGTCAGCTTAAAGGTTCTGACACTGTGAAACTGGACATTGACCTGGATCTGGAGAGTCTGTAAGTGGTCTGCTTAGGTATCTGGAACCACCAAACCTCACCTCCTTTTCTCCTTGCTGCAGTGCTTCTGTTTTGCCTCCCTTCACATGTGGGGTTTAGGCTTCTCTGTTTCCTATCTTTTTCTACTAGAAGTTTCCTCACCACTCGCCAGTCACCCACCTTGGGGGTCACCGCTGGATACTTATCCATTCACCATTCCTCGGGGCACAACCATCTATATATGGACTTATCTTAATAGCTGATCTGATCTAATACCATTTCTCATTTCTACCTTGGAGTTCATATTTCTTTGCACATTGAGCTTGCCCATAATATTGTTTGCACCTTTATTATTATACGGACTATTTATCACATGAATCTAGATCACATCACTTCTTGTTGCACTTTGTAAAAACAGTTTCCCGCACTTTACTCATATTTTTTTCCTGCACACCCAATTTAATTGTTGCACTTTTTGCACATCTTTTACTTTTTCGGCCAATTTGTTTTATGCTACCTATGTTTGGTAAAAAAAATCGCAAAAAGCGTATTTTGATTGGTTTGCGCAAAAGTTATCGCGTTTACTAACAAAGGGAAAGATTTCTGTCATTTTTGTTGTTTTTTTTTTTAACGTGTAATGGCGGCGATCTGCGATTTTTTTTGCGGTACTGCGACATTGGGGCGGACAGATCGGACCCTTGACTGACATTTTTGACATTTTTGGGGTTACCAGTGACATTTCTACAGTAATCAGTGCTATATATATGCACTGTTACTGTAAAAATACACTGATAGTGAAGGGGTTAACTTTATTTGGGAGGGAGGGGCTGTGTGTATCCCTAGGGGCGTGCTTTCTACTGTGATTGGCTGGGGCTTGAGCTGTATGGACACTGATCAACGGATCTACATACTAGATCCGAGTGATCAGTATCCTAACAGCAAGGAGAATGACAGGTGGCTTGTTTACACAAGCTGCCTGACATTCTCCCTCTCCCCCGCCGATCGCCGAGTGACCGGCGGACATCGGGTCCGCCGGTCACACGCGCGGGGGGGTCCGTGACCACGCGGGAGCGGGAGCGCGCCTCCGGGGGCGCGCGCTCGCTCCCTAGACCCTCACAAGCTAGTGACGTAGCCCTACGTCACTTTGCCTGTGAGGGGCTGACTGCCGACGTAGATCGGCGTTAGGCAGTCGGCAAGTGGTTAAAGTTCACCAAAGGCAAAAATCATATATTTAATTTTGGAAGAATATATGGACTTTTTTCAGCTCAGTATTTGTAAAATTTATTTATATGTGAACAGCACTGGCACTTTGATATATTTGCACATTTTTATCATATCATTATATTTTTGTGTACTGTATAATTTATATCTACTTCACATGATGGCACAGTATTAAGAGTTTCTATGCACATATAATATGGACTTTATCTTAATTTGGAATATTTATTGATTTATGCACTTGACAACTATATTTACATACTATTGCACTTTAGTTACCGTGCACCTATATTTATTTAAAAAAAATAATTTAATTTATTTATCCTAATTGCACTATAGTCGCTTTGCACCCCGGATTGTTATCACTTCATTGATTATTTATATGTATTTATTATCGAGTTTACAGTAATGATATTGGTCCATATATCGATCTATAATTTTGAATAATTTTTCAACTCAGATAAGAGTGTATTATTCACTATATCCCTGAAGCTCAGTATTCCCCCCCCCCCTTTTAAAAAATCATATGTGACTGCACACTTATATATATTACCACATCAAGACAAGATTCAAACCAGTGAGCATAGTAAAGTCAACAAATTAATGACACTTGTCTAAATTATATTTTTAAATCTGTGTATCTATTTAGATCCATCTATTCTCATTCGCGTCGAACTGTTGGACCATGAATGTATAAATTATGGCAAATCTAAACTAAACATTTATTTTATGCTACACAATTTGTTGACCATCTCTAACATCATACTCTTGATAAAGTTCAATTTCATGCAACAGTAATTGATGTGTCTATATTCAGACAGTGACACAGTGGTTAACCAGTGAGTGTAAATAATTTTGTCAGTACCCTGCTGACATTTAGTGAGTTGTTCTGGCAAATACATGGAAGCTTTATCAGAGAATATTATTTTAATAACAAATAATTAAATAGTGAAGATATATTTCCTCTTGATTAAAAAAATGTGAGCAGGCATGTAAAAATTTACCACTTTTGGATCATTACATACCTTTTATTGAAATATATTGTAATGTATTATTTGGTAATATGCTTAAGGCTAGTCTGTTGAGGTTTTCATATATGCAGGTCCATAGTAGAACTAGCAGTAGCCACATTTACCTGGACTTGTTCAGTAATGTTTAAATTCGTCACCACTCATTCAAGTGCTTTCTTCAGCTAATCGGGACCCCCCCCCCCCACGAGCAACTACAGGCAAAATATTTTTCTAATTTTGGTCTTTTGAGCAATTTTCACTCACTTGTGGCCCAAGTGAAACAACCAAATGTGAAACAAAGGGTTTGTTTTAATAAGGATAAATAGGTTGTTCACTGTGCAAAGAACATCAAATCGTGCAAAGAAAAAAAAATCAGCATTTTCGTTTGCAAATGATTGGAAGAAGGAAGTTAACAGAGCTTCACCTACCTCACTAAGCTAAGTGAAACTTCTCTTGAAGAGTGCAAATACCCTTGCAAAAATTAACAGCCTATTTGCCTTTAGTAAATTAACCCAAAAGCTTTTCCAGAGAGAGGAAAAATCTCACATTTGCCAGTACACATTGCAACAAAAGTCCCTATTGAGAGGTTCTCCTTTTCCATTTTGAACTTCCCTTTACTTTTTTGAGTTGATTTGAAAGAGAAATTTAACTTTGAAAGTGAATTTCCCCCAGAGCTTAGTGAATTGAATGAAGCTCTGTTGACTGCCATTAGTTATTCATGTGCAAGGAAAAATGCTGTTTTTTTTTCCTTGCATTTGATAGAATATTCTTTGGAAAGTGATATTTCACATTTTCTGCTTTAGGGAGAATGTCCTTGCACAGTGCAACCTCCCTTTCAAAGTGACCAGTCTACTGTATTTGCCTTTAGTAAATGACCCCCTCTTTCTTACTGCCAATTATTACCAGGACAGTAAGTGATAGTGAATCCCTTAAGTCGGGCTTTCCCTGCATCCAATTTGCATGACAGGAGAGCGTGACCGGCTCTCAATGGAGCCAGTTCACAGACCACCGGGGTGGCCACGGTCCGCATCTGGAAAGGGTCCTGTGCATATTTGGCTCAGAATCAGGTGGAAATGTATGCAGAAATGTGGACCCGATTCGCACCTGAACCTGTGAAGAGGGGCGCACCAGATCTCCTGCTGTGAGCCAGGGCCGCAGCATGTGTGAACTCTGCCTTAACCACTTGCCGACCGCCCCACATAGATTTACTGCAGCAGGGTGGCTTGGCTGCACATAATCACGTAGATCTATGTGATAATGTGAATGCAGTTTCGGGCTGCGCGCGTGCCTCCAGAGCCTTGATCCCACTGTGATTAGACACAGACCACGGGAGGAGCAGGCTCGATCACCACTGGCCTCCAGCGATCTTCACAGAAACTGATAGGTGAGCCGTCTGCTTATGTAAACAAAGCAGGTGGCTCTTCTGTCACACAGGCATAGTGAGATTGTGTGTTTCAGCTAAGCTGAAACACCGATCTCTGTATGCCTGTCACAGAGCCCTCCCCCCACAGTTAGCAAACACATTTAGGCTTACATTTAACCCCTTGATCACCCCCCCCCAGTATTAACCCCTTCCCTGCCAGTGTAATTTATACAGTATCAGTGCATATGTTTTAGCACTGATTACTGTAATAATGTCACTGGTCCCCAAAAAGTGTCACTTAGTGTCAGATTTTGTCCGCTGCAATGTTGCAGTCCCGCTAAAAATTTCTGATCACCGCCATTATTAATAAAAACAAAAACAAAATAAAAATAAAAAGTCCAAAAATCTATTCCATAGTTTGTAAAAGCGATAGCTTTTGCGCAAACCATTTAAAATATGCTTTTTGGGATTTTGTTTACCAGAAAATATGAAATATGTACCAGAATACAAATTGCCTAAACTATTAAAAAAATGTGATTTTTTACATTTTTTTATTGGAAATTTTTTATAGCAGAAAGTAAAAAATATTGTGTTTTTTTTTTTTTCAAAATTGTCACTCTTTTTTTTTTTTTTTGTTTATAGCGCAAAATCTAAAAAACAAATATCAAATACCACCAAAAGAAAGCTCTAATTGTGGGAAAAAAGGACATCAGTTGTATTTGAGTACAGTGTCGCACCACCACGCAATTGTTAATGTAATGCAGTACCGAATCGCAAGAAATGGCCTGGTCATTAACCACTTGCTGACTACCGCACGACTATATACTGCGGCAGTCAGCCCCCTACAGGCAAAGTGACATACCGGTACATCGCTCGCCCACGAGCCTGTAGGGGGCGAGCGCGCGCCACCGGCAGCACGCTCCCGCCCCCTGCTCGTTCCCTGCCATCTCCGCGCATGTGACCGGCGGCTCCGATGTCCGCCGGCCACTCACGATCTCCCACAAAGGCAAAAACACAACAATAATATATCTATAAGTCAACAGTAATGGCTATCGCAAATCAGGCACGGCAAACATGGCATGTACAAATCAAAAATTCCAAGCTGAAGGTGGTGTCGCATAAGGTGGGCCAAGCTATGCATTAAAACTGTAAATAAGTAGAATGTATAGGCATATGATTGACATATCAATTACATATGTGACAAGGCCACTAGGACTTCCAGCATCTGAACTTATAGAATGGATAAGGAAGGCATAGCCTGGTACAGCATAAAGTCATAGAACTATTCATAAAAGAAAGGGCCCTTTCACACACGGAGTCCATCAGGTGGACTCAGTTTTTCTCAGCGGGGGAACAATTTGCCGATCCCCCACTGAGCAGGAGGATGACAGCTGTGTCTCCACGCTGTGTGCGGAGACACAGCTGTCAGGTCACCATGCATCTCTATGGGGGATTCGGATGGGAACGGACCGTCTGTCCATTCTCATCTGATCCAATCTGATCCGATCCGCTGGACGGATGGAAAATAGGGTTTACATTCGTCCAGATTTGATGGACCGGACATGTCTTCGCTGACATCCGATGCCCCATAGAGATGCATGGGGTGACTGTTCAGATCCGCCAAAAAACTGCCAGGCAGATCTGAACGGGGTCTGCCTGTGTAAAAAGGGGCCAAAAGGAAAGGGAGAGAAAGGGGGGAGAAAATGGAGAAGGGAAAAAAAGAGAAGGGATGAGGGGGAAGAGAAGAGAGGAGAACAAGAAAAGGGAAAGAAACCTAATTAAAATAGGAAAAGAGAGAAATGAAGGGCAGAGTGATCCTTTAAATGCATTTAGAGATTTACACAAATCTACCATTAGTGTTTTTCAATATGTGTTTTTCTTTATTCAGCATGTTCACTACTAAATATTTTTGGCAGATATGAAATATTATATATGAATATTTTATCTTTATATTTATAGTTCATATTTACCACTTGCAGTCATCATAGAAGATCTTTACTTACTGAATTTCCTTCTTCACAGCTGCCATGCTTAAAAAGAAACCTGCATGAGTCAAAAAAAAGGAGCCCCCCTTCTGTGGCAGCAAAGATAGCAACATCCTAACTAGCATGTTAATGTAATCTGACATACATCATGTAGATATTGCTGGGCTTTACTTTTAGAAAAGAGGAATAAATAACATTAGAAGTTATTTCCTTACCTTTAAAATTGAGATAGTAAGTTTAGCTAAATTCTCAATTTTTAAGAATTACATTGGAATGAATGGGAAAGGCAAACATGTATTTTTTTTGGTGGTGCGATTTTCTTTTGAATAGATCCTGAGGGTTGCTAAATGCATTTTAAAGTTTTTATATATTTATTATAATTTTTTCAAACACATTTTGAGAATAGTATTTTTTTGGATGGGTACTTTTAAAAATATAAAGTGGCAGCTGTCACTGACAAGGCTTCATTGATAAACAAAGCCCCGTGATTAATGCAACATGGAGGTCAATTGCGTAGTTGATAAACAAACCAGGTATAACCATACTATATAATAACATTTATCACAAAAGCCAGTGAATACCATGTTAGCCATACTAGTCAGTGCTGACCTGGGGATTACACACTGTAGTTTGGTGATATTGGAGTCATTCATCCCATGGTGTTAAGTTACTAAAACTGGAGAATTGGGTTCAAACTTCAGCTTGTTCAATTAAGCTTTGACAAAAAATCTGGAAGCTAATTGATTTCTATGCAGAGCTGCACCAGATTTTGCACTATCGAGTTTTAGTAAGTCAACCCCCGTGTGTCCCCTGTTTAGGGTTATGGTTATAGCTGGCTAGTTTACCCACAAAATCATTGATCACCATGCTAGGCTAAAGCCCTACATGCTTTTCACATCGAATGTCATGGAAGTCCCTTGTATTGAATTTTTACTTGTAAAATAAAGATTTTTGAAATCATTAAAATATAGAATGTCAATTTTAAAAGTTGTGAACTTTCAGATAAAAAAAAATTTACTAACTGTCATCAAAGTTTTACATTCGCTAAATACATAATTTTATTATTGTTTCGATGACTTATCAACTCCCAATCTATTCCTTATTTTAATATAAGAATTGTTCAGACTAAAAAACATTCATCCATCTGACTATGTAAGACCTTCCACAATCAAGTTATTTATACACTCAGGAATGATATGTGCACTGATTGGCTGAACCAGATCTGAAAACACGCATGTGCATAGTAACCAATCAGCTTCTATGTATTATTACCAAAGTTTCATTGAACAAGCTAAAGTAGAAGCTGATTGGTTACTATGAACAACTGTACCAGATTCTGTGTCTTCCACACCCCCTTTAGAAGGCATGTTGGGTAGCTACTAAGCTCTGGAGCAACTGCTCTTGCAAAGTGCACAATATATTTGCCTTTAGTAAATGAACCCCATTGTATCTATAAAGGAAGCAACAACTATAGGAAAAACAGTTCCCCCCCCCCCATACAGTATAACATATGTATGTCCAGTGGAAAATTGAAGCTCAAAAGACAAAAGCATTTGTCAAAAGTAAACTTGCATGTATAAAGTGCACCAAGCTGCACTAAACTGTGGGGTTGATTTACCAAAGACAAATAGACTGTGCACTTTGAAAGTGCGGTTGCACCTATTTTCCTTAGTGAATTTAAATGTAGTAAAGCTTCACTTGGTAAAAAGTACCCAATGAGGTGCAAGGAAAATTTAAAAAAGCAGCATTTTTGCTTACACATGATTGAATGATGGAAATCAGCAGAGCTTTACCACATTTACTAAGCTCTGGAGAAAATTAGTGCAACTGCTCTTGCAAAGTGCATAGTCTATTGGCCTTTAGTATTTCCACCCCTGGAGTCTGACCTAATCATCTGGCTGCTGGACATACCAAAACCTGGCGTGTATATAACGATATCAGTCCCTGCTTTAAATATGCATGCTCCATATAGAGGGCCAGAAGCTTCATTTTTGCCATTTTGCTGTAAACATATTTTATTGATATCTGGGTAGCTGCTCTATAGGTATTGGTGAATTGAGCAGTGTTTGGGATACACAGGTACAGTGCAAAAATTTTCAAAATTTTTTTTTTCTTGGAGGGTACGACGTGCTTTAAGACACCAGACTGGTTCCAGTAAAGCAGAGATTCCCGTAAACCCTGCATTATATAAAAGTGGGGTAATATTGTCAAGTGAATTTTTTTCTAACCTGAAATGTTCAGAAAGTTAGTATTCAGATGCTTTTCATATCCAATAACTGGCTTGTGTCTTGTTACTGCACACAAAATGAAGAATCAGCATATTTTAACATGCCCTGTTTTGTACTAATTTGGTGTAAATAAATTCATGAAATATCATCCTCTTAGCACGTACAGTAGAGGGTTTGTTTTTAAAAGCATCACTCAAGGGAACCTAAGAAAATGAGCATTCATTTAATTGGGCCTTTTTTTTTGCAATCATGCATAAATACAACTAAAATAAATAGGCCCCTGCAGTATGCACCAGTCTACTCAATAAACTGTACGTGTCTTGCAGTTTTCCTTATGCTGTTATTTAATTTAGAAAGGTTTAACAATAATTAATATATGTACTATACATCTTATTAGTTTGCCATAAAAACCTTTTTTCTCTGTGTATGTATCCCGTCTCTGCTGTGAAAATGTGCTTCAGTGTACAGCCTATTAAACAAAGTTGCTAGCTAAAGCAACTTTTATTATTATAATATTTTACTAGCACAGATTGTAGAATGAAAGTGAAAACAAAACCTGTTTGTGTTTGCTCCCATTATCCTATACCAGCCACAGGATTTGCCCTATATTAGGATGACCAAGGATTGCCCATGATTGTCAATTGTTACTTCATTAGATTGAATTTACTTTCTTGGTGATCATTAGCAATGGTTGTCATTGTTTTCATTCAAACTCAACAGATGTTTCATTAGTGTACATATAAGTAAGGTGTGCAGCAGTCTAAACCCTCCTCTCCCTATCTCACGAAAGCTAAAACAAAACCTGCTTGTATTTGCTCCCATTATCCTATACCAGTGATGGCGAACCTTGGCACCCCAGATGTTTTGGAACTACATTTCTCACAATGCTCAACTACACTGCAGAGTGCATGAGAGCCATGGCAAATGTAGTTCCAAAATATCTGGGGTGCCAAGGTTCGCCATCAATGTCCTATACCAACCACAGGATTTCCCATATACTAGGATGACCAAGGATTGCCCTTGATTTGTCAATTGTTACCTCATTAGTTTGAATTGACTTCCTTGGTGATCATTAGCAATGGTTGTTGTTGTTTTCATTCAAAGTCAACTGACATTTCATTTTTAGTGTACAATTAAGAAGGGTGTGTAGCAGTCTAAACCCTCCTCACCTCATTTCATGCAGATTCAGACCAATAGCTCTATGACTGGCAACTTTGCTGATTGCAGAGCTTATGATTTGTCTCTGTGGCTGGTGTGTTGGAGCACTGCCTCTGTGGGAGATCAGTAGTTTCTTTGCATTGGTTCAAAACCACTAAATGAGACCAATAGGTCTTCCCTGTGGCATGCTAGTCAAGCTTCAGACTTTGTTCCACCACTATAGGTATTTTATACACAAAATAAAAATTGAATATTTGCAGAACACTGTTTTCCTGCACACATTTTTATTTTAATTATACAGCTGGAAATTGAACTTTAATTTGGCTTTAAAGAATAAATTATGTCATTTGCATACAGCAAACTTTAAACTTTTCTGGTAGGGTACAGTGATTCATTTAAAAGTCTGCAAAGTCTTTAAGAAAAAACATTTGGAAATGAATACTGTTTAATAATTCAGTGCCCTGGTCTCCAGTAACAGATGTGTTACACAGCTGGAGTTATACTTTATATAATCTTTATTCTTATGTTTTTATAATACTAAAATCTAACTTCCACGATTCATATAGCTTGACCATGATGTACATTAATATTTCTCTGCTGATGTGGTGCTTTATTGGAAATCCACATAATCGTCTCTTTCTGGAAATTAAGCATCTTCTGCTGCTGAGGATTGGTGACATCATCTGCTAGTGCACTTACTATCTCTGCTTCCAACAATGGGTTGGTTGTCCATGGTATCAGGATAATTCTGAGTGACATGTCTACTATGTTAACACATACACAGTTATAACAAAAAAAAAAAAAAGGGGAAGAATTGTACAGCTTGCAAAAGAGAAGTTTGTTAGTACCTGGCATCTTTCAGAAGAAAGAAAATGTCTGGCTTTGCACCACTGTAAGCTTTAGTGGTGGGCCCTTATGTAAGAAAATGTGTGAAAACTACATAACTCATTAGTGGTTAGATTTTGCATGTAATTGAAGATGATTTCATGAAATATTTTTTTTCAATAAGTTAATGGTCCTCCTTCCTATGTTATCTACTTTTAGTCCTTGCCAAACATTGAGTTAAAAAGTGCACTGATATTCACTTTAAACAAAACAAAATATTTCAATGCAATGCTACTGAGAAATTAGCCATTTGTTGCAATCGCATCTGTAATAAGACATATTTTAATTTAGTGCAGATGAGGTTAAATAATGAAAGAATAACTTATACAGGAACGCAAACTTTTAATCATTATAGAACTAGAATGGGTTTTCAACCATTTAATAATCTTGCATCTAGCTTTTGAAATACCCAAACCACTGTGATCACCACTGTAAATAGTGTAGTTCTGTTTATACTGGAGAGCCCTTACCTTACTAACAACAGAGGAAGGGGAGAATGAGTATTAAATGAATGAATTGATTCAATAATCCCTACTAGATGCAGAGGAGGATGGATACATTTTAGGTGTTGGTGTGGGAAGGGGTATTGTAGGTATGTGTTGAGGGGGGGGGAATAAAAGGCCTCTGACTACCAATGTTGTGGGATTGTTTGTGGGATTGTTTTGGGGTTTTAAAAGTGCTGCTGAATCGCAATGAAGGGGAGAGGGTACAAATGTTAGTGGCCATCAATAATTGTGTGTTTAGGATTTATTCTTAAAATCTGCCCATTGTGCACAATGCAATTTCTGCACTGGGCAATTTCATACTCCCAGGGAACTTTCTTCCATATATATAATAGAAGATTTACACTTAACTTCATTAGAAGGCTCAGTGAACTATGTTATCACGGTCAAGTAATCGTTTACATTTTTTTGGGGTTGTATTCAATATGTGCATAGAGAAATCACATAAAAACTTAGAAGTATAACATTTATTTAAAGTAATGACAGATACAGATAATATTAGAATACAAAAATACATAACTAAAGATGCTGTTTCTGCCATGGGTTCCTCTCGCTTGCGCGGCATGGCCAGATTGCCAGAGCAGACGCTTGCATGATGCTCTTGAGACGAGACAAGTACACAAAACCTTCTTATATATATACACACTATATTACCAAAAGTATTGGGACATCTGCCTTTACACGCACATGACCTTTAATGGTATCCCAGTCTTAGTCCATAGGGTTCAATACTGAGTTGGCCCACCCTTTGCAGCCATAACAACTTCAACTCTTCTGGGAAGGCTGTCAAGAAGGTTTAGGAGTGTGCCTATGGGAATGTTTGACAATTCTTCCAGAATCCCATTTGTGAGGTCTGGCACTGATGTGGATGAGAAGGCCTGTCCAGCAGTCTCAGCTGTATTTCATCAGAAAAGTGTTTGTAAGGATGGCCTTGCGGTTCGCCCGGCGGTCGGTTCGCGGCAAAATTTGCTCGTTCGCAGTCCGCCGATTTTGTGAAAATATAGCGTTGTTCGCGGTGGCCATATTAGTTTACATTGGGGAGAACTTTGACCCATGACACAGCCATCAGGTGGAACAGGACAGCCAATAGAGACATTTCAGCACATGGTCATACCACCTACCTTATAAATAGACCTGACCTGGCGGCCATTTCACATTCTGCTTTTTGTCAGTGTAGGGAGAGATTTGCTGTGTGCACCAGGGACAGATTGTCATTGACACAAATCGCTCTCTTAAGGTCCACAAAAGTCCTTTTAAGGGCTGGTATTTGGTATAGGTGTATTATTCTTTGGTGTGCAGTGCACTTTATAGGGGTGTAATGCACTTATAATATACTTTCTAATATAGAAAGCATATTATAGTGGATTTGTATTGTGCACTGTGCAGCATTGTGACTGGTGTGGTGAGCGTTTCTGCAGCAATACTACAACTACAAACAGTGACAAAAGCACTTTTAAAAAGTATTCTAGCTGGTGTGATAGACCAGTGGCCCCCCTAAA
This sequence comes from Pelophylax lessonae, assembly GCF_965119305.1. Classification (NCBI taxonomy): domain Eukaryota; kingdom Metazoa; phylum Chordata; class Amphibia; order Anura; family Ranidae; genus Pelophylax; species Pelophylax lessonae. The sequence goes on from NC_138770.1 coordinate 272,390,076, forward strand.
TGACAGATTGAAGTGGGGTGTTATCTGAGTATACTTTTATAAGTGTATTTGTGTCCAGCAACAATATTGCCTCTTTTGCTGTGTTAACTCTGCTACACACAGTGCCAAACTTACTGGCCAATTTTTTTGTACAAATGGTGTGATAGACCAGTGGCCCCCCAATACCACAGATTGAAGTGGGGTGTTATCTGAGTATACTATTATAAGTGTATTTGTGTCCTGCAACAATAATGCCTATTTTGCTGCATTAACTCTGCTACACACAGTGCCAAACTTACTGGCCAATTTTATGTACAACTGGTGTGATAGACCAGTGGCCCCCCAATACCACTGATTGAAGCCGCGTGTTATATACCTTGTTCCACATATACTGTGCGTCTCTAGAGAATTTTGTAACAGGGTAATTTAAAAAATGACAGGCAGAGGAAGAGGCAGGCCCTTACCAGGGGTGGTAGGGGTAGGCCAGGAGCAGTAGGCCGGAGCCAAAGTGTGAAGTTTCAGAAGGTGCGTTTGATTGCGTCAAAGGACGCACCCGACTTGGTTGAGTGGCTCATTCAGCCTTCCTCTTCTGCACCCTACTCATCCGCTCTATCTGCACCCTCTTCACTCTCTGCTGTGTGCACCCCCAAAGACACCACCACCAACACCACCACCATATACCCTCAGCTTGAGTCACTGGAATTATTTTCCGATACATCACAAGACATTTGCGATGCACAGCCATCTTGGCATTGGATCAGGAAGAGGAGGTAGCAACAGCCGCCACTCAGCAGTCTGCCTACTCTGAGATCTCCAATGTTAGTTGTGGGGAAGGTGACGTCGATGATGACGTGTCTATGGACGTCACGTGGGTGGCCACAAGAGAGGAAGAGGAGGTGAGCTCTGAGGGAGAAACGGACCAGCAGATAGGGAGGAGAAGCAGGCAGAAGTTACATTGCACCGGAGGGACAAAGCAGACTGCTAATGTATCAGGGGCGAGCCATCAACCATGTACGGTCACATCTGGCGCTCCCAGGACGCCAGCACATGGCTCTGCAGTGTGGCCTTTTTTTAATGTGTACGCTGCTGACAATAGTGTTGGCATCTGCAGCCTTTGCAGTAAACGCATAAGTTGCGGTAAGCCCAACACTCACCTAGGGAAGACCGCCTTAAGAAGGCACCTGGACTCCCATCACCGAGCCCAGTGGGAGCAACACCCTCAGAACCCACAAAGCCACACTCCAGGCTCTCACCGTCCAGCCTCTTCTCCTTCTCCTCTCTCCTCACAATTGTCGTCCACTCCACCCCCCATCATGCCGTCCTCACGTTGTTCTGGAAAAAGGCAGACTTCCATGGCCCAAATGTTGGAGCGTAAAAAAATTATTACGCCGGATAACTCTCTTGCCCAATGTTTGACTGCTGGCTTGTCGGAACTGATAGCTCGCCAACTACTGCCATATCAACTGGTGGACTCGGAGGCCTTTCGGAAATTTGTGGCCATTGGAACACCACAATGGAAGGTCCCAGGCAGGAAATATTTCTCGCAGGAAGGCATTCCAGAGCTGTATGGCCATGTTCAGCGGCAAGTGAATGTATTTCTGGCACACAGTATCGATGCCAAGATACATCTGACCACAGACACATGGTCTAGTAAACATGGGCAGGGAAGGTATATAACGTTTACTGCCCCCTGGGTGAACCTTCTGACGGCCGTCAAGCATGTAACCCGTGGCACCCGTGTATATTTGGTTTTACTGCCACAGATTGCATGCAGGCCTGCCTCTTCTTCTCCTCCTCCTACTCTATCCTCCCTCTCCTCATTGGCTGACTCCTCCTTTTTCGCTGCTACCGTCTCTTCCGCTGCGCCGCCCAAGATCCCCAGAACCTATTCCACATGCCAGGTGAGATGTTGCCATGCTGTGCTGTGTCTGTTGTGCCTGGAAGCCAAGAGCCACACTGGTCCTGCACTCCTTTCAGCTTTGCATTCACAGGCAGATCAGTGGCTGACACCGCTCAATTTGGCAGTTGGTAAAGTGGTGTGCGACAACAGTGCCAATCTGCTAAGTGTGCTGAAACAGGGCAAAATTACACATGTGCCATGCATGGCAGCTGTCCTGAACTTTTGTGCAGCAATTTGTTGCCAAATACCCTGGGGTCCAGGACGTCTTGCGGCAGGCCAGGAAAATCTCGGGCCATTTCAGAAGATCTTACACAGCCATGGCTAGCCTTGCTGACATTCAGCAGCGACACAACCTGCCCATCAGGCGTCTTATTTGTGACTGCCCGACGCGATGGAACTCAACCTTGTATATGCTTGATAGGCTGCTCCAGCAGAAACGTGCAGTTAACGACTACCTGTACAAACTCTGTGGCAGGACAGGTTCTGGGGAGCTTGTGTTTTTTTCACCTCCCCAGTGGCTGCTCATGTGCGACGCATGCAGACTTCTGCGGCCATTTGATGAGATCACCAAACTGGTCAGTCACGGCCAGGGCGCCATCAGTGACATCGTACCTTATGCCTTCTTTGTGGAGCGTGCATTGCATTGTGTCATTGATCAAGCCATTGAGGAGCAGGTGCAGGAAGATGAGGAAGTCGCAATGTTGGATGAATTCCCAGGGGGTGCTACTCCATCTGAGACAAGTCAACAACAGGAGTCTGAAGAGGAGTCAGAGAAGGATAGTGCCAGGGCAGATGAGGAGGAGCAAGAAGAGCATGCTTTAACCACTTATGCGACATTGCGGCGGACAGATCGGACCCTTGACTGACATTTTTGACACTTTTGGGGTTACCAGTGACATTACTACAGTAATCAGTGCTATACATATGCGTTGTTACTGTAAAAATGACACTGGCAGTGAAGGGGTTAACTGTATTGGAGAGGGAGGGGTTAAGTGTGTCCTAGGGGCGTGTTTCTAACTGTGATGGGACATGTGTACTATTGTAAAAACAGAGATCAACGGTTCTACGTAGTAGAACCGTCTGATCTTCATTTTTACACAGGGGAGAATGACAGGCGGCTTGTTTACATAAGCCGCCTGACTTTCTCCCTCTCTAGCGACGATCGTAGTGTGACCGGCGGACATCGGGTCCGCCGGTCACACGCGCGGACTCCTCAGTGAACGAGCCGGGGCGCGCGCTCGCCTGCTATTGGCTCACAAGCCGGTCACAGGCTAGCGACGTAGATCTATGTCACTCTGCCTGGCCGGGGCTGACTGCCGCGGTAAATATACTGTGCACAGTCGGCAAGCGGTTAAACCTTTCTGGGATCCCTGGTGTTGTCCGTGGATGGGGGGAGGAGAACGAGGACAACATTATCCTGGATGATGAGCTGGAGCCAGGCCACTATACCCCTTCCAGTTTAGTGCGAATGGGGGCCTTCATGCTCCAGTGTTTTAAGGGGGACCCCTGTATAAAAAGCATAAAGGGCAAGGACCAGTACTGAGTGGCAACATACTTAGACCCAGGTACAAACCAAAAATGGCGGAAATGTTACCATCATCACAGAGGGTGGTCAAAATGCAGCACTTCCAGGCCTTGCTTCGAGAAATGCTGCATTCTGCTTTTGCGTGCACTGGCAGGGGAATTTCCACTCACAGAGAAACAGTTGCGGGTAGCAATCCAACATCGCCTGCAAGAAGAGGGCGGTTTGAAGATGTGTTGGTCACTTCAGATATGAAATCATTCTTTCAGCCGACCCATCGACAGCTGTACTCCGGATCCAGCATCAGGGAACGCCTAGACCGACAGGTGTCCGACTACATCAGGTTAACGGCCGATGTGGTTGCTCTGAGGAGTGATGAACCCCTGGACTACTGGGTGGGCAGGCTTGACCTCTGGCCAGAGCTTGCACAGTTTGCAATTGAACTGTTGGCTTGCCCCTTGTCCAGTGTCCTGTCCGAAAGGACGTTCAGCACAGCAGGGGGATTGTGACCGATAAGCGCACTTGCCTAGCTCATGACAATGTTGACTACCTCACATTTATAAAAATGAATGAGGCATGGATCTCTGAGGAATTCAACACATGTGACCAGTAGACCATGTTTGATTACAATTCAGGCCACAAATATCCGCCAGACCGCCATCCGCCCACAACAATTCATGATCCTGGTCTTCGGTAAATACAGCGGCATAAAAGGCATTTCATGTCCATTGAATGCCTAATTTTCGGGGGCCTTTCATGGCCAACAATTATTTTTTCTGTCAATGCCTAATGTACCTCCAGCCACAGAATACAACATTCTTTGCTGTCAGGTAAACCCCTGTGGGCTAATTTTTGGGGCCTGGAATGGCTGACACTTACTTCTGTATCCTGTGAATGCCTAATGTACCTTCAGCCACAGAATACAACGTTCTTAGCTGTCAGGTGAACACACGTGGGCTCATTTTTGGGGCCTGTACTGGCCGACACTCACTTCTGTATCCTGTGAATGCCTAATGTACCTTCAGCCACAGAATACAACGTTCTTAGCTGTCAGGTAAACCCATGTGGGCTAACTTTTGGGGCCTGGAATGGCCGACACTTACTTCTGTATCCTGTGAATGCCTAATGCACCTTCAGCCACAGAATACAATGTTCTTAGTTGTCAGGTAAATGCCTATGGGCTAATTTTTGGGCCCTGTACTGGCCGACACTTACTTCTGTATCCTGTGAATGCATAATGTACCTTCAGCCACAGAATACAACGTTCTTAGCTGTCAGGTAAACCCATGTGGGCTAATTTTTGGGGCCTGTACTGGCCGACACTTCTTTATCCTGTGAATGCCTAATTTTTCAGACTAGAATTGAAAATCATTGGGTCTGTAAACGTTCCGCCAAAGTGTAGAAGGGATGCGGACCCATTTTACAGATGTGTGAATGGACCCTTTATGTATTTGATATGTATTTACCTGCTACTGTCAGCTCTGGCTGATTTAGAAAAAAAAATACATTTTTTGCTGTAAAAAAAAAAAAAAAAATTAGGGCAACTT